>NC_053023.1:273076315-273422633 GCF_003073215.2 Triticum urartu
AACCCATTGTCCCCATTAGACATTCTTCATCTACCACTACAAGAGCGTATCAACATGGATGCAAGCGACCGAGTGAACCACCTCAAGAAGATGCATGAAGATACAAGGCACACCTTAGAGCGCCAAGTACAACGACTTGCGACCAAGCGCAACACCAACAAGTCCCCAATGGTGTTGCAACCGGGTGACCTAGTTTGGGTACATCTCCGCAAGGATTGTTTCCCCAAGGAACGCAAGTCCAAGCTACTTCCAAAAGCCGATAGCCCATTCAAGGTACTCGCACGCTACAACGACAACGCCTACAAGGTCGACATCCCACGAGACAAGTACAATGTGAGCGACACATTCAACGTCAAAGACTTGGCCAAGTACCATGGTGATGAAGATCATGATCCGTGGACGGATCTCTCCCAAGGGGGGGAGATGATGCGGAGCATCCTTCCATTATCCCCATGGACTCTACACCGACACATCAAGCCCCACATGGACCTATGACAAGAGCGAGAATACGTGCTTTGGAAACCGAGGTGAACTCCTTCCTACTTAGCTTGCATATGAATACGAATGGAACATTGTTGCTACCTTACCAAGATACGCTATGTCTCATTAGGTACGAAGAGGAACACCACCAAGAGGATCAGGAGCACCCCCAAGGAGAAGAGGAACCACCCCAAGGCCACGCGGACCAAGACGGAGTGCAACACCAGCAAAACTGGAAGTCCCAGGTGACCCCGTGCGCACGGGCCCCCGAGACCCCGTGCCCACGGGTTGTCCAGGAAGTTGGCGCTGGAGCACCCCGTGCGCACGGGCCTGTACCGTGCCCACGGGACCCCCGTGCGCATGGGCCCAACTTACCTCGTGCACATGGGCCTCCCAGGATGGACGGCTGAGATCCCCAAGCCGAGCCCCTCTTCATCTCTTTCGACCCCAAGACTATATAAACCATACCTAGGGCTATGTTTAGGGTTAGCAAAGTATGAGATGAGATATTTGTGAGCTTTGCTCCTTCTACCTTCCCATTTGTGGAATCAAGACCCCTTTGGGAAGAATCCTAGTGGATTTCAAGACCTCCTCTAGGAGAAGACTATCTTCAAGACCTCATCTCCTAGGAGTGGGAAGAACTTTGCCATTGTATCTTTCCTTTGATTGTGTTTGTGACTTGTGGATCTTATGTTGCTACCCTAGTGGATGTGTGATTGGGGAATTGTTTGAGTGATTTTCCTCTTTGTGTTCTTGAGAATTTTCCCTTTTTCCCCTCCAAGTGTGAAAAGATCCCCCTCTAGGATTTCATCCTATATCAGTATACACACACGCGCAATGCATGGTATTCACGTGTACTTTGTACACACCCCTATCACTAATATACAGTACCAGGAGTAGGATTTTTCCTCAATTGCAAGGGTCCAAACTTTGGGTAAAACTTTGCCTCCTATTACCATCCAGCCTAACAGTCAAGGATATCCTACCGAATGATCTGATGGAATCATATCTGCCAACTACTAAGAGAGAGGTGTGTCTGTGGGGGGCAATGTGTGTGAGAGAGGCCTAAAGATAATGTGCATGCGGGAGCCACGTAGGCACATATATGTGCGTATAGAGAGCTAGTAGAGACCGTGCGTGTGTATGTATGCATGTGAGAAAATAGTATTTTCCAACTGAGATTAGTGAAAAGAGTGGTACATAGTAGTCAGAAAGAGAGAGAGAGAGAGAGAGAGAGAGAGAGAGTGCGTGAGACACCCCGACACCCCGGGAGAGATTGTGGGCATGTGTGAAACAGAAATGCCGATGTATATAAAGTGTGTGCACTTATGCATTAGATAGACAGAGATATAGCACGTTTGTCAGAACGGGCCGAGGCATAG
Source organism: Triticum urartu (assembly GCF_003073215.2). NCBI lineage: Eukaryota > Viridiplantae > Streptophyta > Magnoliopsida > Poales > Poaceae > Triticum > Triticum urartu. The sequence goes on from NC_053023.1 coordinate 273,078,178, forward strand.
TGCATCTACGTGTAAAAGGCGGTTCTATGCATTAAATTAAAATTTAAATGGCATTATTATTTTTGGAGGAGATCATGAATTTTGCAGTTTGCCTATGAACGAAAATCGGTCTATCAGACACCCATACTCTATTGAATTCTAACATGTGCATGTGTTTATTTCATATTATCGATCCATAGAGTGAGAGCGGTTTGAAATAAAGGCAATGCATTGCTTTGGCAATTCATATATAAACATTAATTAGTGCACTCCATGTTGTTAGTGTGAAGCACTTCATACATTTGTCACTTACATGGATACATTCCAAATTGCTAGCTACGAAATAGAATGCATGTTGAATTCAACATAAAGGGGGTTTCGAAGATTCGAATTCATAGGAAGTGCATTCATCTATTTGAACCCGAGATAATGGCATTTGTAAATCAGATCTAAAAGGGAGCATCAATCTTTATTGTGCGTTTGAACATGCTATATATTCATACGCATGTCTAACTATTTTTTTGCAACAAAGGAGATTATATCTGGAACCATGCATGAATTGAGGTAAGTTGCATATTTTTTAATATATACTCGTGTACAATGTATATTCAAATGTACCCCCTCAATTCCAAAATAATCGTAGTTTTAGGATTTTCAAGAGTAAAGGTTTGTGAAGTTTGACAAATCCTGAAAGTTCAATTCAAGAGAACCAAAAACGTTAATGCTTCTGCTCCCAAATATTGAACGAAGCACCAAATAAGTCTCTGGTCACCCGAAACCACGCGAGAGTAATGTTTGGTGGTAGGAAATTACTGTCTTGACTCTGGCACGTGTAGCCTATCGGCCCGATATCCAAAGGTCTAAACCGGGGTAGGTTTGTAACTTCACCAAGACACCTGTCTCAACCGCCTCTGAGAAGCATTCATATGCCATGGGCGCCTAAACACCCATGCGCTCAGCCGAAATCTATCCTGCCCACCATTTGGGACACCTGAGATTACTGTCCTACCCCCAACCCGCAATATGTATGAAATTTTAGATGAGGGCAAAGTTTGTAACTTTCCCAAAATTTCAAACAAGCGCGTCCCAAACCGAAACGTTGTTCACCCTTAGTCCCCCCTCCCTCCATTTCCCCATTCATACTCCATGGGCGCCAAAACACCCTCTCCACCATCCGCGAAACCCCAGCCTCCTTCGTCCTCCACCCCATCGCGCCCAATCCACCGCCGCCCTCCTCCATCACGCTGGAGCTAGTACCCCGACGTCGTTGTCCAACGCAACCGCAACCTCAACGCCCTCAAGGACTTAGCAGCTGAAGCCGAGGCAGGGCTGCCTCCACAACACCGACGCCGACGTGCGCCGTACCAGAACCACTTCGACCACTCCGTCCTGCGCCTCACCGCTGCCGCTCCACTGTCGCAACCGTCCACCACACCAGAGTTGTTCCCGCTACGCCGTCGTTCGCCGCCTCGGATCTGGTTCCCCGTTGCTGACAGACGGCCACCACACACACTCAACAACTTAGCCATGGGTTCGTCCAAGGCTCCACCGTCCTCCACAACTTCTCGTTTCCAGCGAACCACAAGAAGATCGTTGGAAAAACAGAAGGAGGACACAACACTGCCAGCAGAAAGAGGTACTCATCTTCCCTTATTTGTGCAAATCTTACGTCTCTTCTCACACCTTATTCATCCCACGAAAGAATCTAGTTGAGCGCTTCGTACTGCATCTTCTTCGTGATACTAAATGCACAAGGTTTCCTCCCATTTACTATTTCACCTTTGCTAGAGGTCAGTACCCCGCTTGGATTTCAATTCAGGGTCAGTCGAATCACAATTAAAAGAAGCAGCACCCGCTTAGTCACGCGGAGCACCTAGTCCGCCGGTTCGTCGGGGAAGCAGCGCATCGGTGTCTATCATAGGGGTGTTGGCGCAGGAGCTGCTTGCACCCGATCTAGAGGTCGACGGGGCTTCAAGGGATGGCCGGGGCGGTGCCAAGCACGGCGGTGCGGTGAGGTCGAGGGAAGGGCGGAGGCAGGGGACTGGGCCGGTGGTCGCTGGCGTTTCGGGGAAGATCGTAACACTGACTAGCTGGAGGTAGATGAAGGCGATTTGCCTGCTCTTTGTACATCGGATGATGCAGAAAAAATGGACTGACCTATTTGTTTTCACTCGACTATTATTTTCATAGGACCACACCTTGTGGTGTGCTGGAGGAGCATCTGCATTTCACAGCCACCCCTGTGCTCATATTTCAAAATCCTAGAATCTAGTAATTTCATGTCCCATGCATGTTGTAGAGCTATCATATGTCTCCCGTCATTTATTTCTCACCGACCTGCTATCTGCTACCTTTACACTGTACTACTTGTGCACACACTTCACCCATACTCACACTATTATTTTTTATGCATGGGGATTTCAGACTATGGCGCAGTGTTGATGAATACAAAAAGCAAAAGACATAAGTCGCTCCAGTGTAATTCAAAGATAAGCACTAAGCGTCTCTGCGCTCTAAAGGGTGAAGTGCCAGGAGATCGAGACAGTAAACGTAGCTCTGCAGTTGATGATCTCAATTGCCACACACAACCATCCCATGTTCTTGCTTTAACTTTGCACTGTCAAATGTGGTTGCATGTTGCATATGGTGTCTAGCTTGTATTGCTTCCAATTTGGTTAAATTGCATCAGCTTACTTTACACATTATACCTTTGATAATGACATGCCTTCCTATTTTTGATACATACTACATATGTCTATTAACCATGTTTGTACATCAAACTAATGCTCTTTTGTATCCCTCATCAATCACTTATGACGATACAGTCACCCTAGTGGGTTATTGTGAGACGCGCTACTCGTTTAAAGAGTGCAGTGTCATCCTCCCCACACGATTCTCGAAAAACAGCAAGGCTAAATGAAGATAGTCAACGTAGCTCTCTAGTTGATGACTGCAATTCCCCCACACCACCATCGCAGGTGCTTGCTCTTACTTGGCAGTGTGATATGTGGTTGCATGTTGCATATGGTGTCTACCTTATAATGCTTCTAATTAGGATAAATTGCATCTGCTTAGTTAACACATTATACTTGTGAATATGACATGTGTTCCTGTTTTCGGTACATATTACGTCTTTCTATTAACCATGTTCTTAATCAAACTACTTTTCTTGTGTATCCCTCATCAATCACTTCTGACGAGACACCTTCAAGTTGACAGTGTAATATTGGTTGCATCTTGCATATCATTTCAAACATGTATTGCCTCTAATTTGTTGAAGTGCCACTTATAACGAGACACATGTAACTTGGTAGAGTGATTTTGGTTGGATCTTTCATATGGTGTCTAGATTGCATTCCTTCCAATTTGTCGAAATGCCTTCTGCTTAGCGTTTTTCTTACATATTCCATCCTCCTACAATGTGGTTGCCATACATAAAAGTTGTGTTCGTTAGTATCATGCATCAACGAATTTGGAAGTGCAAATTTCATTCCTTTTTCTTGTGTGTTTACTTGACAAGGCAAAATCTAAAAGGACAAAGGCACGGAATGATGGTGGTCCTCTGGAGCAACCAAAACATATGATCTCTACAGATTCTCCTGCTACTCCTACTGCAGTGCAAGTTCCAAATCTCATATCCCCTACTCCACAACCCCAGGTGCTTGCTCTAAATGGTAGTGTGATATCTGGTTGCATGTTGTATATGGTGCCTAGCTTGTATTGCTCCTAATTTTTTAAATTACGTATCCTTAGCTTACACATTATACATGTGAATATGACACGCCTTCCTGTTTTTGGTACATACTACATCTGCCTATCACACCATGTTCTTACATCAAACTATTGTTCTTGTGTATCCTGCATCTATCACTTATGATGAGACAGTCACGCCCGTGGGTTAGTATGAGACGCGCTACTCTTATAAAGAGTGCAGTTTCATCCTCTCCACGTGATTCTCAAGAAACAGCAAGCCTAAATGAAGATATTGAAGATAGCTCTGTACTTGAAGACCGCACTTCCCCTGCACCACCATCGCAGGTGCTTGCTCTAACTTCGTAGTGTGATATGTTGTTGCATGTTGCATACGGTGTCTAGCTTGTAATGCTTCTAATTAGGGTAAATTGCATCTACTTAGTTTACACATTATACCTGTGAATATGACATGCCTTCCTATTTTTGGTACACACTACATCTATGTGTTAACCATGTTCTTACATGAAACTACCTCTCTTCTGTATCATGCATCAATCACTTACGATGAGACACCTTTATTCATTGCATATTGCATATTATTTCTAGCATGTTGCTATGTATTGCTTCTAATTTGGTCAAATACATTTGTTAGGCCACCCTTTTAATTTGGCAGAGTGATATTGGTTTCATCTTTCATATGGTTTCCAGCTTGCATTGCTTCTAACTAGTTAAAACACCTTGTGCTTAGTTTACACTTTATACATCATACATGTCAATATGTCATGTCATCCTGTTTTTCATACATATTCCATCCTCCTATCATGCGGTTGTCTTACATGAAAGTAGTGTTCGTCAGTATCATACATCACTGAGTTCTGAAGAGCAAATTTTATTCCTTTTTCTTGTGGGTTTGACTTGACAAGGCAAAATCAAAAATGAGGAAGGAAAAGAGTAAGGAAGGCGATGATGGTGGTCCTCTGCAGCAACGTAAACGGAGCATCTATATGGATTCTCCTTGTACTGCTAGTGCATTACAAGTTCCAAGTCTCCGCTCCCCTACTTCACCATCCGAGGTGCTTGCTCTAACTTGGCAGTGTGATATCTGGTTGCATGTTGCATATGGTGTCTATCTTGTATTGCTCCTAATTAGTGTAAATTGCATCTGCTTAGCTTACACATAATACGTGTGAATATGACATGCTTTCCTGTTTTTGGTACATACTATATCTGTCTATCACACCATGTCCGTACATGAAACTACTCTTCTTGTGTATCCTGCGTCGGTCACATATGATGGGACACCTTTAAGTTGGCAGTGTGATATTGGTTTGCGTCTTGAATATGATTTCTAGTAGGTAGTGCTTCTAGTTTGATGAACGCCACCTATGACGAGACAGTTTTAACTTGGCAGAGTGAAATTGATTGCACCTTCCATATGGTGTCCAGCTTGCAGTGCTTCTAATTTGTTGAAGTGCCTTCTGCTTAGTTACCACATCATAGGTGTGAATATGTCAAGTCATCTAGTTTTTCGTACGTATACCATCCTCGTATCATGACTTTGCCTTTCATCAGAGTAGTGCTCGTCAGTATCATGCATGAATGAGTTCTGAAGAGCGAATTGCATTCCTTTTTCTTGTCGGTTTGACCTCACAATGCAAAATCAATAAAGCGAAAGGAAATTGGAAAGGCATTGGATGATGGTGGTCCTTCCGAGCAACTGAAACGGAGGGTCTCTACAGATTCTACTCCGCCATCCTCCCAACAAGATTCACAAGAAAACGCAAGGCTAGACAGTCAATGTAGTTGTGTAGATGATGAGCACATCTCCCCTACTCCACCACCATAGGTGCTTGCTCTAACTTGGCACTATTATTATATGTGATTGCATGTTGCGTATGATGTCTAGATTGTATTGCTTCTAACTTTGTTGAATTGCATCTACTTACTTTACACATAAGGCCTGTGAATATGACACATGTTCCTGTTTCTAGAACATACGTGTAGATGATGAGCACATCTCCCCTACTCCACCATCACAGGTGCTTGCTCTAACTTGGAACTGTTATATGTGGTTGCGTGTTCCGTATGATGTCTAGTTTGTATTGCTTTTGATTTTATTGAATTGCATCAGCGTAGCTTACAACTTATACCTGCAATGATCACTTACCCATAAGACACATTTAACTTGGGAGTGTGATGTAGGTTGCATCTTGCATTGTCTTCTAGCTTGTACTGCTTCTAATTTCTTGAAATGGCACTTACGACGAGACTCTTTTCACCTGATAGAGTGATATTGGTTGCATGTTCATATGGTGCCTAGCTTTCATTTCTTCTAATTTTTTTGAAATGCCTTCTGCTTACTGTTTTTCATACATATTCCATCCTCCTATCGTACGTCTGAATATGCAATGATGTATTTTTTGTATATATTCCATCCTCCTATCCTGCGCTTGCCTTATATCAAAGTAGTGTTCGTCCGTATCATGCATCAACCAGTTATGCAGAGCTAATTTTATTCATCGTCTTTTGGTTTTGACTTCATAAGGCAATATCAGAAAATAGGAAGGAAAAGAGTAAGTTAGGGGATGTTGGTGGTCCTCCGGACCGATGCAAACAGAGACTCTCTAGATTTTCCACTGCTACTGCTAATGAAGTTGAAGTCCCAAGTCTACATGATGAGTTCATCTCCCATACTCCACCATCGCAGGTGCTTGCTCTAAGTTCATAGTGTGATAATTGGTTTCATGTTGCATATGTTGTATAGCCTGTATTTCTTCTATTTTGATTAAATTGCACCTGCTGAGTTTATACATTATACATGTGCATATGACATGCCTTTCTGTGTCTAGAATACACTGCATCTATCAATCATACCATGTTCTTTCATCAAAGTACTGCTGTTGTGTATCCCGCATCAGTTACTCATGATTGGACGCTTTTAACATAGCAGTTTGATAGTGGTTGCATCTTGCATTGATTTCTATGTTGTATTGCTTCTAATTTTTTGAAATGCCACTTATGACAAGACACTTTTAACTAGGCGGAGTGATATTGGTTGCATCTTTCATATGGTGTCTAGCTTGCATTACTTCTATTTTCTTGAAAATACTTCTGCTTAGTTTACACATCGTAGTTGCGAATATGTCACACTGTCCTGTTTTTCTTACATATTCCATCCTCATACTGTTGTCTTACATCAAAGTATTGCTTGTCTGTATCATGCATCAATGAGTTCTGAAGAGCAATTTTATTCTTTTGTGTTATGGGTACGCCTTGACATGGCAAAGTCAAAAAAGAGCAAGGAAAAGAATATAGTAGGGAATGGTGTTACTCATCGGATGAAACGGAAAAGGATCTGCCCTCGAGATTCTGATGGTACTTATAGTGTAGTAGAAGGTCCAAGTCCACAGGCTTGATCTACAAACACAGTATCACCTACTCCACCAGTTGCAGCATCTGCTTCAACTATACCAGCATCCCAATGAGTTACTCGTTTGTTTGCTCCGGAACTGGCCAGTTCCCAAGCTGCATTGACACCTAACACTACTTCCAAAGCACTGCTGACACAACAGGACTTGGCAAGATCAGATGAACCTCATGAGCATCAACACCAAGACGGTACCTGACTGAGTCAAGTTGTAGTTGCATGCTCCTTTATATGTACTCTCACAGTTTGATGTGCACTAACACTTTCCATATTCGTTGTTGAACTAGCACCACGATGCAAGCGGAAGCAGACATCAGGGATAATGCTTGACAGATTAACAAAATCTAAAGGAGGAAGAATGGAGATCCATTTTGAGGCAGGTTTATAAAGGCAACGTGATGCTACAGAGTCAGCCAAGTTAGTATCAGAGGCAGCCATTGCCGTTAGGTGTCATGCATGTATCCTCCCAATGTGGATCCAGTACAGGAATGAGAAAGACAATACCCAGTTTAACACCTTCCTTTACCATTTATCCGTAAGTAATGTTATTCATCGCAATTTGTAATATTGTCTTGCTCTGTGCCATACTCTAGCTTCCTCCTAATAAGACTCACATTCTTTTTTCAATAGATGAGGTTCAAGTTGGATCCAAAAGATGATGCAACTAAACAAGCATGCACTCATGTTTTTCAGTCTGCTCTGCGACAGTATCGGTACCACCTTAGAAAATATCACTTTGAAGGCAAGGCTAACAATGAAATCGCCCAAACATCTCCAGTGGAATATATTACAGATGAAGACTAGACAGCCCTTGTTAAATACTGGTCTAATCCAAAGTATCAGGTAGGGTATATGTATTTGATCAGACCACATATTGAACTTGTATTTATGTATGTGCCTTACAACTGTATCTTCTTCTAGGATAACTATTTGAAGAACAAGACCAACCGTTCTAAAGTGAAATTCCAACGGACAATAGGATCTCGTAGCTATATTGCACACTGCGAGGCTCTTGGAAATAGCTGCTAGTTCCTTCTTTTTATGTGCCATATTATCGTATCTATATTGACTTGTTCCAAATACAGAGGAAAACCTGTGCGGACCAAAAAGAACCTGAACCAAATGCAGTGCAAATCTTTAAGGATTGCCACACCAGCAAGATGATGGGCATGAGCACACCAGTTTAGGCCGTTGTTGTAAGTCCTTACTCCTCCTGCCTTTGAACTGATTGGTGTTGTGATGTGTTCATTTAACTACTTGGTTTGCAGCCAATGTCAGTTACTCTGTTCACTTTTATACACAATTGTCTTAACGTATCATTTCACCTTACATAGTTTAAAAGAGATGAAGGATATTCTTTTGGTCTTGATCTCTAATCTAGTTATGATGTTCACGTGTGCACACAATGATATAATAGCATGTTTGTTTTCTATCTGTTTGCCCATGATATGAATGGTGTCATACTATGTTCATCCTACTTTAAACCATGTCTCTTTATCCTTAGATGTCGACGAATGTGAGGAAATAGACAATACAGTAGGCATGCTACATGGACATATGTTCTGAAAGTGATTTTATTATGTAGTTGGCACTACAATACATGCTAATGTATTACAGTAGTTCACCAAAATAAGTTATGTATAAATGTGAAACCTACTTTGTTTTTGTCTCATTAGTAACTTATCTGGTACACTAATCTACAAGTTCAAACTTTCAGCAAGCTATGGAACAAATGATTGAACAGCAAACCGCCTGAAGGTGACGAGGCTACCATAGGCACAATGTCACCTCTTGCTGCAGTGTGTCAGTATCTCTCCACTAACAGTGCAAAAAGCACCTTCCTACGTAATTCTGGGTTGGTTGTCAAGGTAACCCCATCCAAATCACCTACTGAACAAAATCTTCCGGCTAGACAGAGTGATATATCTATCCTCTAGACACAAGTCCAACCCCTAATGGACGTTGTGTCGGAAACAAAAATAGTGGTTGACAAATGTCGTGAAGATATGAATGGTTTTGAAACCAGACTGTCAGACATTTGCTTCGTTGTTCAAGAGCAATGGCGGAAAAAATGGGAAGTTTGTGTTGCTCCATCAGATTCTACAGCCTGAAACATAAGCACTCGGGTCAAATGATCTTTGCTTCTATACATCTGATGGTGCTTTTATCTGCAAGGACTGTAAACTTTATGCCAACAGGCCTTTTGTTGTATGGTTGGAATTTATTTTGTTGTGATACAGCATTTATGATGCTGCCAAACGCTGCAATAATTATGACGCTATTTTTGTATAGTGTAGGTTTATCTTAGTAATGTATTCAACCGAAAGCTTCATAGGAGCCCAACATGCCAACATTCGTCGGGCCCATTCCAATTAGGCTAAAAACGATTCTGGGCCGAAATTTGCATGTAGCCCACTAAAAATATCTGGTCCTAAATCAGCATAAGCTTTCATATTTTTCTGGTAGGCATGTGCCCATAGTGGGCCTATAACAGGCCTAAACATAATTTGGGCCCTCAGTAATAACAGGCCGTTTACATGTGTAAATATCTCGAGCCCATAAAAACATGGGCCTTTAATAGGCCGAAAGTAAGATTGGGCCCTGATTATGCTAAATAACCCACTGGTCTTAGCAGGCCGAAATAGTGGCCCATTTACAATGCGGATCATCCACAGGTCGAAATTCAAACAGGTCGTAAATGCGTCGACCTACTACAAGGGCCTTTAACAGGCCGGAAGTTCAGTCGGGCTTGATTAGTGTCATTTTTATATGGGTTGTTAGTAGCCCAGATGTGGCGTTGGGCCACATATGGCCCATGTATTTCATTCGACGTTAACAGGCCGAAAGTCACAACAGGCTTAAATTGGCCCAAATCTGTAGTGGGCCTCTAACAGGCCAAATGTCAGACATGGCCGAATATGACCCATATCCTTCACGGTCGTTTATGGGCCGAAAGTTTCAATGGCCTATAAATGGGCCCAAATGAAGCAGGACCTTTAACAGGCCGGGAACACAACGGGCCGTATTTCGGCCCAAATTCTTAGCGGACTATTAATGGGCCAGAAGTGACCATGGGCCGCGATGATGATAAGTTTAGGATGGGCCGTTGACGGGCCAATTTGACACTAGTCGTATGGGCCTTAATTGAGAATGTTGGGCCTTTAGCTGGGCCGGCCCATTATGGTCTGCAAAATCTTGTGGGCCTTTAGCTGGGCCGGCCCATTATGGTCTGCAAAATCTTGTGGGTCTTTAGCTAGGCCGGCCCATTATGGCCCGCTAAATCTTGTGGGCCTTTAGTTCGGCCGGCCCATTTAATATTTATGGGCCACTTTTGGGCCGGTCCACGTGTCAACGTATCATAGGCGCATCTCGCCCATTAGATGAGTGACACCTGTGCCAACGCGGAGCTGACACGTGGTTCCGTCAGCCAATGAGAATTTTACACGTGGAAAATCGGCATTGGTCGTGGCTGTTAGCGGGTTATGGGATCCAAAACCGGACTCGATAGCTTAACGGCGTCCCATTACGGTGGATGCCACGTGTCGGTCACCCTTTACGAAAGCACTTCTATGATGCGCTATTTATCGTCATGGAAGTGGACACTTCCGTGATGATAGTTTTGGTAATGTCATGGAACACTTCTACGACAGCACAGGTATGACTATCTTGATTCTGTCATAAAATTGTCATGGATGTACATGCATGACAGAAAACGTGACCTACTGTGACAAACACGTATCATCACGGAAGTGTCTTTTTTGTAGTGTAGCTCAAACTAGCCCTCATGTTTGGATATACTTTAGGGCCATTTGAGCTTGAACTAGCTCAAACTAACTCCAACCCATGGATACAGCAGCAGTTAATCAGCCGATAATTTGTAAGGATGCAATAAACTCCTTCCGGCCCATAATATAAGATGTTAATTCATCTAATATGTGAGTATATTGGATGTTATAAGATATTATAAAAGAGTGTTGCACTACATCATTGTGCAATTGTTGTTTAGCTTTTGATATTAACTTGGTGCTTTTAGGTACATATGTCATTGGTAAAGATCCGCACTTCGACCCTTTTTGCATATGGGGCAATGAGATATCAATGAACCAGCATCAAGTGAGGAAGCTGATAAAGATTGTTAGTAAAATGGGTCAAAACATGGCAATTAAACTATTCCTTTACACTTTATCCAAGACAACAACGAACTGCAGGATGGTAAGTTAAAACTCCGCAGCCTTCTTTTTACTGCCCATAATGAGTTGTGTTAGATGAAAATGTCTGAATCTTTTACCTTAGCAGCGGTTCCCAAAGCAGTTTACTCAAGATTACCTCTCAAACTACATGATTGGTGGGCATGCAAAGGTTAAAGTATTTCTACCAGAACACAATGATTATCTAGATGTTTTCATGAAGACTGTGAAGGATGGACGGTCGGCCATCACAAGGGGTTGGACTACAGTCGTGCGTGCCTTCTGCATGGAGGAGGGCACAATATGGGCATTCCGCCTCACCTTGTTCAGCAACCAGAATGTATTTCGCCTTTTTCTTTACCGTCTTTAATAGTACAAGTATACAACTGTGGTTCATCATTCTTTATTTGGTTCTTATGTAATTCTTGAACATATGTACCTATGAATCGAATAATGCATTGGTTGTTATGGATATGAATAAAGCTATAGCATACATTCAAATTCAAATCTGATACAATTTGAAATAGCAGCAATTAAATTACGGTGAAATTATGCTCTCTAGGTCGTTATGGCACACACGGTTGGTAAAACACAAACGTTTGCATATACACCACAATCCAACACGGTTCATAGAGAGGAAATGTCTACAAGAATGCACATAGTTGCCGTTTGGAAAGCGTGTGCGATGTCAGGCAATATCACAAACGGTGTGGGCAAACTAAACATTTGTGATAGTTGCCTGATCATACATGATTTGCAACCATGAACTGTTTCTGATGAAATATGCATCGTAAACGTTGCACCACAGAATAGCGTGTGTGATAGTTGTCGTGTACGACGATGTTACGATGGTCCGATGTTTCGTAATCCTGTCCAACACTCGTACAGCGGTTAGCTAATCTTCTTAATTAGTTATCGCATATGGTTTGGGAAAAGAGAATGTGTGTGATCTTCTGCTTATCATACATGTTCTATAATAGTGAACCATTTGTGATGGGTCGTGCATCGTAAATGTACCACCACAGAATACTGACTGTGACGGCAATGCGAGCACAAATGAGTAGCAAGTAATGTATATGCATCAAGGCTCCCTATCCCCGACGGTTTCTGGGTCATGTGGGAAGGACCCCCCCTATCGCCCACACTCACTTGGCGATAGTTTCAAATGTCATCGCGGAAAGGGGTTAAAAACCGTTTGTATAGCACCTCGATGTACCAGTGCATGGTAAATAAGCTCAGCCTGGAGCTGAGTTAGTCGGAGTGATCTTCGTGCACTTGGCATGGTAAATAAATTCAACTTGGAACTGGATCAATCAAGTGAATCTTCATGCACTCGGCACGATGAATGAATTCGGCCTTGAAATCGCTGACTGTAGAAAAAAGCTGGACACTCTAGGGAGTAATCGTTCCAGTAGTACTTCTTACGTTGACCGTTAGCTTTTTCATGAAATGGGTATTTGCAAGAGTACATTTTATCTATAGAGGAGCTTCGTTTTCACCCTTTTGCATGAAAGGGGTATTTCCACGAGTGGACGTGCTTCCCGACTGATCAGGGTATGTTGACTGCAAGGGAAAACTTGGTGGTACTTCGTATGTCTCCCGGAGGAGACAGACTAGTGGTCCGATGTGGATGTGCCATGAAACCCGAGTGGCGATGCTAGTGGTGGGCTGACTCTCCAGAGAGAGGCCACTCATTATCCCGGGGGAACACCAGCACATGCCATTTCTGAGCCCAAGTTTGTGAAATTGATGCCTTGGAGCCTAGAATAAGGGCCAAGTGTATCCATAGAGGAGCGTTGTTTTCACCCCTTTGCAGTCCTGAAGATGACTCCAGGTAATGATTTGGGCGATCGTCCGAGTGGACGGAGCTACCCTTATAAATCTTCAGCGGATCAGGCTTGTATGGTCAGAAAAATATTCCTGATGTGATCAATAGGTTGATCAAATGGGAGTAACCCCTGAGGGCGGCATGGCCCACGGCTATGTGTAGCCCTCGAGTGATGCTCGAAAGAGGTGAGTGCGATATGAGGTTTGATCATACGAGTAAATTAGTTGTTTTCGCGTTGGGGATGTACTGGTGAAGACGTGTCCAACTGATGGCGATGTGTGGGGACGGTCGAGTCGTAAGGACGTACCCAACCAAGTGGTGGCGCATGGGGAGGCCAAGTGGCAAGGACATGCACAGCCGAGTGGCAACGCACAGGACGCCTAAGTCATGAAGATGCACACAACCGACTGGTGACGCGCGAGGCGGCCGCATGGTGAAGACGTGCACAACCGAGCAGCGATGCGTGGGGCGGCCGAGTGATGATGTGCCAGGTGGCCCGAGTGAAGGACTACATGTCCAGCCAAGTGGTGATACGCAGGGCGTCCGAGTGACGACGCGCTAGGGTGGCCGAGTGAAGGACTACGTGTCCAACCGAGTGGCGACGCACGAGGCAGCGGTGAAGATGTGCACAACCGAGTGGCGACGTGTGGGGCGGCCAAGTGGTGATGACGTGCACAACCGAGTGGTGACGCGCGGGGCGGCTGAGTGGTGAAGACATGCACAGCCGAGTGGCGACGCGCGGGGCAGCCAAGTGGTGAAGACATGCACAGCCGAGTGGCGACACGCAGGGCGGCCGAGTGGTGAGGACGTGCACAACCGAGTAACGACGCGCGGGGCGGTCAAAGTGAAGGCGTGTCCCATGGAGTGGCCATGCACGGAGGGGCCGACTAGTGAGGACGTGACTAACCGAGGGGCAATGCACGGGGAGGCCAAAGTGAGGGCGTGTCCCCCCAAGTGGCGGTGCGCCGGGCGGCCGAGTGGTGAGGGCGTGTTTGACTAAGTGACGATGCGTGGGCGGCTGAGTGATGAAAACGCGTCCAGCTGAGTGCGACGCGCGAGCGTCTGAGTGATGAAGACGCGTCCAGCTGAGTGACGACGCACGGGGCAGTCGAGTGATGAAGATGCGTCCAGCTAAGTGACGACGCACGAGGCAGCCGAGTGATGAAGACGCGTCCAGCTGAGTGATGGCGCGCGGGGCAGCCGAGTGATGAAGACGCGTCCCGCTAAGTGACAACGTGTGGGGTAGCCAAGTGATGACGTGCGAGGCGGCTAAGGTGAACGTGTGTGTCACCGAGCGGCTAAAATGGTCCTATGAGGAGTTAGTCGGATGCTTACGAAGTTGATGTAGTGACGAGGTCAGTGTAGCGCGGTTGCGGAGCAAGAAGACCGGTGTGCCAACTGATTCTGAGTAGGAACGAAGATGGCGCACAGAGTGTCTGAGTGATCATGCAACTTATCGAAATGGTGGATCCGAGTGCACTCGGTGAACTAAAGAATCTGACTGGTGCTGAAGAACTCGACCACTCAGGAGAGTGTGGTTCCGAATGAGCTGCAGCCCCTGAGTGTGGCGTAGCCCCCGAGCATACTATAGGCTTCGACCGTGGACCTCTTGGAACATGATTAATATAGTTTTGAATGGATAAATTGTCGGGTGAGGAGGAGCTTCTGAGTGATGCTCGAAAGAGGCAAACTTGCAAAGGAGTGAAGTGTGTAGTTTGATTATAAAAGAGATTTATCTGTCTCATGCCCAACGAGACAACGAGGTCTATGTCGTTGATACGATGGAGAAGCCTCCATGGAGGGGTCGGCCGGATGTGTTCAAAGTCAACAAAGCGACAAGGTCGGTGTTGCGGTGCGCTAAGATCGGAACGGTGACCGAGTTCGGGTAGCGATGAAGTTGACGCATAGTGACATTGAGTGATCGCGTAACTTGTGCATGAAAATAGCACAAGCCAACGTAATAATTTATCAAGGTAATTTGATGTGTGCTGAAATAATTTGTGTGAGAAACACCCATAGGCACCCGCTGAGAGTGCAAGGGGCATGTTGGTTAACCAGCAAGAGTCTAAAAGAGCGAAGGATCCGACTGAACTCGTTGGAGTAGAGTACTGGCTCAAATAAAATGGAAGTGTAGTGTTTCAACTAAGTTGCAACCCCCGAGGACCAATGCAAACTCGGAATGAAGAACACATGGTGTTTGTTAGTGACATATGCATTAAAATGAAAGCTGGATTCGAGAGTCAAGTAACCAGTAGTAAGAAAGTACGTGAAAATAAGCAACAGAACGTAGAGGTACACTCGGTGGCGTGGCCTCCGAGTGAACGTGATGTGAGAATTACGGGATACTCAAGAACACAGAAATAACATAATGCAGTGCATGTAGAATGACTTTGCTGTCTGAAGGCGCGATAGTGGCTGAGTGGTGAAGACGTGTTCGACCGATGGCGATGCGCTGGGCGGCCGATTGATGTAGATGTGTCTCACCGAGTGGCAATGCCTGGGGCGGCTGAGTGGTGAAGATGTGTCCAACCGATGGCGATGCGCGGGGCAACCGATTGATGTAGATGTGTCTCACCGAGTGGCGACATGCGGGGCGGCCGAGTGGTGAGGACAAAAAGGTTCTCCGAATGATCGGATATTGTTGATCGCCGAGCAAAACTTGGTGGCATTCATATGTCTCTCGAAAGAGATAGACTTGAGATCCGAGTGTCGACATGCCATAAAAACCCGAGTGACGACGCCGGAGAGACGCCACTCTTTATCCCCGGGGAACGCCAGTGCAGGCCATCTTCGAGTCCAAGTTTATCAAACTGATGCCTTGGGGCCTACAAGAAGGGCCGAGTGTATCCGTAGAGGAGCGTCATTTTCACCCTTTTGCATGAAAGGGGTATTTGTCCGAGTGGACGTGCTTCCCGACTGATCGGGGTACGTTGACCGTGAGGAAAAACTTGGTGGCACTCGTATGTCTCCCGGAGGGGATAGACTAGTGGTCCGATGTGGACGTGCCATGAAACCTGAGTGGCAAGGCTAGCGCGTGGACTAATTATCCGGAGAGAGGCCGCTCATTGTCCTAGGGGAACACCAACACATGCCATCTCCGAGTCCAAGTTTATGAAACTGATGCCTTGGACCCTAGTTGAATGGCCAAGTTAACCCGCGGAGGGGCATCAAGCTCATCTCATAGCGATCCTGAAGATGACTTCAATCGGATGTTTTACGTGTCCGAGTACACGGGTCCCCTCGGAGGGTGGTCAGTCAGACTGACAGGCACATGCATCCTTTAGGAATGGAACTGTGGGTGATCAATCGGATCGATTTGCTGCGGAAATTCCGGGTGAGGCCTATCCCAACCGAATGGCGACGCACAGGGCCGTCGAGTGTTGAGGACGTGTCCAACCGAATGGCGACGCGCAGGGCGGCCGAGTGGTGTGGACATGTCCAACCGAGAGGTGACGCACGGGGCGGCCGGGTGGTGAAGATGTGTCTCACCGATAACGAAGCATGGGGCAGCCGAGTCCCTGTATGTTAACTCATCTGAATAATCTGCACATTAGTTGTTCAGAGCGCAAAAACCATCTCTGGGCTAGCCTGCTGCTACCTATTGAGCTTGCGTTGGTTTTTCCCTTGAAGAGGAAAGGGTGGTGCAGCAAAGTGGAGATAAGTATTTCCCTAAGTTTGAGAACCAAGGTATCAATCCAGTATGAGACCACCCACAAATCACCTAATACCTACACAAACAATCAAACAACTTGCACCCAACGTGATAAAGGGGTTGTCAATCCCTTCACGGTTACTTGCAAAAGTGAGATCTGATAGAGATAGATGAAACTAAACAAAAGGTAAAGTAAATATTTTTGGTATTTTTGGTTTATAGATCGGGAAGTAAAAGATTGCAAAATAGTAGATCGGAAACTAATATTGTAGATCGGAAACTTATATGATGGAAAATAGACCCGGGGGGCATAGGTTTATAGGCTAGTCCCAAAAATAATATAAAATAGCATATTAATACATATAAAACATCCAAAACAGACAATATAATAGCATGGAACAATACAAAATTATAGATATGTTGGAGACGTATCAAGCATCCCCAAGCTTAATTCTGCTCGTCCTCGAGTAGGTAAATGATAAAAACAGAATTTTTGATGTGGAATGTTGATACGTCTCCAACATATCTATAATTTTTTATTGTTCCATGCTATTATATTATCAACCTTGGATGTTTTATATGCTATTTTATATGATTTTTGGGACTAACCTATTAACCTAGAGCCTAGTGCCAGTTTCTGTTTTTCCTTGTTTTTGAGTTTTACAGAAAAGGAATACCAAACGGAGACCAATTGACGTGCCAATTTTTGACGATTTTTATGGACCAAAAGAAGACCCCGGAGTGAAAGAGTTGGGCCAGAAGAGTCCTGGGCCATCCACGAGGGTGGGGGCACGCCCACCCCCCTAGGCACGTGGGCCTACCTCATGGACGACTCGGGCACCTTCTTGACGTGAGACCGACGCCAAAAATTCCTATATACAGAAACCTCCAGAAAATAACCTAGATTGGGAGTTCCGCCGCGAGAAGCCTCCGTAGCCACCGAAAACCAATCTAGACCCGTTCCGGCACCTTGCCGGAGGGGGGAATCCCTCTTCGGTGGCCATCTTCATCATCCCGGCGCTCTCCATGACGAGGAGGGAGTAGTCCACCCTCGGGGCTGAGGGTATGTACCAGTAGCTATGTGTTTGATCTCTCTCTCTCTCTTGTGTTCTTGAGTTGGCACGATCCTGATGTATCACGAGCTTTGCTATTATAGTTGGATCTTATGGTGTTTCTCCCCCTCTACTCTCTTGTGATGAATTGAGTTTTCCCTTTGAAGTTATCTTATCGGATTGAGTCTTTAAGGATTTGAGAACACTTGATGTATGTCTTGCACGTGCTTATCTGTGGTGACAATGGGATATCATGTGATCCACTTGATGTATGTTTTGGTGATCAACTTGCGAGTTATGTGACCTCGTGAACTTATGCATAGGGGTTGTCACACGTTTTCGTCTTGACTCTCCGGTAGAAACTTTGGGGCACTCTTTGAAGTTATTTGTGTTGGTTGAATACATGAATCTGAGATTGTGTGATGCATATCGTATAATCATACCCATGGATACTTAAGGTGACACTGGAGTATCTAGGTGACATTAGGGTTTTGGTTGATCTGTGTCTTAAGGTGTTATTCTAGTACGAACTCTTGAATACATTGATCAGAAAGAATAACTTTGAGGTGGTTTCGTACCCTACAATAATCTCATCGTTTGTTCTCCGCTATTAGTGACTTTGGAGTGACTCTTTGTTGCATGTTGAGGGATAGTTATATGATCCAATTATGTTATTATTGTTGAGAGGACTTGCACTAGTGAAAGTATGAACCTTAGGCCTTGTTTCCTAGCATTGCAATACCGTTTGTGCTCATTTTTATCATTAGTTACCATGCTGTTTTTATATTTTCAGATTACAAAAACCTATATCTACCATCCATATTGCACTTGTATCACCATCTCTTCGCCGAAATAGTGCACCTATACAATTTACCATTGTATTGGGTGTGTTGGGGACACAAGAGACTTTGTTATTTGGTTGCAGGGTTGCTTGAGAGAGACCATCTTCATCCTATGCCTCCCACGGATTGATAAACCTTAGGTCATCCACTAGAGGGAAATTTGCTACTGTTCTACAAACCTCTGCACTTGGAGGCCCAACAACGTCTACAAGAAGAAGGTTGTGTAGTAGACATCAATCTCTTTTCTGCCGCCGTTGCTGGGGAGGTTAGCGCTTGAAGGTATATCTTTAGATCTTGCAATCGAATCTTTTTGTTTCTTGTTTTATCACTAGTTTAGTTTATAAAAGAAAACTACAAAAAATGGAATTGAGGGTACCTCATATGCTTCATCTTTTTAATATCTTTCATGAAAATAAGGATTCTGATAATTGTGCCAAAGTGTTAGAAGAAGAATGCATTATAATGTTTGGCACTAAATCTTTGAATGATGAGCATGATTGCAATGTTATTAGTATGAACTCTTTGAATATCCATAGTACTAATGATGATTGCACTAGTCATGATGAAAATGTCTCTTATAAGCATGTCAACTTTTGTGGAATACATAGAGCTTGCAAGCACACACCAAATAGGGAAGATAGATTTTGCAAGAGGCATAAGTATTTGGAAACTAAATGGTTGCAAGAAAGGCTAGATGATTGTGCTGAAAGATTCAATATTTATCACCATCCTTGTGAACTTTGCAATGAACATGGTCATTTAAAGCTCCAATGATATTTGTTTCATGATCAAATCGTGTCCAAAAATTGTGATAACTCGATTACCCTTGAGCATCATAAAGATCTTAGTCTTCTTTTGGGGTACGAAGAAATGAAACGTATAACTGAGGGTATTCCAAAATTTAATCTTGATAGATTTCTTGATTTTGATCTAGAATAATTTTTTATGTATTGTGCGGTGAATTGCATTGAAAATCCTTATATTGCCAATTACATAAAGACAAGAAAACAAATAGAAGATGAAGAGAATACTAATGAAAGGGAAGAGACTTCCCAATATTCTCCTATTATTTCTTATGATGAATCAGGTAACGAGGAGGAGCCTCCTATTCAACCAATCTCATCAAAACGGAGCTCCGAAAAGAGGATTAAACCCACACATGATGTGAAGAAGAAAAATAAAAGACGGAGAAGCAAAGGTAAAAATGTATCCCTCCCAAATTATGTTGCTCCTATTACTCATTGTGATGATGATAATTGTTATACTATTGGTGCTATCTATACTATTAATGATGAGAATGATTATGCTTATGATATGAAAAAGCCCAAGCTTGGGGATGCTATGTTTGATGAAAATGACATGTTTGAGAATTTATTTGCTGCAATTAATGTTTGTCCTAAGCTTGGGGATGATATGTTTTATGAAGATGATATTTTTAATCTCCCAAGTTTTGATATGCAAATTTATTATGATGGTAGCATGCCTCCTACTTATGATGATTATATTGATGAAAGTGGGTTTGGAAGAGTGTCAACTTTAGGAAGTAATGATCCCACTATTTTGGAGGATGTTGAATCTTATTGTGATAATTATGAAAGTGGATTTGGAGAGGTCATGACTTTATTTAGTAATGATTCCACTATCTTGGAAGAGGTTTCAATTGGTTATGATGAGAACAAAGTTGCTACCTAGGATGATTATTTTGATGACACTTATGCTATAAAAAGTAGTGATGATTATATTTATAAAACTTGTCATGATTATGATTACCCTTTTTCATAGTATTCGAGTCTCTTATGATACTCCCACTATTTTGAATGAGAAGAATTTTGCTTATGTGGAGAGTAATTAAATTTCTATGCTTGTAGATCATGAAAAGAATGATTTGGGTGCTGATTATATTGTTGAATTCATTCATGATGCTACTGAAAATTACTATGAGGGAGGAACATATGCTTGTAGGAATTGCAATAATATCAAGTTTCCTCTCTATGTGCTTAAAGTTTTGAAGTTATGCTTGTTTTGCCCTCCTATGCTAGTTGATTATGGTTCCCACAAGTTGTTTGCTCACAAAATCCATGTGCATAGGAAGTGGGTTAGAATTAAATGTGCTAGTCATATTCTTCATGATGCTCTCTTTATGTTACAGTTCTTATCTTTTATGTGAGCATCATTGAAATCATCATGCCTGGCTAGGGGCGTTAAACGATAGCGCTTGTTGGGAGGGAACCCAATTTTATTTTTGTTCCTTGCTTTTTGCTCCTGTTTAGTAATAAATAATTCATCTAGAATCTGTTTAGATTTGGTTTTATGTTTTAATTAGTGTTTGTGCCAAGTAGAACCTTTGGGAAGACTTGGGGAAAGTCTTTGCGATCTTGCTGTAAAAAACAGAAACTTTAGCGCTCACGAGATTTTCTGCCATTTTTTACTGGAGAGTGATATTTAGTTAATTTTTTTTGAAGATTATTAATAGATAAATTCCTCACGTCCAGCAATTTATTTTATAACTTTTGGAGTTCCATAAGTATTCGGAACCTACAGATTACTACAGACTGTTCTGTTTTTGACAGATTTTGTTTTTCGTGTGTTGTTTGCTTATTTTGATGAGTCTATGGCTAGTAATAGAGTTTATGAACCATAGAAAAGTTGGAATACAGTAGGTTTAACACCAATATAAATAAAGAATGAGTTCATTACAGTACCTTGAAGTGGTGGTTTGTTTTCTTATACTAACGGAGCTTACGAGTTTTCTGTTAAGTTTTGTGTTGTGAAGTTTTCAAGTTTTGGGTAAAGATTCGATGGACTATGGAATAAGGAGTGGCAAGAGCCTAATCTTGGGGATGCCCAAGGCACCCCAAGGTAGTATTCAAGGAAAACCAAGAGCCTAAGCTTGGGGATGCCCTGGAAGTTATCCCCTCTTTCGTCTTCGTTCATCGGTAACTTTACTTGGAGCTATATTTTTATTCACCACATGATATGTGTTTTGCTTGGAGCGTCATTTTATTTTATTTTATTTTGCTTGCTGTTTCAATAAAATCCCAAGATCTGGAATTCTTAAATATTAGAGAGTCTTCACATAGTTGCATAATTATTCGTCTACTCATTGATCTTCACTTATATCTTTCCGAGTAGTTTATCATTTGCACTAGTGCTTCGCTTATATCTTTTAGAGCACGGTGGTGGTTCTATTTTATAGAAATAATTGATCTCTCATGCTTCACTTATATCATTTTGAGAGTCCTTTAGAACAGCATGGTAATTTACTTTGGTTATAAATTTTAAATGCTAAGAGAAGTTGGATGCTTGATAGTTGTTTTTGAGATATAAAGGTGTTAATATTAGAGGTGTGCTAGTTGAGTGGTTGTGAAATTGATGAATACTTGTGTTGGAGTTGGCAAGTCTCGTAGCATGCACGTATGGTAAACTTTGTGTGAAAAATTTGAAGCATGGGGTGTTCTTTGATTGCTTTCCTTATGAGTGGCGGTCGGGGATGAGCGATGGTCTTTTCCTACCAATATATCCCCCTAGGAGCATGCGCGTAGTGCTTGGTTTTGATGACTTGTAGATTTTTGCAATAAGTATGTGTGTTCTTTGTGACTAATGTTGAGTCCATGGATTATACGCACTCTCACCCCTCCATCATTGCTAGCCTCTTCGGTACCATGCATTGCCCATTCTCACCTTGAGAGTTGGTGCAAACTTCGCCGGTACATCCAAACCCCGTGATATGATACGCTCTATCACACATAAGCCTCCTTATATCTTCATCAAAACAGCCACCATACCTACCTATTATGGCATTTCCATAGCCATTCCGAGATATATTGCCATGCAACTTTCCACCGTTCCATTTATTATGGCACGCATCATCATTGTCATATTGTTGTGCATGATCATGTAGTCGACATCGTATTTGTGGCAAAGCCACCATGCTTAATTTTTCATACATGTCACTCTTCATTCATCGCAATCCCGGTACACCGCCGGAGGCATTCACATAGAGTCATATTTTGTTCTAAGTATCGAGTTGTAATTCTTGAATTGTAAGTAAATAAAAGTGTGATGATCATCATTAGAGCATTGTCCCATGTGAGGAAAGGATGATGGAGACTACGGTTCCTCCACAAGTCGGGATGAGACTCCGGACGAAAAAAAAGAGGCCATAAAAAAGGCCCAAACAAAAAAGAGAAGAGAGAAAAAGAGAGAAGGGACAATGTTACTATCCTTTTTCCACACTTGTGATTCAAAGTAGCACCATGATCTTCATGATAGAAAATCTCTTATTTTGTCACATTCATATACTAGTGGGAATTTTACATTATAGAACTTGGCTTGTATATTCCAATGATGGGCTTCCTCAAATTCCCTAGGTCTTTGTGAGCAAGCAAGTTGGATGCACACCCACTTAGTTTCTTTGATGAGCTTCCATATGTTTATAGCTCTAGTGCATCCGTTGCATGGCAATCCCTACTCCTTGCATTGACATAAATCGGTGGGCATCTCCATAGCCCATTGATTAGCCGTGTCAATGTGAGACTTTCTCCCTTTTGTCTTCTCACACAACCTCCATCATCATATTCTATTCCACCCATAGTGCTATGTCCATGGCTCGCGCTCATATATTGCGTAAAATTTGAAAGAGTTTGAAAAGGCTAAGTATGAAACAATTGCTTGGCTTGTCATCGGGGTTGTGCATGATGGGAGCATTTTGTGTGACAAAAATGAAGCATGGCCAAACTATATGATTTTGTAGGGATAAGTTTTCTTTGGCTATGTTATTTTGATAAGACATAATTGCTTGATTAGCATACTTGGATTATTAGTATTTTTATGTCAACAATAAACTTTTATCTTGAATCTTTCAGATCTGAACATTCATGCCACAGTAGACAAGAATACATCGAAGAACATGCTAGAAAGCATTCCACATCAAAAATTCTGTTTTTATCATTTACCTACTCGAGGACAAGCAGGAATTAAGCTTGGGGATGCTTGATACGTCTCCAACGTATCTATAGTTTTTGATTGTTCCATGCTATTATATTATCAACCTTGGATGTTTTATATGCATTTATATGCTATTTTATATGATTTTTGGGACTAACCTATTAACCTAGAGCCCAGTGCCAGTTTCTGTTTTTTCCTTGTTTTTGAGTTTTACAGAAAAGGAATACCAAACGGAGCTCAGTCCTCCGAGTTTTACAGAAAAGAAAATAACCTAGATCGGGAGTTCCGCCGCCAGAAGCCTCCGTAGCCACCGAAAACCAATCTAGACCCGTTCCGGCACCCTGCCGGAGGGGGGAATCCCTCTCCGGTGGCCATCTTCATCATCCCGGCGCTCTCCATGACGAGGAGGGAGTAGTCCACCCTCGGGGCTGAGGGTATGTGATGTAGGGTAGGAACCCTAGGGGCCAATCTTTCACGAAAGGAGCGGATCCCGCGAAGAACACGAAGAACACAAGGGGAAACACGATAGAATCACTCAAACCAACAAGAACAATCACACATGTGCTAGATCCTCGAAACACAAAGAGATACACGATCCAAAGCCAACAACGGACGATGCAAGAGGTAACCGGTCTTCTCCATGAGGAGGTCTTAAAGTTCTTCTCCGCAAGGAGGTCTTGAATCCAAAGGGATCTTCTTCGTAGAGGTCACGGTCTCTCTCGTGGAGTAGATCTGATGTGGATGAGCAATGCTCTATCTCTAAATATGACCTAAACCAATGCTAACCCTAACTAGGAGGAGGGGGAGTAGTATATATAGTCTAAGCCACGAAGGGGTAAGTGGGAAAGAGGGATACAAGGGCCTTTGGCCCGACTCTACACGCAGGCAGGCGCCGAATGTCCGGGCTTGGGGTCGGATGTCCGGTTGTTCGCGAGACGCCGGATGTCCGGCCTGGCGGTGGCCGAATCTGTTCTTCTCTGGATAGGCATCACCGTATTTCCGGGGTTGGTCGCCGGATGTCCGGCCGCTGAAGCTCTTGGCCTTCTGTTGGTGCAGCTCCTGGGTGGCTGCACAGGCGCCGGATGTCTGGCTTGGGGCCCAGATGTCCGGCCGCTGTAGCGTCAGTAGCTCTGTCTTCTTCCGTCGTCGCTTCCAAGCTTCCCTCGCGGATGGTGTAGTTGTTCCTTGGTGCTTGCACTCCTCCTCGTCATCTGTGAAGCTTCGACAATACCTATGCATGCACACGGGAGAAGTGTCAAGTAGTATACCATCCTCGAAGGGGTCGAGTGAGCACGTGTAAAGGAGATGATTCACCTTTGTGTATGTGAAGTAGATGTCGCACGTGTCACTCGCCGAACGGACTCTTGACATGGTGATGTCCATAGGATGCTCCGCATCATCTGCCCTCCCTTGGGAAAGATCCGACCTCGGATCAAAAACCAAATCACCATGGGAAATAGATGGCTTCACTGTGTAGAAGTGGACGTTCACCAAGGTTTCATCATCTTCAAGCTTGAAGTGGGCACTCTCCAATGTCGCACCGTCTAGTGATTCCTTCAAAATGAGCAAGGACAACAAACACTTGGAAAAATAAACGTGGTTAGCATTAGTGCAAAACCAAGCATTCAAGAGGTGATTCACCAAACAAGTGTCGTCATCATGCAAAGCATATGGTGTGACAAAGGATAGTGACATGGCATGTAAGCATATCAATCTAGCACAAGTAAAGAAATTATGGACAAGCATGTGAATGTGAGGTAGTGATGCAAATATGTGTGACAAGAGAAGAAGCATCTACCTCAAGTTCATATCAAGCATTCACAAATTTCTCAATGAAAGGTCTATGGTAGGCATAGGAATCATTCACAACACCAAAAGAAATGAAGTCTCTAAACACATGGGTCAAGTGCAAGACAATCCAAGCATAACGTGCATATGGTGTAGTGAAGATAGTGTGGCACTCAACACAATAGAAAGAGCAATTGTTCATCATGTGTGAGGCAATCAAGGCAAGAATGTAGCAATCAATGGGACATGGCATATGTGAAGTGATGACATTATTGCAACCAAATATATGGGAGGAGCAAGTAATCCAAGAATTGGATGCAACACACAAGGCATATATATCATGATGCATGGAATGGTCAAAATGACAAGTCAAAGCAAGATCTCTAACAAGTGTGCAATCAAGTTGTCCAAGATGAATAATAAGTCTCCTGGTGCAAGCAACACAAGTAGTATGATCCGCAATATCCATGCTCATGGTTTGGGGGTTCTCGAAAGAGAAGGATATCACCTTGAACGCATGTCCTTGTGCGTCCTTCACAATGACGAACTACAAGCAACTGCGATGTAGAATCATCGTGGTAGGAGGTGGTTCGCTCTCAAGAGCTCGAATGGTCAACTCACGTGACGTGGAAGTTGACACGAGGTCCAAGTGTCCTACACATGCACAAAACAAGGCAAAGAATGTATGCGCATGGTAGATAAACACATCATCCATCATGATGGTTCTCTTCTTTTGCACATAACCATTAGAAGCACAATTGCATGAATAATATGATGCAACAATGGCAATATTCATGGCACTAGGTATATGGTGCAAAGAGGTAAGACAAGCATGCTTCACAAGAAATATGTCAAAATCTCCAAATATATGCGAGAATGCTATGGGGGCAAACTCATTATCAAGACTAAAGGCATAATTGCACTCAATACATGGCAAATCATCTAGCATGAGAGAGGCAACACATGGAGATATATGACAAGAAGCAATAACAATCATGTGCAAAGCATGGTAATGGTTGTCATCAACCGCATGAAATGAGCAAGTATGAATCATCGGTGATGCAACAAGGCAAGCAATCATAGTAATGAAGTCGTGCAAGCTAGTAGTGCGAAGATGCAACATACTAGAGTAAATCATGGCAATCATGTCATGAGAGCAAATAATAGGCATAGACAATGCACATGACATATCGCAAGCACGAACACAAAGCAAGATGAAAGTATCATCGTAGGCATGGGGTACAAAGCAAACATGGCAATGGCAAGCAATATCTCCACCACGCTTGCAAATACCCATACAAGTAGTGGAATCAATCATCATGTGCAATGCAAAGCATGGGTCACAAATGCATGGCAAAGGTATAGGAATGAGCATATTATGCAAAGTCAACATGGAAAGATGGGCAAACGATATATAATGGACAATAACCCATAGCCAATTGAGGGCCAAGTAGAATGAATGCGTGAAGTATTTGCGCGAAGAGAGCGGTGGGAAAGACAATCCATGAGATCCCAAGTCATCATTTCTCTCTAGAGCTCATTTTGTCAACTCATGGGATTGTGAGGTTGACAAGAAGTCGTGGGTACCTACACAAAAGAGACACAAACGAAAGAAATTGTGTGTGTGGTAAATGTACACATCATCCATCATGATGTGTATGTGCACGTGTGAGTTAGTACAAGATAAGAATCGCTCAAAGAAATTTGATGCATGGTATAAGAACATATCATCCATCATGAAAGAATAGGTATTTTGTATAACACGATGGGGATGCAAACTGAGCATATAAATATATGGCACATCAATATCATGGTCGTGCATGGGGAGCATATTGTGCACATAAGTATGAGGATCATGCAATGGATTGGATGGATCAAAATCTCCTAAAATGTATGAGGAAACTATGGGGGTCTCCTCATGAGCAATATTGGAAACATCATATGGAGAAAATGGACAACACCCAAAACAATGCATATCCTAAGCTAGGTGGTCATGGCATGGCATATGAGATAAATGATGCAAAGGTAGCATATCAATATCATCACAAGAAAAACAAATGCCAATAACCATGGGCTTGTCATCTATGCCATAAGTGCAAATTGGGTTAATCGTAATGGCATATGCATAGTCACTATGAAGAGATTGCAAATATGACATATTGTTGATCTCATGCATAGCATATGACAAGTCAAGCGGATTTTCAAACATGATGTGACCTAGAGAATTGTCACAAGAAATCCTATGTAACATGGCATCACAACTAATAGACTCCACATGGAAATCATCAAACTCATCATAAATGGGTAAATCATCGCATGGGGAAATCATACTAGCATGAAGCATGGAAATAGGTTGATCAACATCATGCAAGCAATCAATGTCATGATAGTCCACTAGTGGGACAAGAGCATCACCTTCACCTATGATACCTTTGTCATTCCACTCATGTGGTGTAGGTGTAACGCCCCGTATGTAACTTGCCATATTTGTATTCCAACTCTTGCCATTTTTGGCTCTAAGTTATGATATTCCCTCATGGTTGGGTTTTGTCTTCGTTTGCATTTTGTCCATGTCATGCATCTCATATCATGTCATCATGTCCATCACATTTGCATACGTGTTCGTCTCATGCATCCGAGCTTTTTCCTCGTTGTCCGTTTTGCGATCCGGCACTCCTATGTCCTCCGGAGCCCCCTTTTACCTCTTTCCGTGTGCGGGTGTTAAACCTTCTTGGAATGGACCGAGATTTTCCAAGCGGCCTTGGTATGCCACTGGCAGACCGCCTGTCAAGTTTCATGCCATTTGGAGTCCGTTTGGTACTCCAACTGTTAACCGGGGAACCGTAAAGGCCTCGTGTGTGTTCCAGCCCAACACCCCTCCAAAGTGTCCCAAAAACCCATCCAAACCCCCTACATCCTCTCGGTCGTTCGATCATGATCGCGTGGCCGAAAACCGCACCTCATTTGGACTCTCCGAGCTCCCTCTACCTACAAATATGTGCACCCCTATGAAATTTTCGGGCAAAACCCTAGATCCAACTCCTCCCGCGCCGCCGGACACGTTCGCGTCTGCCGGACGCATCCGCCCGCCGCCGGCCGACCAATCAGGGAGCGCCAAGTGGCGGCGCGCCCACTTCCCCGCCGAAGCCCGCCAGGCCCGTCTCCGGCCCCCGCGGCCCGCTCCGCCCCGCCGCCTGCCCGGCTCCGCCCGCGCCTCTGTTGCCCCGCCTCGGCTGCGCCGCCTCCTCCTCGCCGCAGGCCGGTCCGGCCGCGCCGCCGCCTGGGAGCTCGCCGCCGACCACGCCCGACTCCGGCCATCGAGCTCCGTGCCACCGCACCGGAGGCCGCGCCCGTCCACCCCGAGCACCCGCGCTGCGCCTCCTCTCCGGCGAGCCCCGAGCTCACTCCGGCCACCGCCGTCTCCCCGATCTCCGGCGAGAGTCCGGCCATCCTCGGATTCCACGCGCGCCCGGATCTGGATCTGAGAAACCCTAGGTTGACCCGTTTTTCCCTATGTTCCTAATATTTTCTAGCCCTGTTCATCGCATCATAACTCCGAATCGGTAGCTCCGTTTTGAGTGTGCCATATATCAAAATGTTCGCTAGAATGTGCTCTTCATTTTGTTCCATTGCACCATGCTTGTTTGAGTCCATCTTGACGCCCTAATGACTATTGCAAGAGTGCTATAAAATGTTAGTTTCTGTTTCTTAACAGATTATGAGCATTTGTCATTTTTGCTATGATTGTTGTGTGCCTCATATGAGCATGATCTCTACAAGTGTTTTGGGCTATACCATGACATCTTTACAAGGGTGTATGCCATGTATTTTTGTGATCAATGTGGTGACTAGCACATGCATGCAAAGTAGCTCTCGTAATGTTGTTGATTTCAGGGACTTAGAATTTCACTAAGTCTTTGCTTTGCTGATATTTCTATGCCATGTATTCATGTTGCTATAGTGAGATACATGCCTCTTTTGAGTATGTTCAGTAAGGATGATTTGGACATATGGTTGTGCTCTATCCATCCATATCCCTGTTTGCATTTATGGAGTCCCCTAGCATGACTCAATCTTGCTCTACTTTTGCTATAAAATGTTCCTGGCAGATTGTTTACATGTTAATCAATTTTGTCAAGGTTGTTGTAGTTGATCCATGCATGCTATGAGATCGTTCTTGCCATGGTTAGCTTCTTGAACATGTCTTCTTGCTGGGTGTATTCTTAGTTTGTCATGAAATGCCTTGTGTTGAATCGAGCTCACAAACATGCCTACGTAACTCTATTTTTGCCATGTCCAGTTTTCTGCCAAGTCTGAATCTGTTAACGAAACTTGCTATGTTTACATGGGTGCCATCATATTTTCTGATCATTTTTGGCTTATGGTCAGTAAGGGACTTTTGTTATATGCTTTGAGTAGATTCATGTCATGCCTTGCTTTGCTATGTCCTTTTCCTTTAGCATGTTTCTATCTTGCTCTAAACATTGCTTCCTGATGTTAATTCCTGACATGTTAGTATTTTCACTAAGTCTGTGAAGCTGTTATCTTTTGCACTTTTGCCATGCTTGTTTCAACCTGCTCTTTTGTGATTTAGCCGTAGCTCAGTTTTCATCTTTTGTCAAGCATCTTGAGTAGATCTCTGCCATGTGCCTTGTTGCTATGTTAGAGTGCAGTAGCTTAGTTTCTTATTGCATTTTAGATGGCATCGTGCTGTTAATCGCAGAATCGTGCCATTATTGTTTTGCTTGCCATTTGCAAACCGTGCATCCGATTCCGGTGATCTTTATATCGATTTCGACCGAAATCAACTCATCTTTCCAGCGGCGCACTTGTTTTGCCAAGTTGAGGCCTGGTTCAATATTTTCCTTCCGGAGCAAGCATATGCGTTGCATATTACATCCCGCATATCATGCCATGTTTTGCATCATGTTGCTTGCGCATTGCACCGTGGTTGATTGTGGTGTCATTTGCTTGTGTTCTTGCCTTGGGTAGAGCCGGGAGATGAGTTCGTGATCGAGGAACCCGTTGAGTACGCTTACGAGGATCAAGCTTACGTCAACTCGGAGAACTTTGCAGGCAAGATGACCATACCCTCGAAATCACTTCTATCTTTACTTGCTAGTTGCTCGCTCTATTGCTATTCCTATGCCGCGATACCCACCACTTGCTATATCATGCCACCCATTTTTCCATGTCAAACCTCTAACCCACCTTGTCCAAGCAAACCGTTGTTTGGCTATGTTACCGCTTTGCTCAGCCCCTCTTATAGCGTTGCTAGTTGCAGATGAAGATTGGAGTTTGTTCCTTGTTGGAACGTGATTATTGTTGGGATATCATTATTATATCTTGTTTACTTTAATGCATCTATATACTTGGTAAAGGGTGGAAGGCTCGGCCTTATGCCTGGTGTTTTGTTCCACTCTTGCCGCCCTAGTTTCTGTCATATCGGTGTTATGTTCCTTGATTTTGCATTCCTTACGCGGTTGGGTTATAATGGGAACCCCTTGACAGTTCGCCTTGAATAAAACTCCTCCAGCAAGGCCCAACCTTGGTTTTACCATTTGCTACCTAAGCCTTTTTCCCTTGGGTTCCGCAGACTCAAGGGTCATCTTTATTTTAAACCCCCGGGCTAGTGCTCCTCTGAGTGTTGGTCCAAACTAGAGCCCCTTGCAGCGCCACCTCGGGGAAACTTGAGGGTTGGTTTTAGTTGTACGGATTGCTTATCCGGTGTGCCCTGAGAACGAGATATCTGCAGCTCCTATCGGGATTTGTCGGCACATTCGGGTGGCTTTGCTGGTCTGTTTTACCATTGTCGAGATGTCTTGTAACCGGGATTCCGAGTGATCGGGTATTCCTGGGAGAAGGAATATCCTTCATTGACCGTGAGAGCTTGTGATGGGCTAAGTTGGGACACCCCTGCAGGGATTTGAACTTTCGAAAGCCGTGCCCGCGGTTATGGGCAGATGGGAATTTGTTAATATTCGGTTGTAGAAAACCTGACACTTAACTTAATTAAAATGAATCAACAACGTGTGCAGCCTTGATGGTCTCTTTTCGGCGGAGTCCGGGAAGAGAACACGGTCTCGTGTTATGCTTGAACGTAAGTAGTTCTAGGATCACTTCTTGATCTTTGTAGCTTCTCGACCGTTCTTTGCTTCTCTTCTCGCTCTCATTTGCGTAAGTTAGCCACCATATATGCTAGTGCTTGCTGCAGCTCCACCTCACTACCTTTTCCTACCCAGGAGCTTAAATAGTCTTGATCGCGAGGGTGTGAGATTGCTGAGTCCCCGTGACTCATAGATTACTTCCAAAACTAGATGCAGGTGTCGATGATGCCATTCCAGGGGATGCGACCAAACTCAAGTGGGAGTTCGACGAGGATTCAGGACGTTACTATGTTTCCTTTACAGACGATCAGTAGTGGATCCCAGTTGGGGCAATCGAGGATCTTATGCATTTGGGGTTGTCTTTATTTTGGTTCCGTAGTCAGACCTTGATTGTATTCTGGATGATGTAATGCTATATTTATGTATTGTGTGAAGTGGCGATTGTAAGCCAACTCTGTATCTCTTTCTTATTCAGTACATGGGATGTGTAAAGATTACCCCACTTGCGCCATGCCTACAATGTGGTTATGCCTTTAAGTCGTGCTCCGATACGTGGGAGATTTAGCCGCATCGTGGGTGTTACAAGTTGGTAATCAGAGCCTTCCCCGGCTTAGGAGCCCCCTACTTGATCGAATCACTGGCGTTCTTGAGTCTAGAAAAATGTTTTGAGTCTTATAGGATTATATATATCAGAGTATGATTCTTTTTACTCCTCAGTCCCTTCGTCGCTCTGGTGAGGCTTCCTGACGTAGAGTTTTGACTCTTCTCTTCTCAAATTTCACGAATTTTTTTTAGGATCACGCGGGTATCTTGGAATCGTTTCGATGGTTTTGTGATGAGAACATTGTTCTTGGTGCCTCCTGACATTTAAGGGTTGTGGCAGTGTCCCGGGGAGTTGAGCTCCGAGGTGTTGTCATCACAATTTTATCGTTACAGTTCTGGAATACCTGAGTTCGCCGACATCGAAAATCTCCTTTATGCAGTTGTTGGTGAGATAACCTCAACGCCACCCAGTACTGGGGCGGGAGTTCGGGAGTATTGCCATAACTCGTATAACGGATGCTTTTCAAAGTTGAGGTAAATGATTTTCGAAGGTTTCTTGGTTATGTGTTGAAGGATGGATACAGCTAGATGTAGGATTTGCTAGCTTTGGGTGAGATATTATGCTTCCCTTGTATCCCCAACACCTGATTGCATAACCAGAAAGTTTCGGGAGTTTCATAGGTGGGAATTCATGTAGCTCTAGTATTTCTTCCCGCAGATATTTGGTTTGTGATTGGGTAATCCTTACCAATTATTTGTTCTTGTCCATACCTTGTTGTTTTATTCATCTATCTCCATCTAAGTGTCTTCTCAATTTATGGAAGTGTGATCATTTAATTTGGAATTCATTCCTTCACTCTTGTTAGAATGTTAAGGCTATATGTTGCAATTTCGATCCATTTGATTCAGCTTGAATATATGTCTTTCAAGATGCTAACGGATGTCACCCTCTTCAGGATGGCTCCTCCAACGCGTCAGAATCTGGAACCAGCGCCACCACCTCCACCTTCGGAGGCATGGCAAGCTGTGATGGCCACCACCAACGCCAACACGCAGATGCTTATGCAACTCTTGCAAGAGCGTAACCAAGGAAATCAAGGCCATGGCAACAATCAAACTCAGTTTGCTATGCTCAACCAGTTCCTCGCAAACCAGCCGAAGTCTTTCAGTAACTGTATCGAGGCCACAGACGCTGACGATTGGCTCGTGGATATCTGCAAACATTTTGAGTGTAGCAACGTCAGGCCTGAGGACTTTGTCAAGTTTGCTTCGTTCCAACTCAAAGACAAAGCTGCTGAGTGGTATCAACAATACAAAGATTCTGGAGGAGGTCGTGTGATTACCTGGGATGATTTCCGCCGAGACTTCAAAACTCACCACATTCCTCAAAGTGTTGTTGAGAGTAAGCGCGAGGAGTTCCGCAATCTGAAGCAAGGCAGTATGTCTGTTTACCAATACAACATCATGTTTCAAAGGCTCGCTCGCTTCATCAAACAAGACATCCCTGATGAGAAGAGCATGATTTATCAATTCAGAGGTGGCCTCAGAGAAGATCTGCAACTAGCTCTCGTGCTTTTTGAGCCGAAACAGTATGATGAGTTCTACAACATGGCACTAAAGCAAGAGGCTGCTCAGCTCAAGTGCGATGCTTCTAAGAAGAGAGTCAGGGATGCAACTCCTTCTTCTTCAACTCAAATGGCAGCTAAGCAGCAAAAGTACTGGTTGCCTCCTCCTCCTCCGTTCTGTCAGCCTTACCAGCAGAAGAGTAAAGGTGGCAATGGATCTTCCCACCCACCCAACCCAGGCTATCAGAACAAACCACAGTCTCATGCTCCAAGGTCAAGTGCTCCATATCACCGTCCGCTCTCAGAGGTTACATGCAACAAGTGTCAGCAGAAGGGTCACTATGCAAACAAATGCTTCAGCCAGAGGCGCCTTCCGCCTCCTCCTCCTGTGAGATCTGCCAGCAATGCAGTGGTCAAGCATAATCCCAAGTTTTCAAAGGTCAACATGATGAACGCAGCTCAGGCAGAGGACTCTTCAGAAGTGATCATGGGTAACCTTCCTGTTAACGATATTCCTGCAAAAGTCCTTTTTGATACTGGTGCATCGCATTCTTTCATTTCAAGACCTTTTGTGGCTATGCATGATTTGGTTACTCAAGTATTGCCGAGACCTCTGTCTACTATTTCTCTGGCCCGACAAGTGACTTCTCGAGTATTCGTTCCGGATGTGTCTATCAAGATGGGCGACTATAAGTTTCTGTCTTCTCCTATTGTTCTTGGTGACTCAGATATTGATCTTATTCTCGGAATGGACTAGCTTTCTAAGCACAAGGCTCAGCTTGAGTGTGCTGCCAGGCAGATTCAATTGACACACTCGTCTGAGGATGTGATCATCTATGCCACTCGTGACGATACCATTCGGTTGTTTTCTCTCAATGAGAAGGGCGAGCTGAATGCCATCTCTCAAATTCCATTCGTTTGTGAATATCAAGACGTCTTTCCATAATAGCTTCCAGGAATGCCTCCTCACCGGCCAGTTGAATTCGTCATTGATCTTGAGCCTGGCACGGAACCTGTTTGCAAACGTCCTTACAAGCTTGGACCTGAAGAGTTGAAGGAGCTGAAGAAACAACTCGATATACAAGAGTGTATGGGTCTGATCCGACCGAGTTCTTCTCCTTGGGGTTGTGGTGTTCTTTTTGTCAAGAAGAAAGATGGCACAGACCGACTCTGCGTTGACTACCATCCATTGAACATGAAGACCATAAAGAACAAGTACCCACTTCCCAACATCAATGAGTTGGGGCGATCGGGGATCTTATGCATTTGGGGTTGTCTTTATTTTGGTTCTGTAGTCGGACCTTGATTGTATTCTGGATGATGTAATGCTATATTTATGTATTGTGTGAAGTGGCGATTGTAAGCCAATCTGTATCTCTTTCTTATTCAGTACATGGGATGTGTAAAGATTACCCCTCTTGCGACATGCCTACAATGCGGTTATGCCTCTAAGTCGTGCTCCGACACGTGGGAGATATAGCCGCATCGTGGGTGTTACAGTAGGTGAGGTGGCAAAGACCAAATAATGGTCATCTTCATCTTGATGGAACCATGTGGGGGTGCATCATATTCCACCATGGCCATCGTCTTGTCCAAAGGTAGGACGTAGTCGTCGCGAATCGGCGCGTTATCATATATGGGACCTAGCACCAAATGGAAGACACAATAGAGGTAGAGGTCAAGTTGTTAGTGTTGAAAGTGGCCTCACATGACCTATCAACTATCTAATTATCTCTATGTGGTGGTTCACTCACTCCCTCAAGGAAGGTGCACTCAATGTCACATATGGTGGGGTCACTCATCTCACTCAAGTGGTGGGGGTTGTGGCTCTCCTCACATGGGAATTGTGGCAACACATCATATATCGGGCTAGTGGTGAGGTCACACTCACTCTCAATATGGTGGCAAAAGTCACTCAAGTCATCATACGTCGTTGTGGTCGAAGGGAAAATCCCATGCTCAACCATCTCATCGTTGTCGCCGTGGATGAAAGCCGAAGATGGCACATCATCACTCTCGCCTCCTAAGATGGAAGCATCATCCTTGCTCGTCACAATGTCGCTCGCCTCCAAAGCTTGGTCCTTGATGGTCTCCGTAGTCGTAGTCGTCGCCGCACCATCTTGAAAAAGAGTCGAAGTAGACTCGGCATCATCAATGCCACAAAGAGGTATGGTGGTGTAGTCGAACTTGGGAGCATTGTCTTGGAGCTCGTCGGGCTTGGACGTCGTGGTGGTACTAGCCTCATGCTCGTTCTTATGGAGCTTGGTCGTCGCGAAGTGAGCTTGGGGTGGAGAAGCTTTGGCCTTCATGAGTTCTTGTTCCGCCTTGAGAGCACCAATGTAGTTGTCATCGAGGGACTTGTAGTTCTCGAGGAAGATCGTCTTGGAGATGTCGTTGTGCAATCCCATCATGAAGTGGAACTTCATCAAAATGGGGTCGTCCACGCTGGCTCGTCGCAAGGCTTTCTTCATCTCCTTGAAGTACTCATCGATGGACTTGGATCCTTGGATGGTATTCTCCAATTGGCATTGAAGTTGTTCCATGTAGGTTGGAAGCACGAACTCTCGTTGCAAATCTCTCTTCGTCTTGGGCCAATTCATGTCATAGCTCTCCGAATGTGTGTGAAGCCACCATGTGGATGCGTAGTCGTGGAAGTTCATTGTGGCGCACTTCACTTGATCTTCGGGAGGAACTTGATGTA
Organism: Triticum urartu; assembly: GCF_003073215.2. Classification (NCBI taxonomy): domain Eukaryota; kingdom Viridiplantae; phylum Streptophyta; class Magnoliopsida; order Poales; family Poaceae; genus Triticum; species Triticum urartu. The sequence goes on from NC_053023.1 coordinate 273,114,489, forward strand.
GCTTGAGGTAGTCGTCCATTAGGCGCTCCCACTCGAGATACTCCTCGGGCTCTTGAGTTCCATAGAAAGGAATCTCATGGTCGATGTCGAGGTCGTAGTAGCTCATGGAAGTCATGGACTTGAGCTTGGGGAGCTTCTCTTGAGCGTAGTCTTGAGGTGCTTGTTTGCGAAGATGCCATATATCCGAAGGCGAAGATGCCTTGAAGTCACTTGGCAAACATGCCAAGGGAGATGGTGAAGTTGTTGAGCAATTGTTGGTGTTGAGCCCTTGACCTTCACGTTCGTGGTGGTGATGCTGTCGATGCCAATGTGACCTTGCCGGAGATGGTAGCTTGGAAGCATGTGTACTTGAGCGTCTTCTCGAAGATGAGGAAGATCGCTTGTAGGACTTGATGAGGGCCTTGATCTCTTCCATTTGAGCTTGCATCTTGGCGTCGGTGTAGTTTTTAGTGGCATCGAACTCGTCATTGTTATTGTAGACCGAAGGTGAAATGCCTTGCCTATCCGTCACAAAACTCAAGCCAATATGAGTGGAGAAAGGAGAAGAACTATACCAAATGTACCTTGACCGATGTTGAAGATGGATCAATGATCACTCAATGATGTAACGAGGAAATAGCACAATTGGTACCAATTCTTGTCGGTTTCTCACACCTACACAAATAAGGCTTATGGTGGAGTTCGGTGAGGATAGTTTCACACAAATTTGATGCAAAATGGTAGCAAGAGTCAATAATGTTGAAAGAGATTCTCTCACCTACACAAGTAAGGCTTTGGGTGGAGCTCGGTTAGGATAGTGGCACAAAAATTTGATGCAAAATGGTAGCAAGAGTCAATAATGTTGAAAGAGATTCATAGATTCGCAAGTGAAACAAGTAGACCAATAGCAATGAATGGCACACGGAAACGAACACACGGATAGACAAATGGGGTCGTGCAACCAAGGAGTGAGCACAAAATGTGGAATCCACGGAAAACGCTCATGTTGCACAACTCAAGAGAGACGCTAGCACAATTGCTCTATTGGCGGATACGACACTTGTGCACAACCAAGTATGCAAAATGTATCGACTTTCTATCCCAAGTATGCTATATATGTATGATGTTCCAGTGGTATGATCCAAGATGATTGAATATGACAATCTTATATGCAATGTGGTATGATGCTATGGCTCTTGCTTACAAGCTTCTTTGCTCTTTCTCTTTTGCTTAAAAGCTTATTCTTTTTTTGTATATGGCCACAATGCGAAATGCACAAACCGAGATAGCAATTGTGTATATGCGGGAATAAACTTGAGGCACACGAGATGATATGATACCAATATGATATGGTATGTATGCAATGTATGGTGTAGATCACTAATGTGCACAAGTAGCATTGCCGACAATACTCAAATGGCTAGTCTCGATAGGCAAGTGTCGCAAAATGGGTTAGGGGTTATCAATGCAATGGCAAGGGAATATACAATGGATGGATACCACGATACCAAGATGATATGGTGGTTACCGTCAAGGGTTTGTCATTTGTAAGCCAAGGACGGATGATGGTGAAGTGGTCAATGTTGATGACGAACTCGAGGCGATGATAAGTGACGGTGATCTTGATGGAGATACAAAGATGATGGATACTCGTCCCTAAGTAGCCGAAACACCTTAGGAAACGGAAAAACCACGAACTCAAAATCTCGAATGTCAAATGGTGGTAGCGGGAATGCGGTGGTGGTTGTGGAAGCTCAATGGGATTGCGGAATGGAAATGATGGGTTGTGGAGTACGCAATGCGGAAATGGAGGGTAAGGTGGTGGACTATACACGGTGTCGGAGTTGAAAGCACGGTCCCTAAGTAGCCGAAACACCTTAGGAGACACAACTCACAACACTAACAAAATTGGGTTAAGTTGGGGTGGCGGAAGTGTATGGTGGACAAGCCTATGCGGAAGTTATGGTGATGGTGGTGGTTGATGAAGAAGCAATCGTCCCTAAGTATCCTAAACACCTTAGGAGACTCAAATCACAATTCAAACAACCACTAATGCTATAAGGAACAAAATTGGTTAGGTTGCGGAAGTCGGTGGTGGTTATGCGGAGGTTGTGGTGGAAGCCCTAGGAAAAGATGCCAAAGTTCCAAAACAATTATGGAGTCAAATGGTGATGGTAGTATTTTTGTGGGAGGGGTGATGTGAAGAGCTTTTCAACGAGGTAAAGAACGCGAAAATCGGACTCCGAATGAATTAGTTATGGACAAAACGGTGAAACGGGGGTGGCTGAGATGTCAAGGGCCGGACATCCGGGCTCGGGGCCGGAAATCCGGGATTTGATGTCCAGAACCATGCAGATTTTGTGCTCCAGCAGTCGGATGTCCGGCTTGGGGCCTGGATGTCCGGCCTTTGGCCCGTATGTCCGGCCCCACGATTCAAGATCTCGTTTGGGGCGGAAATTGATGATTCCAAGGGCAAAATTGATGAGATTTCGTGGATGGAAAATGGGGAAACTTGGGGAGATGCTAGATCCACTTGAAACCAAGCAAATCCATGGATCAAATCCAACAAAACTTTGTCAAACCAACAAATCACAAAAAAATTAGGGCTATTTTTTGTGGGGATTTTCGAATTTAGGACAAAATAAACAAAATTAGGCTAGAAAACAAAGAAGGGAGGCCCCGAAATCGTGATCAACGTGGCTCTGATACCAAGATGATGTAGGGTAGGAACCCTAGGGGCCGGTCTTTCACGAAAGGAGCGGATCGCATGAAGAACACGAAGAACACAAGGGGAAAACAAGGGGAAACACGAGAGAATCACTCAAACCAACAAGAACGATCACACATGTGCTATATCCTCAAAACACAAAGAGATACATGATCCAAAGTCAACAAAAGACGATACAAGAGGTAACCGGTCTTCTCCGTGAGGAGGTCTTGAAGTTCTTCTCCGCAAGGAGGTCTTGGATCCAAAGGGATCTTCTCCGTAGAGGCCGCGGTCTCTCTCGTGGAGTAGATCCGATGTGGATGAGCAATGTTCTATCTCTAAATATGAGCTAAACCAATGCTAACCCTAACTAGGAGGAGAGAGGGTAGTATATATATTCTAAGCCATGAAGGGGTAAGTGGGAAAGAGGGATACATGGGCCTTTGGCCCGACTCTGCGCGCAGGCAGGCGCCGGATGTCCGGGCTGGGGGCCGGATGTCCGGCTGTTCGCGAGACGTCGGATGTCCGGGGCACTGGCCGGATGTCCGGCCTGGTGGTGGCCGAATCTTTTCTTCTCTGGATAGGCGTCTCCGGATTTCCGGGGTTGGTCGTCGGATGTCCGGGCTGGCGCTGGATGTCCGGCCGCTGAAGCTCTTGGCCTTCTGTTGGTGCAGCGGCTCCGTCTTCTTCCGTCGTCGCTTCCAGGCTTCCCTCGCGGATGGTGTAGTTGTTCCTTGGCGCTTGCACTCCTCCTCGTCATCCGTGAAGCTTCGACAATACCTATGCATGCACACGGGAGAAGTGTCAAGTAGTATACAATCCTCGAAGGGGTCAAGTGAGCACGTGTAAAGGAGATGATTTCACCTTTGTGTATGTGAAGTAGATGTCGCACGTGTCACTCGCCAAACGAACTCTTGACATGGTGATGTCCATAGGATGTTCCTGTAGCGACCAGACCTCAAACAGTCTGATCTCTGTGCTCCGGTGTCATCCCTGGATCAGTAATGCTGACACCACACAGTACTCGGAGGATTTATAGCAGAGTAGCAATCACGCACTTATTACATCAAATGTCTCAAAAGAGAACTTATTACAATAAATATGGCTTAAGGCCATCTAATAACAATAACAGCGGAAGGCTTGGAAGATAGGTGAGTCCATCAACTCCAACAGCATCACTGAGTATAGAACCACGACCTAAAACTCCTTAATCGTCTCTGAAAAGTCTGCAACATTAACGTTGCAGCCCGAAAACGGGTCAGCACATGGAATATGCTGGCAAGGTAACACATAGAGAGTAATGGAATGAAACAGCTATACTATATGCATATTTGGCTGGTGGAAAGCTCTATGGTTACAGTTTTGCGTAAAGCCAATTTTTCCCTACTTCAAAGGAATAAAATTTTAATTACTATCAAGGTGGTTGTTAAACATTGAGAATGGTTGACAGCATTCTCAATCCCAATTAAGCATCATCATTAAACATAACCCAACAAAATTAATTTAGAGTAACTTGTTGAGATTCACATGATAATCCAAATACTAGATACTCAAGATGTCCATAACCGGGGACACGGCTAACCATGATTAGTTTGTTACACTCTGCAGAGGTTTGCGCACTTTTCCCCACAAGACTCGATCGCCTCCGTTTGTTTTCTCGCACTACATGGTGTTTGAGAAGACGGATGACCGAGGCATAGTCTTTCAGAAGCGCTAGCACCTTACGATCGGGTAGACCGTACCACCTACATCCCCTACATCTGCTAGTCTACCACTGTAAGAGTTCGCACAACTTAGTCAACTATGCTAGAGCCCATAATAGCTTGTGGCTGCACACGGAAGTTTCTAGTATGAATAGTCTCATGATCCCTTTGAGCCTGGGTGGCGGTCCAAAAGAAAACAGGCAAGTCCTGGAATACCCAGGTGCCTCAATCCACCCAGATGTGTGTTTAAGTTGCCACCTTAGATAAACCATTAATTATCAATCTCACATCTGTCATGGATATCACTCACCCAATCCACGTCTACTAGCATAGCATGGCATAATAAGCAGACGTATAAGTAACTCCCAAAGGTTTGATAATAAACAGGTAATAGGTACTACCTCATCTACTTCCCATCCCACAATTTAATTAGATCCTAATCATGAAATGTGTGCGGATTGATCTAATGCAATAAAACTGGGTAGTAGAAAAGGTATGATCAAAGTGTTACTTGCCTTGCTGATGATCCGGGAAACCTAGCGATTCGAAGTAACAGGCGGCGCACTCCGAATACTCTATCGCAGACAAACAAACAAGCATACAATAAGTACTCAACTAATGCATAGGTAAAACTCAAATAAGAGATCTAACCAGAAGGTTCAACTTAAGAACTCCGGTTGGCAAAAAGAATCAAATCGAACGAAGCAACGAAAGTCAAACGGCGGAAGAAAACAACTTCGTTCTAGTAATCTGGATCTAGGGCAAATTTTATAGTAGCAAAATCTTGTTTAAGTTGGTTAAACGGATAGAGGGTTTCGAGACGAAACTCTAGGCGCTTGAATCGCCTGATTCCGATAAACGAGCGAAAAGTTAAACTAAAACGAAAATCGGATCAGGAATCGCGATCAGAAAAATCGCGGATTTAATCCGAGAAAAAGAAAAATGACGAACGCTCGCTAAAATAAATAAACCGGAAAAACCGATCTATTTAAAAAAACCAAATCTATTAAACCGACGAAAACCGACGAAAACCGATCAGTTTTTCTTTTTTTAAAACCAAAGACACGAAAAACGAGGCGCGGCGGTGAACCTCGGTAGCGGCGGCGGTGGCGGCGGGACCGGGCGGCGGCTAGGGTTGGGGCTGGGGAGGCTAGGGTTCCCCGGGGCTGGGCCTCGGCTTATAAAGCCTAGTCGGGCCAGAGTCCTAGTCGGACACGGCCCGTTAGGTCGGTTCGTTTTTTTCTTTAAATTTATTTCTGCTCGGAAAAAAATAAAAAGAAATACTAAACGGACTCCAAAAATCCCGAAATAAATTTTCCCGGGCTTCTAAAATCAAGCCCGACAAAGTGAACATTTATTTGGGGCCTAAATGCAATTTTGAAAAACGCACATTTTTCCTAAATTGAAATAAAACACCAAAAAACTCCGAAATAAAATCTTGTTTGATTTTATTATTAAATCCTCAACATTTCTCTATTTTGGGAAAGTCATTTTATTCCCTCTCTCATATTTTTGTAATAGAAATAATTGATGATAAAATAAATAAAACCAAATGATCCTATTCTCAAAATTTGAGAAAACTCAAATATGAAAATAACGAAATCCCCAACTCTCTCCATGGGTCGTTGAGTTGCGTAGAATTTTCTAGGATCAACCAAAATGCAAAAATAAAATATGATATGCAATGATGAACTAATGTATAACATTCCAAATTGAAAATTTGGGATGTTACAAACCTACCCCCCTTAAGATGAATCTCGCCCTCGAGATTCGGGTTGGCTAGAAAATAGCTGAGGGTGGTCTTTGAGCAAATCTTCCTCTCGCTCCCAGGTGGCTTCATCCTCCGTGTGGTGGCTCCACTGAACTTTGCAAAACTTGATAACCTTGCTGCGAGTAACTCGGCTGGCAAACTAGAGGATCTTAACTGGTTTCTCGTCGTTGGTCAAATCGTTATCCAACTGAATAGTTTCCAAAGGCACTGTATCTCTCAACGGTACGTCAGCCATCTCCGCGTGACACTTCTTTAACTGAGAAACGTGGAACACATCATGTACTCCTGACAATCCTTCGGGCAATTCCAACTTGTAGGCCACTTCTCCCATACGTTCCAAAACTCGATATGGTCCTACAAATCGTTGCGCTAACTTCCCTTTAACTCCAAAATGCTTTGTTCCCCGAAGTGGAGATACTCGAAGATAAGCTCTATCTCTGACTTCGTAAACTGTCTCCTTGCGTTTAGAATCTGCATAACTCTTTTGTCTGGACTGGGATATCTTGAGCCTATCGCGAATCAATTTCACCTTCTGTTCAGACTCTTTAATCAAGTCAGGTCCAAATAACTGGCGGTCTCCGACTTCATCCCACGACAGCGGTGTCCTGCACCTCCTTCCGTACAAAGCTTCGAAAGGGGCCATCTTCAAACTGGTTTGGTAACTGTTGTTGTAAGAGAACTCTGCATATGGAAAATTATCGTCCCAACTAGATCCATAATCTAGCGCACAAGCTCTCAGCATATCCTCCAAAATCTGATTTACTCTCTCAGTCTGTCCATTTGTCTGTGGATGAAAAGCTGTACTGAATTCTAGCCTGGTACCCAAATTTTAGTGCAAATGCTTCTAGAACTTTGAGGTAAACTGGGTTCCTCTATCTGATACGATACTCCTCGGAACTCCATGCAGACATACTATTCTGGTCATGTATATCTTTGCCAACTTAGCACTGGTGTAAGTGGTCTTTACTGGGATGAAATGAGCTACTTTCGTCAATCGATCAACTACAATCCAAATTGAGTCATAGCCTGAACGAGTCCTGGGCAATCCCGTGATAAAATCCATGCCTAACTTATCCCACTTCCATTCGGGTATCGGCAATGGTTGTAACAATCCTGCTGGCTTCTGATGCTCTGCCTTTACTCTTTGGCATACATCACAAACTGCTACATACTCCGCAATATCCATCTTCATTCTCATCCACCAGAAAATATCCTTCAAATCCAAATACATCTTGGTATTTCCTGGGTGAATTGAATACGGCAAATCGTGTGCCTCTTGCAAAATCAACTTCCTGATCTCCGGGTTATTGGGCACGTAAACAATGTCTTCAAACCATAGGGTATCGTGCTCATCCTCACGAAATCCTTTAGCTTTTCCTTTGCTCAGTTTCTCCTTTATAGCGGCAATCTCTTTGTCAGTTTTCTGAGCTTCTCTGATTCTATCCATCAAAGTTGACTAAATCTCTAGTGCTGCTACATAGCCTCTCGGAACTATTTCCACACATAGTTCACGAAGATTTTCTGCTAACTCCTTGGGTATCCCTACCATCATTAACGTATTGACATGGCTCTTACGGCTTAACACGTCAGCTACTACATTAGCCTTTCCGGGGTGATAGTGCAATTTCATATCATAATCTTTGATAAGCTCCAACCATCTCCTTTGTCTGAGATTCAACTCCTTCTGTGTGAAAATGTACTTCAAACTCTTATGATCCGTGTACACCTCACAATGGTTTCCAATGAGGAAATGTCTCCATGTCTTCAATGCATGCACTACGGCTGCTAACTCCAAATCATGCGTGGCATAATTCAACTCATGGGGCTTCAGTTGTCTTGAGGCATATGAAACAACTCACCCTTCCTGCATAAGCACTGCTCCAAGTCCTCGACGTGAAGCGTCACAATACACCTCATAATCTTTGGTCTGGTCTGGCAAAATCAACACTGGTGAGGTAACCAAGCGTTTCAACAACTCCTGAAAACTAGCCTCACACTCCTCCATCCATATGAACTTGGTATCTTTCTTCAACAACTCCGTCATAGGCTTCGCAATCTTTGAGAAATTCTCAATAAACCTCCGGTAGTATCCTGCGAGTCCAAGAAAACTCCGGATCTCTCCAACTGTTGTTGGGGCTTCCCACTTGGTCATGGTTTCAACTTTAGCGGGATCTACTTCTATACCTTCTCCGGATATAACGTGTCCAAGGAATCCTACTTCCTTCAACCAAAACTCACATTTGCTGAACTTGGCATACAATTGGTGTTCTCTGAGATTTCCAAGTACCAAACGCAAATGCTCCTTATGCTCCTCTTCATTCTTCGAATATACCAGGATATCATCAATGAACACTACGACGAACTTATCCAAAAACTCCATAAACACTTTGTTCATCATGTTCATAAAATAGGCAGGCGCGTTAGTCAGACCAAATGACATAACGGTATACTCATACAGCCCATACCTGGTGGTAAAAGCTGTCTTCGGAATATCCTGTTCTTGAATCTTCAACTGGTGGTATCCTGATGCAAATCGATCTTGGAAAATACTTTAGTTCCTTGCAATCGATCAAACGGATCGTTGATCATTGGTAGTGGGTACTTGTTCTTGATCATTACTTCGTTCAATCCTCGATAATCAACAACCATCCTTAACGATCCATCCTTCTTCTCCACTAGAAGTACTGGCGATCCCCAAGGCGAAGAACTTGGGCGAATATATCCCTTATTCAGTAACTCCTTAATCTGCTTCTTAACTTCCACCAAATCCTTTGCTGGCATCCTATATGGTCTCTTTGATATTGGCCCAGTGCCTAGCAATAGCTTAACCAAAAACTCAATATCTCTATCTGGTGGCATGCCTGGCAACTCTTCTGGAAATACATCAGGGAAATCCCTTACCACTGGTACTTCCTCCTGCACAACTCCTGTTAGGCAATTTACTTGGGTCCTCTTTGGCACATGCCAGGATACATACTTGATCCTTCTCCCTTCTGGTGTGGTAAGCAAAATTGACTTACTAGCACACTCAATATTCCCTTCATACTTTGATAACCAATCCATGCCTAATATCACATCCAATCCTTGAGATTCCAATACTACTAGGTCTGAGGGAAAAACATAGTTACCAATCCTTAATGGTAACCGATCACACCATAGACTAGCCACATACTCTGCTCCTGGCGAGGTTACTAACATGGGTGACCTAAGGGCTTGGGTTGGTAGGTTATACTTATCCACAAATCCCCTTGAGATGTATGAATGCGATGCACCAGTATCAAAAAGAACGAGTGCAATAAATGAATTAACCAAAAACTTACCTATTACTGCATCGGGCTGAGCTTCAACCTCCTCCATGCTAACGTGGTTCACCTGTCCCCTGTTGAAAGGGTTCGGCTTCTTCCCAGAACTTCCATTGCCATTTTGGCCTTCAGGACATTCATTGGCATAATGTCCTGGCTTTGAACACTTATAGCAAGTGACTTGGCTCAAGTCCTTCTTGGTTGGGGTTGATGGGTTGGTGCGGTTCTGGCCGTTGCTTCCTCCATTGCCATTACCATTCTTAGTGCCATTGTGATTGTGCGAGCTACCTCCCCCATGGGTATGCTGAAAATGTCCTCCCGGTCTAGGGGTAAAACGTGGCTTATGCTGAGCTCCTGAATTGTACTTTCCTTGTCCATACTTCCTCTTGCGATTCTAAATTTGCTGCTGCTTCCCTTCAATCATAAGAGCATGATCTACCAACTCCTGGTGGTTGTTGAAGGTGGCTACCATCAACTGCATGCTCAACTCATCATTCAGTCCTTCCAGAAACTTCTCCTGCTTAGCTGCATCCGTAGCGACGTCATCTGGGGCATAACGGGCTAACTTACTAAATTCCTCCACATACTGGCCAACTGTCCGTCCTCCTTGGCGCAAGTTGCGAAACTCACACTTCTTCATGGCCATAGCTCCTGCTGAAACATGGGCAGTACGGAAAGCCTGTTGAAACTGGTCCCATGTGACAGTGTCGACTGTGAAGGTGGCTGTGAAATTCTCCCACCATGATGCTGCTGGTCCATCTAACTGATGTGCGACAAACTTCACCTTCTCCGCATCTGTGCATCCTGTTGTGGTCAACTCCCTAGCTGTCTTGCGGAGCCAATCATCTGCTACTATCGGCTCGGTGCTACTGGAAAACACCGGCGGATTCAGCCTAAGAAAACAGGCTAAGTGGTCAACAGGTGGTGGTGGTGGTGGTGGGTTGTTATAGTTGTTCCCCTGATTCTGATTCTGGACTAGCAACTGCATCAATGTGTTCTGCTGCTGGATCAACTGGGTGAGCTCCGGTGGAAAGGCAAATCCTGGGTCACGTCTCGGAGGCATCTGAGGGTTTAGAAAAGATGAGATATAAGAATAGAGAGGGTCTAAAGAGAAAACACTACCCATATGCACATGAGGCAAAAGAAAACAATTCACTTCAATCAATCAACCAAAGGCATACAATCGATCTAACTATCGCAAAAGTACTCGGACTACTATATTTACATGGTGGACTACTACTACTGGTGAGGTGGTCTATTAGAAATATTCTACGGTTGTTGACTCCATAATATCTGCTCCAGCTTCATCAACATAGTCATCATCGCTACTATCTGCTTCCGAGTCGGTGCCGTCGATGATGATGTAGTCTTCCGGGCTAATCTCCTTGGGTTCTTCGTCTTCCTCTACTGGCGTCGGGCCTCCCATAAATATTCCAATCTTCTTTGTTAGGTCGGCATTCTTATCCACCAATACTTCAATTTCCTCTTCATAATCTTCACGTGTAGCCTTGAGTGCTTCCTCCAGTTCCTTGATTCTGGTCTTAGCCTTCTTCAAATCTATCATGTCGGTGCACATCTGGTTCTCCTATCGTCGAATGTGCTAGTTTAACTCTTGGATAAAAGCTGTAATTGATCTATCACTCCTGGTGCTGATCATCTCCCAGTGTTCATCTCGGCGCCCACAAATCTGGTAGATAGTATCCCTGAGATCCTTGCAGTAGACTTCTCCAATGCGTCCCATGGTGATGTGAGCTGCCATGCTCTTTCCTAGACTCCAAGTTGGTGCATCAAAAGAAAATTCTATGGGCTCAGTGACTGGCATGAACGTCCTTCCTGGAACTTGAACTTGAATCATCCAGCGCTCTTCTTCAGGTAAAGTGGCATTGTAGGTTCCCGTGAAGCTTGGTACTCCTATGTTCAGGTATTTAGTGAGTTCCTTCAAGTGGCGTCCAAAGGGTGCATCTTCATCCGGTTGCGTAAACTTGTTCCTTGCATCCGCCATCCTAAAGAATAGAAAAGATGAGGGGTCAGAAGAGAAGAGAGTGAGTAGTGATCTAGGTCTTTAGCTTAGTGGTCGTGTCCTACAGTCAGCGTGTGCTCTGATACCATCTCTGTAGCGACCAGACCTCAAACAGTCTGATCTCTGTGCTCCGGTGTCATCCCTGGATCAGTAATGCTAACACCACACAGTACTCGGAGGATTTATAGCAGAGTAGCAATCACACACTTATTACATCGAATGTCTCAAAAGAGAACTTATTACAATAAATATGGCTTAAGGCCATCTAATAACGATAACAGCGGAAGGCTTGGAAGATAAGTGAGTCCATCAACTCCAACGGCATCACTGAGTATAGAACCATGACCTAAAAACTCCTTAATCGTCGTATGAAAAGTCTGCAACATTAACGTTGCAGCCCGAAAACGGGTCAGCACATGGAATATGCTGGCAAGGTAACACATAGAGAGTAATGGAATGAAACAGCTATACTATATGCATATTTGGCTGGTGGAAAGCTCTATGGTTACAGTTTTGCGTAAAGCCAATTTTTCCCTACTTCAAAGTAATAAAATTTTAATTACTATCAAGGTGGTTGTTAAACATTGAGAATGGTTGACAGCATTCTCAATCCCAATTAAGCATCATCATTAAACATAACCCAACAAAATTAATTTAGAGTAACTTGTTGAGATTCACATGATAATCCAAATACTAGATACTCAAGATGTCCATAACCGGGGACACGGCTAACCATGATTAGTTTGTTACACTCTGCAGAGGTTTGCGCACTTTTCCCCACAAGACTCGATCGCCTCCGTTTGTTTTCTCGCACTACATGGTGTTTGAGAAGACGGATGACCGAGGCATAGTCTTTCAGAAGCGCTAGCACCTTACGATCGGGTAGACCGTACCACCTACATCCCCTACATCTGCTAGTCTACCACTGTAAGAGTTCGCACAACTTAGTCAACTATGCTAGAGCCCATAATAGCTTGTGGCTGCACACGGAAGTTTCTAGTATGAATAGTCTCATGATCCCTTTGAGCCTGGGTGGCGGTCCAAAAGAAAACAGGCAAGTCCTGGAATACCCAGGTGCCTCAATCCACCCAGATGTGTGTTTAAGTTGCCACCTTAGATAAACCATTAATTATCAATCTCACATCTGTCATGGATATCACTCACCCAATCCACGTCTACTAGCATAGCATGGCATAATAAGCAGACGTATAAGTAACTCCCAAAGGTTTGATAATAAACAGGTAATAGGTACTACCTCATCTACTTCCCATCCCACAATTTAATTAGATCCTAATCATGAAATGTGTGCGGATTGATCTAATGCAATAAAACTGGGTAGTAGAAAAGGTATGATCAAAGTGTTACTTGCCTTGCTGATGATCCGGGAAACCTAGCGATTCGAAGTAACAGGCGGCGCACTCCGGATACTCTATCACAGACAAACAAACAAGTATACAATAAGTACTCAACTAATGCACAGGTAAAACTCAAATAAGAGATCTAACCAGAAGGTTCAACTTAAGAACTCCGGTTGGCAAAAAGAACCAAATCGAACGAAGCAACGAAAGTCAAACGGCGGAAGAAAACAACTTCGTTCTAGTAATCTGGATCTAGGGCAAATTTTACAGTAGCAAAATCTTGTTTAAGTTGGTTAAACGGATAGAGGGTTTCGAGACGAAACTCTAGGCACTTGAATCGCCTGATTCTGATAAACGAGCGAAAAGTTAAACTAAAACGAAAATCGGATCAGGAATCGCGATCAGAAAAATCGCGGATTTAATCCGAGAAAAAGAAAAATGACGAACGCTCGCTAAAATAAATAAACCGGAAAAACCGATCTATTTAAAAAAACCGAATCTATTAAACCGATAAAAACCGACGAAAACCGATCGGTTTTTCTTTTTTTTTTATGAAAAAAACCGAAGGCACGAAAATCGAGGCACGGCGGCAAACCTCGGCGGCGGCGGCGGGACCGGGCGGCGGCTAGGGTTGGGGCTAGGGCGGCTAGGGTTCCCCGGGGCTGGGCCTCGGCTTATAAAGCCTAGTCGGGCCAGAGTCCTAATCGGACACGGCCCGTTAGGTCGGTTCGTTTTTTTTTAATTTATTTCCGCTCGGAAAAAAAATAAAAAGAAATACTAAACGGACTCCAAAAATCCTGAAATAAATTTTCCCGGGCTTCTAAAATCAAGCCCGACAAAGTGAACATTTATTTGGGGCCTAAATGCAATTTTGAAAAACGCACATTTTTCCTAAATTCAAATAAAACACCGAAAAACTCCGAAATAAAATCTTGTTTGATTTTATTATTAAATCCTCAATATTTCTCTATTTTGGGAAAGTCATTTTATTCCCTCTCTCATATTTTTGTAATAGAAATAATTGATGATAAAATAAATAAAATCAAATGATCCTATTCTCAAAATTTGAGAAAACTCAAATATGAAAATAACGAAATCCCCAACCTCTCCATGGGTCCTTGAGTTGCGTAGAATTTTCTAGGATCAACCAAAATGCAAAAATAAAATATGATATGCAATGATGAACTAATGTATAACATTCCAAATTGAAAATTTGGGATGTTACATTTCTGCATCAGTATGTGCCAGTAGCTATGCGTTTGATCTCTCTCTCTCTCTCGTGTTCTTGAGTTGGCACGATCTTGATGTATCGTGAGCTTTGCTATTATAGTTGGATCTTATGATGTTTCTCCCCCTCTACTCTCTTGTGATGAATTGAGTTTTCCCTTTGAAGTTATCTTATCGAATTGAGTCTTTAAGGATTTGAGAACACTTGATGTATGTCTGGCACGTGCTTATCTATGGTGACAATGGGATATCATGTGATCCACTTGATGTATGTTTTGGTGATCAACTTGTGAGTTCCATGACCTCGTGAACTTATGCATAGGGGTTGGCACACGTTTTCGTCTTAACTCTCTGGTAGAAACTTTGGCGCACTCTTTGAAGTTCTTTGTGTTGGTTGAATAGATGAATCTGAGATTGTGTGATGCATATCGTATAATCATACCCACGGATACTTGAGGTGACATTGGAGTATCTAGGTGACATTAGGGTTTTGGTTGATTTGTGTATTAAGGTGTTATTCTAGTACGAACTCTTGAATAGATCGATCAGAAAGAATAACTTTGAGGTGGTTTCGTACCCTACAATAATCTCTTTGTTTGCTCTCCTCTATTAGTGACTTTGGAGTGACTCTTTGTTGCATATTGAGGGACAGTTATATGATCCAATTATGTTATTATTGTTGAGAGGACTTGCACTAGTGAAAGTATGAACCTTAGGCCTTGTTTTCTAGCATTGCAATACCATTTGTGCTCATTTTTATCATTAGTTACCTTGCTGTTTTTATATTTTCAGATGACAAAAACCTATATCTACCTTCCATATTGCACTTGTATCACCATCTCTTTGCCGAACAAGTGCACCTATACAATTTACCATTGTATTGGGTGTGTTGCGGACACAAGAGACTCTTTGTTATTTGGTTGCAGGGTTGCTTGAGAGAGATCATCTTCATCCTACGCCTCCCACGGATTGATAAACCTTAGTTCATCCACTTGAGAGAAATTTGCTACTGTCCTACAAACCTCTGCACTTGGAGGCCCAACAACGTCTACAAGAAGAAGGTTGTGTAGTAGACATCAAATGCTACCTAACATATTTATCCATGTAATTCTCTTTATTGTGGCATGAATGTCCAAATCCATAAGATTCAAAACAAAAGTTTAATATTGACATAAAAACAATAATATTTCAAGCATACTAACACGGTAATTATGTCTTCTCAAAATAACATGGCCAAAGAAAGCTTATCCCTAGAAAATCATATAGTCTGGCTATGCTCCATCTTCATCACACAAAATATTCAAATCATGCACAACCCCGGTGACAAGCCAAGCAATTGTTTAATACTTTTGACGTTCTCAAACTTTTTCAACTTTCAGCAATACATGAGCATGAGACATGGACATAGCACTATAGGTGGAATAGAATATGGTGGTCGTGAAGAAGATAAAAAGAGGGAGATAGTCTCACATCAACTAGGTGTATCAACGGGCTATGGAGATGCCCATCAATAGATTGTCATGCAACGGATGCACTAGATCTATAAGTTTAGGAAAGCTCAAAAAGAAACTAAGTGGGTGTGCATCCAACTTGCTTGCTCATGAAGACCTAGGGCAATTTGAGAAAGCCCATCGTTGGAATATACCAGCCATGTTCTATAATGAAAAATTCCCACTAGCATATGAAAGTGACAAACATAGGAGACTCTCTATCGTGCAAATCATGGTGCTACTTTGACACACAAGTGTGGAAAAGGATAGTAACATTGCCCCTTCTCTCTTTTTTTCTTCTTTTTTCTTTTTTTCCTTTTTTGGGCCTTCTCTTTTTTTATTTTGGGCCTTATTTCTCTCTTTTTTTATTTCCTCACATGGGACAATTCTCTAATAATGAAGATCATCACACTTTTATTTACTTACAACTCAAAATTACAACTCGATACTAGAAAAAAATATGACTCTATATGAATGCTTCCAGCGGTGTACCGGGATGTGCAATGACTCAAGAGAGACATGTATAAAAATGATGAAAGGTGGCTTTGCCACAAATATGATGTCAACTACATGATGATGCAAAACAATATGACAATGATGAAGCGTGTCATAATAAACGGAACGGTGGAAAGTTGCATGGCTATATATCTCAGAATGGCTATGGAAATGCCATCATAGGTGGGTATGGTGGCTGTTTTGAGGAAGGTATATGATGGCTATGGAAATGCCATCATAGATGAATTATTTATTGCAAAACAGAACCTAAAAAGCAAAAGAAAAAATAAAATTGGGTTGTCTCCCAACAAGCGCTATTGTTTAACGCCCTTAGCTAGGCATAAAACACGAATAGATCTAGGTATTGTCATCTTTGGCATGCAATCCATAAGTAGCTCTCATAATAGATTCATAAGGCAGTTTAATTTTCTTTCTTGGAAAGTGTTCCATGCCCTTCCTTAACTAAAATGGAAATCCAATGTTTCCTTCGTTCATATCAATAATTGTGCCAATCGTTCTAAGGAAAAGTCTACCAAGAATAATAGGACATGTAGGATTGCAATCTATGTCAAGAACAATGAAATCTACGGGCACATAATTCCTATTTGTAACAATAAGAACATCATTATTCCTTCCCATAGGTTTCTTAATAGTGGAATCCGCAAGATTCAAATTTAAAGAACAATCATCAAATTCACGGAAACCTAATACATCACATAAAGTTTTTGGAATCGTGGAAACACTAGCGCCCAAATCACACAAAGCATGGCACTCATAATCTTTAATCTTAATCTTAATAGTAGGTTCCGACTCATCATAAAGTTTTCTAGGGATAGAAACTTCCAATTCAAGCTTTTCTTCAAAAGATTGCATCATAGCATCAACAATATGTTTAGTAAAAGCTTTGTTTTGATTATAAGCATGAGGAGAATTCAACATGGATTACAACAAGGAAATACAATCTATTAAAGAACAATTATCATAATTAAATTCCTTGAAATCCAAAAGAGTGGGTTCATTGGTACTTAAAGTTTTGCCTCTCCAATCCCACTTTTATCAATTTTTGCATCAAGATATAAAAACTCCGAATCATTGGGACGCCTTTTAACTAAAGTTGAATCATCTCCAGTCCCATCTTTATCCAGATATACATTGGAAAACAAAGATTCAATAGGAGTCACATCAATCACTTTAAGATCTTCATCATTATTTTCACGGAAACCGGAAGAACACGTTTTTACAAACCAATATCGTTTAGCACGCATCTTAGCGGTTCTTTCTTTGCACTCATCAATGAAAATTTTCATAGCTTTGAGAGACTCATTAATATCATGCTTAGGTGTAATAGATCTAAGTTTCAAAGAATCAACATCAAGAGACATTATATCCACGTTCCTAGCCAAATCATCAATCTTGTGCAATTTTTCTTCAACCAAAGCATTGAAATTCTTTTACGAACTCATAAATTCTTTAACTGTATTCTCAAAATCAGAGGGAAAATTATTATAATTACCATAAGAATTGTTGTAGGAATTACCATAATTATTAGAGGAATTACTAGGAAACGGCCTAGGATTAAAATTGTCTCTCTACGCGTTATTACCAAAATTGTTCCTACCAACAAAATTCACATCCATAGATTCATTATTATTCTCAATCAAAGTAGACAAAGGCATATCATTAGGATCAATAGAAGCACTCTTTCTAGCAAATAATTTCATAAGTTCATCCTTCTTGCCACTCAAAACATTAATCTTCAATCGCATGCACTTTTTTACTAGTCGAAGATCTTTCGGTGTGCCATTAAGAATAATTAACCATAATATTATCAAGGAGTTTAGTATCTTCTCCTAATGTAATTTCCATAAAAGTGCCTCCCGCGGCCGAATCTAAAAGATTTCTAGAAGCAAAAGTCAATCCGGCATAAAAATTTTGTATGATCATCCACAAATTCAAACCATGAGTAGGGCAATTTCGTATCATCAATTTCATCCTCTCCCAAGATTGTGCAACATGTTCATGATCAAGTTGCTTAAAATTCATAATATCATTCCTAAGGGGATGATCTTAGCGCGAGGAAAATACTTGGAAATAAAAGCATCTTTGCACTTATTCCATGAATCAATACTATTTTTAGGCAAAGATGGAAACCAAATTTTAGCACGATCTCGAAGTGAGAATGAAAATAACTTCAATTTAACAATATCATTATCCATATCTTTTTTCTTTTGCATATCGCATAACTCAATGAAATTATTAAGATGCGATGTGGCATCTTCACTAGGAAGGCCGAAAAATTGATCTTTCATAACAAGATTCAGCAAACCGGCATTAATTTCATAAGATTCCGAACTAGTGGCGGGAGGAATCATAGTAGTAATAAAATCATTATTATTAGTGTTGGAAAAGTCACACAATTTGGTATTCTCTTGAGCCATCATGACAAAGCAAGCAATCCAACACAAGAGCACACAAAAATCAAACGAAGAAGATGAACGGAAGAGTGGCGAAGAAAAGGCAAATCTTTTCGAAAATCATTTTAGAAGTGCGGGAGAGGAAAACGAGAGACGAATGGCGAATAATGTAATCCAAGAGATGAGAGTTTATGATGGGTACTTGGTATGTCATGACTTGGCGTAGATATCCCCGGTAGTGGCGCCAGAAACTCTTCCTGCTACTTCTTGAGCTTGCGTTGGTTTTTCCCTTGAAGAGGAAAGGGTGGTGCAGCAAACTAGAGATAAGTATTTCCCTTGGTTTGAGAACCAAGGTATCAATATAGTAGGAGACCACGCACAAATCACCTAATACCTGCACAAACAATCAAACAACTTACACCCAACGCGATAAAAACGGGTTATTAATCCCTTCACAGTTACTTGCAAAAGTGAGATCTGATAGAGATAGATGAAACTAAACAAAAGGTAAAGTAAATATTTTTGGTATTTTTGGTTTATAGATCGGAAAGTATAAGGTTGCAAAATAGTGGATCAAAAACTAATATTGTAGATCGGAAACTTATATGATGGAAAATAGACCCGGGGCCCATAGTTTATAGGTTAGTCCCAAAAATAATATAAAATAGGATATTAATGCATATAAAACATCCAAAACAGATAATATAATAGCATGGAACAATCAAAAATTATAGATACGTTGGAGATGTATCACCAGCCGATTGAACCTGGACCTTAGTCAGCCGAGTGAACCCAAAGACTTCATGGTTGAGTGGGCGTCGTCCGAGTGGGTGGTTGTACCATTGAATTTTAGTCTCGTCCGAGTGAACCTGGGTTCGAAAACAGAAAAGGGACTGTTAAGCTATTGTAGAATAATTTAAGGACTGAATTGTAAAATGATCGGAGATGATAAGATCTTCAATCCTCTGCCGAGTGGCTGGGGACTTCTTCCCCTGAGTTCGTCGTCATTGAAGCGGAGCGCCGCCAGCCTGTAGAGGGAGGAGCCGCCGCACGCTCGAGGCGTGGCCAGCCTCCGGATTCCTACCGTGTCGGGCCTGGGGAGACAAGAAAAACAGAGTAAGAAACTCAGAAAGAATAGCTTGCGCCCAGAGGCAACCGAAAGGGTGCAACAGCTACACTGCGTCCGACAGTCATGCTGGAGGGAGCAGCGGTGCTATCGGCCATCATGCTTTGTTGCTTGGAGGAGCTAGGACACCGGCCAATTCGATGGACGCCCAGCCCACGACCAAGTGCTGATGTCGATGGGTGAGGACCTAGTTATCCGTTTGAGTGGGCAGGTTAGCTGCCGGTGTGTACAATCCATTTGAGTGCAGGATTCGTCCGAGTGAACGAGCGAACCACTCAGACTCGGTCGGACGCATCTCCATGCGCGAAGGCCGTTGTCGATCAACTGACCGGGCGGAGGAATCCCACGCTGTCGGTTGTGTCATGCGTGAAAGGAAGTTTCCTCTTCCCACGGCTCATTTACTGCATGCAATTTATTACTATGCCATGGGGGCTCGTCAAACCCGGTCTTGCGACCCAGGTAGCCAACGAACTCGCCGGGGACGAGGGCGTCGGAGAGCGGCTCAAAGAGCATGATGTGGACCTCTCCGGACATTACGATCGCTGGGGCGCGCATGGCGTGAGGCGGCATGTCGATGGACATGGCACCACCGGCGGGCACAGTGAACCTAACGGTGGCAGTTCAGGTCGGGCTGCGGGAGCCATGCATGTTGGACATGAAGTAGCACGTCGGCGGATACGACGGCACCGGCGGGCATAGCTAACCTGACCATGGTGTTGTAGGTCGGACCGCGGCCGCGGGAGCCGCCAAGGAGAGGAAGAAGACTCCACCGTGGCGCATGTCGAATGCAGCGATTGCATGCGCTGTCACGGTCGCCTCAAGTGTCGTGCTCGATTATGTCCATCACGAGATACCTGCGGGTGCTTGTTCATACACATGGATAAGATAAGATAAATAGGTAATCTCTTGATCCTTTTGCTCGTACGAATGATGCGATGGCCAGAACGTGAGCGGTCGAGTTCTCCTGAGATGGTTGTTGATCTCCTGTCAAAGATTGAAGAAAAGACCATTCGCATCATGGGTCGATAGACGCCAAGCCCCACACTGGGCGCCAACTATCATGGGAATGATTCTGACAATAGAGAGGGGGTAGTGTAAGGGAGCATGATCTATCGATATGCATATGGGTGACATGGTGCTTTTAGCGAGTTCGGGCCTCTCACGATGGAGATAACATCCCTACGTCTCGTGCTCCAGAGAGGCTTTCTTTATCTGTTAGGAACATGGATTTACATTGTGTATTTGAGAGAGAGAGAGAGAACGAATCTCCATGCCTCAGCTATGTGGTGGGAAAGAGAGAGAGGTGGAAGAAAAGAGCCCTACGTCTGAACTATGTGGTGGGGGTGGCCTATATAGAGTGTGACACCCCCTCACCTCCTATGTTACAATTTAGAGAATCAATGCCATAATATCAGCCCACTATGAAACCTCCACTATGAAGATGACGTTTCAACTGCCTTGCCGACTGTTTCGTCCACTCGGCTGTACGACTCACTCGGATATGCATCGTCCACTCGGAGTTGACTCTCTTCATAGTACCTAGAGTTAACTCTCTTCCAAACCCACTTTCATCAATATAATCATCGTAAATAGGAGGCATGCTATCATGATAATAAATTTTCTCATCAAAACTTGGGGGAGTAAAAATATCATCTTCATCAAACATAGCATCCCCAAGCTTATGACTTTGCATATCATTAGCATCATGGATATTCAAAGAGTTCATACCAACAACATTGCAATCATGCTCGTCAATCAAATATTTTATGCCAAACATTTATTGAATTCTTCTTCTATCAATTGAGCATAATTTTCCTTTCCATCATTTTCAAGAAAGACATGATAAAGACGAATAATATGAGACCACCTCAATTCCATTTTTTGTAGTTTTCTTTTATAAACCAAACTAGTGAAAAAACAAGAAACTAAACGATTCAATTGCAAGATCTAAAGATGTAACTTCAAGCACTCACCTCCCCAGCAACGGCGCCAGAAAAGAGCTTGATGTCTACTACACAACTTATTCTTGTAGACTCGTGTTGGGCCTCCAAGCACAGAGTTTTGTAGGACAGTAGCAATTTTCCCTCAAGTGGATGACCTAAGGTTTATCAATCCGTGCGAGGTGTAGGATGAAGATGGTCTCTCTCAAAGAACCCTACAACCAAATAATTAAAAGTCTCTTGTGTCCCCAACACACCAAATACAATGGTAAATTGTATAGGTGCACTAGTCCGGTGAAGAGATGGTGATACAAGTGTAGTAATGATAGTAGATATTGATTTTTGTAATAGTAACAATAAAGCAAGGTAGCAAGTAACAAAAGTGAGCACAAACGGTATTGCAATGCTTGAAAATGAGGCCTAGGGTACGTACATTCACTAGTGCAATCTCTCAACAATGCTAATATAATTGGACCATATAACCATCCCTGAATGTGCGATGAAGAATCACTCCAAAGTTCTTATCTAAGGGAGAACATAAGAAGAAATTGTTTGTAGGGTACAAAACCACCTCAAAGTTATCCTTTTTGATCGATATATCTAAGAGTTCATACTAAAATAACACCAAGTTATCCTTTCCGATCGATCTATCCAAGAGTTCTTACAAAAATAACACCATATGATACACATCAACCAACTCTAATGTCACCTAGATACTCCAATGTCACCGTGAGTATTCGTGAGTTGATTATGCGATATGCATCAAAAAATCAGATTCATAATACTCAATCCAACACAAAGAACCTCAAAGAGTGCCCCAAGATTTCTACCGGAGAAACAAGGAAAACATGCATCAACCCCTATGCATAGATTACCCCAATGTCACCTCGGGATTTCGCGAGTTGAGTGCCAAAACATATATCAAGTGAATCAATATGATACCCCATTGTCACCATGGGTATTCATAGCAAGACACACATCAGGTGCTCTCAAATCCACAAAAGTATTCAATCTGATAAAACGAAATCTCAAAGGGAAAACTCAATTCATCACAACAAGATAGAGAGGGAGAAACACCATATGATCCAACTATATTAACAAAGCTTGTGATTCATCAAGATCGTGCCAACTCGAGAACACGAGAGAGAAAGAGAGAGATTGAACACATAGCTACCGGTACAAATCCTCAGCCCCGAGGGTGGACTACTCCTCATCATGGTGGCCGTCGGGATGATGAAGATGGCCACTGATGACGATTTCCCCCTCTGCCAGGCTGCCGGAACGGGCTCTAAATTGGTTTTTTGTGGCTATAGAGGCTTGCAGCAGCGTAACTTCCAATCTAGGGTTATTTCTGGGGGTTTCTGTATTGATAGGATTTTTTGGCGTCTGTTTCACGCGAAGATGGGCCTCAGGGGGCCCACAAGACTCTAGCACACGGGCAAGGCACCTGGCGCGCCCTAGGGGGTTGTGCTCACCTCCTTCACCTTCTCCCCCCCCCCCCACGAAGCTTCTACTGCCTCTTTTGTTCCAAAAAAATCGTCAAAAAGTTCCAGCTCATTTGGAGATCTTTCATTTCTGCACAAAAAACAACACCAGGGTAGTTCTACCGAAAACAGCGTCAGCCTGGGTTAGTTCCATTCAAATCATACCAAAACCATACAAAATTGTTGTGAACATGGCATGAATACTTCATAGATTATACATACGTTGGAGACGTATCAATCACGCAGGTGTTTTGGAATCTCTATGATATCGATGTGAGAGAACTCTGTTCTTGGTGTGTCCTATCTATGGGTGGTGTCCAAGGGAGTTGAGCTCCTAAAGGTTCTTGTCACATTCATTATCGTTCATTTCCTTAATATTAGAGGACGAGGGTTTTCGAAATCGCTTCAATACTACTTGTGGTGTGACGAGTCTGGTGCCACCCAGTATTAGGGAGGGAAATCAGATGTACTACCGTAACTAGTGTCATTGCAATTAGGAGAGTCTGAGGTAGATGAGTTCCCGAGGTCTCTAGTTATGTGTTGACGGATGTGATACATTCGGAACATAGTATCATGTAAGGACTTGTGTGAAGTTTTGCTCCTTGTATCCGTTGGACCAGATTGCATAACAAAAAATTTGGGAGTTCCTAGATGGGAATTCAAGTAGTTACCTAGGGTTATCCTTCCAAATGCATGAGGGGTTATGTTTTGTTTCTGGCTTATTTTGCAAGCCCAATTATTGTTTCATTTGAATTTTGGTATTTGAGTTGCTTCAATGCCAAGTGTTGATTCCATACCTTTCCTAACCGGTGTTCTTGTATTCCTATGTGGGGTGCTAATCCTTCGTGATCGTCATGGCAATTCTTTTCTAACTGGTGTGCTTCTCTTCAAGTTAATTTAATTCTCTTCAAGTTACATGTACTAAGCCTAAGTTTCCTGTGTTTAATAGTGGAATTAAGGGCAATCCTAGGTTTAAGGTTAAAGCTCAGAAAGGCTGTCTCAACCACTGGCATGCAAGAAACAACAATGAAGGGAGTAGCAGTGTTCCACCAATGGCATAGTGTTGGACATCAGCTGAGAAGAAGCAGGAGAAAACTTGGGGTGGAAGAATAAATTCCCAATGAGAAAGATAGTGACAGTGAGTGGGATTCAGACTGGGTTGACTCTGACAATGAAGTAGGTAAAGATGATGATGATCTGTATGAAGAATGGGTCGATGAGAAATTTGAGCAGAAGAAAAGGAAGAAATCCATATGGGAGCAGGACAGTGACTATGATTCTGATGAGTTGCAAGAGTTGCAAGATTCAGAGCTTGAAGAGAGTGATTTAGCAGAGGAAGTGGAAGTAGTTGATTCTCAAGGAAGGCAAAAGAAGAAGAAGATAGTGAAGAGCAAAAGGTGGAGTCTATAGAACATGGAAGAAGTGGATTTTCACATAGGCATGGTGTTCTTGACTATCACTGAATTGAGGGCAGCAATTCAAGAGTACATTGTGAAACAAAGAGTGGAAATAAAGTACATGAAAATGATAGGCAGGGTGTAAGGCCAGATGTGTTGGAGATTGTCTCTGGTTCTTGTTTGCTGCACCTGACAGCAGGACCAAATCCCGGTGTCGGTATCAAAACTGGCAGACCTCCGGGTAGGGGGGTCCCAAGCTGTGGATCTCAGATCGAGGGTAACAGGAATGAAGGAGACGATGTTTACCCAGGTTCGGGCCCTCTTGATGGAGGTAAAATCCTACATCCTGCTCTTGTTTATTTGATGAAGATGTATCAAGTACAGAGTTGATCTACCTCGAGATCGTAATGTGTGGTCTAATATGAGTAGGTGTTGTATTCATGTGGAAGCTCGGCCTCTATTAATTCGGCTAGAAAATCGGCCAACACCTGGGATTTAATGGCATGGTGCGGTTTGCAAATGATTTTGAAAGACAGGAGCTCTATGGCCCACTTGGCTATACGCCCTGTTACATCCCTATTATTAATTATGTAACTTAACGGGATGTCGGATGCAATGGTCACCGAACACTCCTGAAGCCAAAGTTTTCGTGAAACCATGAAGACGACGTAGGCTATCTTTTGGCAGTGAGGGTATCATGACTTGCACGGGGTTAAGACCTCAGAGACATAATAGACGGGTCTCCGGACATGGAATTTGTGGCCCTACATGTCTATCTCAACCACAAAAACTGCGCTCACCACCTGGTTTGTGTCCTAGATGTATAATATCATCGTCTCACATACACCTAGTGCTGCCAGGATGGGGTTGGTGGCGAGGAGGGCTCTAATGTATTCCAGGGCCGTCGCGGCCTCCTCGGTCCATTTGAGTGTTTTTTCCTGTTTTAATAGCCTGTACAAGGGCAGGGTGTAGGATCGAAAGTATGTCTAGAGGGGGGTGATTAGACTACTTGACCAATTAAAAATCTATCCTTTTCCCAATTTTAGTCTTTGGCAGATTTTAGCTATCTATGCACAAGTCAAGCAATCTTAACACAATTCAAGCAAGCATGCAAAGAGTCTATGAGCAGCGGAAAGTAAAGCATGCAACTTGCAAGAATGTAAAGGGAAGGGTTTGGAGAATTCAAACGCAATTGGAGACACGGATGTTTTTGCCGTGGTTCCGATAGGTGGTGCTATCATACATCCGCGTTGATGGAGACTTCAACCCACGAAGGGTAACAGTTGCGCGAGTCCACGGATGGCTCCACCCACGAAGGGTCCACAAAGAAGCAACCTTGTCTACCCCATCATGGCCATCGCCCACGAAGGACTTGCCTCATGAGCGGTAGATCTTCACGAAGTAGGTGATCTCCTTGCCCTTACAAACTCCTTGGTTCAACTCCACAATCTTGTCGGAGGCTCCCAAGTGACACCTAGCCAATATAGGAGACACCACTCTCGAAGAAGTAACAAATGGTGTGTTGATGATGAACTCCTTGCTCTTGTGCTTCAAATGATAGTCTCCCCAACACTCAACTCTCTCTCACAGGATATGGATTTGGTGGAAAGAAGATTTGAGTGGAAAGCAACTTGGGGAAGGCCAGAGATCAAGATTCATATGGTGGGAATGGAATATCTTGGCCTCAACACATGAGTAGGTGGTTCTCTCTCAGAAAATGTGTATTGGAAGTGTAGGTATGTTCTGATGGCTCTCTCCACGAATGAAGAGTGGGTGGAGGGGTATATATAGCCTCCACACAAAAACTAACCGTTACACACAATTTACCAATCTCGGTGAGACCGAATTGAGAAACTCGGTCAGACCGATTTAGCAAACCTAGTGACCATTAGGATTTTCGGTGGGACTGAGATGCAACTCGGTGGGACCGATATGGTTAGGGTTAGGGCATAACGTAATCTCGGTGTGACCGATTACACAAACTCGGTGGGACCGATTTTGGTAATAAGCTAACCAGAGAGTTGGTCGGGTAAACTCGGTGGGACCGATCGCTCATTTCGGTGGGATCGAAATGTTACAAAAGGGAAACAGAGAGTTTACATTGCAATCTCGGTGGGACCGATCGCTCATCTCGGTAGGACCGAAACGTTACAAAGGGAAACAGAGAGATTACAACCCCATCTCGGTGTGACCGAGATCCCTATCGGTGAGACCGATTTGCCTAGGGTTTGTGGCAGTGGCTATGACATCTAAACTCGGTGGCGCCGGATAGAAAGAATCGGTGGGGCCGAGTTTAACTTTTGGTTTAGGTCATATGTGGATGTGGGAAGGTAGTTGAGGGTTTTGGAGCATATCACTAAGCACTATGAAGCAAGAACCCCATCAATCAACACCTCATCCCTCCTTGATAGTATTGGCTTTTCCTATAGACTCAATGTGATCTTGGATCACTAAAATATAAAATGTAGAGTCTTGAGCTTTGAGCTTGAGCCAATCTTTTTGTCCTTAGTATTTTGAGGGGTCCACTTTCCTCATCCATGCCATGCCATTCATTGAGATTTTCCTGAAATATTAATCTTGGAATAGCACTAGCTCAATGAGCTATATGTTGTTAGGAATTACCAAAACCACCTAGGGATAGTTGCACTTTCAATCTCCCCCTTTTTGGTAATTGATGACAACATATAGATCAAAGCTTCGACGAATGATAATAAGAGTGAAAAACATTGTCGCTTTAAGAAGTATGTGAAAAGCAAGAGCTCCCCCTAAATTTGTGCATAGTTTATGATTTGCTTTGGACTGCAAATGCACAGAGAATTAGGCTCATGGGTTACTCTTCCATGTCACATACATCTTGGTGGAGCGCTCAAAATGATAATAATTAAATACATGCACTCATCACCAAGCAAAGTGAATGATCATATAGGGATAAAATGATAATGTCATCCAACAAGCATTAATGTAGCATATGATCAAGCACACGTGATCATCCGAGTATCACACAGACAGAAAGTATCTCAATCAAGCAAATAAAGTTCAACCACCAAAGCAAGAGAGAATAAAAAGCAATGCTCTCTCTTGAAGCCTATGATCTATACATTTTTCTCCCCCTTTGGCAACAAGTTATCAAAAAGTTCCTAGAAAATGCATAGCACTAAATCGTCTCTCAAACTTGGTCTTCAGGTGGTGGTGTCCGGATAACTCCAAGAATTAAGGTTTCAGTCGATGTAGATGGAGCTGGTGGAGTAGGTGCTGGAGCTGGTGGCACTGAAGTTGTAGCTGGTGCAGATGAAGTTGCTCTGGTGTCTGGAACAGGCACTGCAGCAAATCTCTGAGCTCTAGGCACTCTGGCAAATGCATCAGTGGTTGTCTTGCCCTTCCTCTCCTGCATATCATCCTGAAGTTGCTCCACAACAGACTGGATCTCAGTTACCTTCACATCCATGTCATAGAACTTCTGCTCCACGATCCTTTCCAAACTCTCCTGGTTTTGAGTCAGGGTGGCCAGCCCTTTCTCAGTCCTTGGAGTGGATGCAATCAAGTAGCCGAGCTGATCTTGCTTGCTCTTTAGAAGATACTGAGATGCCTCTTCCATGGTTGGCATCTTTGTAGCTTTCTCAGCCTTTGCCTTCTCCCTCTTTGCTTGAACGTGCACAGAAGATGGTTCATCCTCATTCATGACCACTTGGTTGTCCTCAAAGTCGGGACAGATAGGCATGTGCTCCTTGTCCAACAAGTATGTGTCAGTGCCCATCTTGGAGTTAATCAACTCCTGGATCTGTGGTGCATGCCCACAGCTTCTCTTTTGGCCAGCAGCTGTCCTCTTGATAGTTTCCACTATTAGGCTCATGACTTTGAACTTCTGTGGGACATCAAAGATGTGAAGCAAGTTAATTGCATGGCCTCTGATCATCTTGTGGTCACCTGACTTTGGCAAGAGAGTGTGCGTGAGGATCCAGTTGATAGTTGGCAAGCCTGACAGAAGGTAATGTACAGATCCAAACTTGTGTGTCTCAAGAGCAGCATCTGGGATCTCCTTGTACATGTGTGCCATGGTGTTGTTGTGACGCCCCGAGACCGATGCTCGAGAAGACCTCCATATATTCCGGGTTTCGCCGTGTGTTTCATTTGTGCCTCCCCTTTTATTTTTTGCATTGCATCATGTCATCATGCCATCATCTCATAAATCTTTTGCAACTCAACTAAATAAATGGCATGGATCTTTGATCCATTTAAATCGAGGGAATTCACATGGTGATTCTCTTTATAACATATCCTCCCGATATTAGGGAGCTATATTAAATATTTCATTTGTTGGAATTAACCGGAACACACTTGCAAAATAAATCTCAATGCCTTTGTTATCACAAACTCTTGGCCTCTAACTTTGCCCATATATCCTTTCGTCTTTTTCCGGAGCTCCACCTAAATTCTCAACATTTTTGGACGACTTCCAAAACCTAGTCCTAAATTCAAATGAGTTTGAATTTACATCTTCCAATCTTGGCCTTTTATATTTTCTTGGGACAAGCGCATTTTTGTGAGTCCGGGAAAATAATCCCCTTGCCCAAATTCTTGTCCACTCATTTCTTTTCTCTCCTTTTATTTCTTTGCTTTCCTGTTTTTGTGAGAGATTTGAAGAAGAGAGAGGTAGATGCCAGCAACAACAACCGACCAGGCCTCTGGCCTTTCCCTCTCCATGGTCTGGCTCAGCAGATCGAGGTCCAACCAGCAGCCCCGCCGGCCTCTAAGGCCCATTTGGCCCAAGGCCATCTCGCAGCCCAGCCGCACTAACCCTAGCACCCCCCTGGCCCAATCTCTCCCGATTTCCCTCTCCCTCCGCCGCCAGGAGACCCATCTCCTCGATCCCCATCCCCATCGATCCCTCTCCTCGATCCCCCTCGTCCTCCTCCCGAGCGCCACCCACGGGACCCGACGCGCCCCTTCTCTCCCTCCTCTCGCTATTTTTCTTCGAGCAACAGGGAGTCGCGACCACGCCGCGCCGCTCCGATGACCGATCGCCAACCACCGCAGTCGGCGACCTCCAGGAGGCCACCCCGCGCACGACCCTGAGCCTCTCCACACGCGCCTGCGCCCATTGCTTCGCTCCTGCAAGCGCGCAGCCGCCCCATGGCCCCTGCGTTCCTCACCCCGGCCATCTCCTGCTCATTGCCGGAGTCCCAGCTCTACCGCCTCGGTTCGCCTCGCCGCTGCTCTGCTCCACACCAGCCTCAACCTCCTTCCCTACGCGTGAGATGCGCTCCTCCATCAGCCACCTTGCGCCGGCTCCTTCTCCCTCACGCCCGAAGCCTTGCCGCTGCCTGCGTACGTCTACCACTTGCAGCCGCCGGAGCAGTACCTCCTCATCGTGGCTTTGCCTCCGCTAGCAGCCTCCTGCTGCCTGTCAACTCCATATCCTTGAGAAGCCCAAGCCGCCGGGCGTTCCAGCCCGTGCACATCACCATTGACCCGAGGAGACCACCACTGCAGCTGTGCATCGCGAGGTTGCTGCACTGGACGCCAAGTACCATGACCATCGTGTTCCGTTTCTTCACTGCCAAGACCGAGAGGATGCCAAGTACCATGACGACGAGGACCGCCAAGTTCGCCTACCGTCGTCAAGTGAACGACTACCATCACGCCAAGACATGTAACCGGGACCATCAGGCATCTTCGTTGAGATTTTTGCCAAGTACCACGACGTCCGTCGATCGCCAAGTACCCCTTTGTTTCGTCGAGACCGGCAAGTCCGAAGACCCCAAGTATCACAATGACCGATGCCTAGGACCTCGGGCAGGACCTTAGTACGACTACACGGTGATGGCTCCAAGTACCAAGAACGCGTGTACCACTACCGACGACTGAGACCCTAGATTCGACAAGTTCCTCACGGTGACCCTGAACATCTACGGGACATGCTCGACTTCAAACCGTGTACCACGTCGAACACGTACGGCTACACGTCGAACCGCCAAGACCCTGAACGACTACTGCCGCCAAAGTCCGCGAGTACAACTACTTCCACAACGCGTCGCGTACGACTACCTCCATCACGAACGTCCCGAGAACGTCTACTTCCTCTACTTTGCACCGAACGAGAACCGTCCGTTTGCACGCTTCGAAGGTATAACCCCGAGACGACGCCCGTGAACGAATGAATGTATCTTCTTTGAGATGCACCCTTGTTTTGCCTTGAGTCTGAACTATCGGAACGTTTCCCCTCTTTTGCCTTGCCACCGACATGTGGGAACCCGGTTACCGGGATCACCCCACCATCTTTTGCATGCTCCCGTCACTTCCTTTTGCACTGGTATCCCCGTGGGCTACCGGATAACTGATATGTTGCCGTGGCATCATTTTCGTATTCGTTGTCGTGTCACCCCTTTCATTTCCGCCACGATGACAAATGCTTCGTAATATGCTCTTGTTAACATTTTCTTAAAATTTCTTTAACTTGAACATGACATCCGCATCATGATAACAACATTTAATATGTTTAAAAATTGTTGTTGCATTAAATTGCTAATGCACATGAGGATTTATCGGAATTGTAGTTTGTTGTTCCGGCCTCATTTAAACTTGCCTAGATAGGTAGTTTTTCATATGCTTCACCTCTTGCCATGTTAACAAACATTTAATTTTGTTGAGTACCTAACTGAGATCGAACTAAATAACTTGAATGTGGTGTTTCGTCAATATGCAACGGAGTTGCATATTGAGCTCCACTTAATCTGTAGGATTGTTTGTGCACTTTGTCATGCCATGCCATGTATCATTAAACCGGACATGCATCATACTTGTTTGCGCATCATGCCATGCTTATGTGGTGGTTGTTTACTATGTTGTTTGCTTCTTTCCGGTGTTGTTTCTTTGGGTTGGTTCCGATAACGTCGCGTTTGTGAGGACCCGTTCGACTACGTTCGTGTGTCTTCTTCATGGACTCGTTCTTCTTCCTTGCGGGATCTCAGGCAAGATGACCATACCCTCGAAATCACTTCTATCTTTGCTTGCTAGTTGCTCGCTCTTTTGCTATGCCTATGTTGCGATACCTACCACTTGCTTATCATGCCTCCCATATTGTTGAACCAAGCCTCTAACCCACCTTGTCCTAGCAAACCGTTGTTTGGCTATGTTACCGCTTTGCTCAGCCCCTCTTATAGCGTTGTTAGTTGCAGGTGAAGATTGAAGTTTGTTCCTTGTTGGAATGGCAATGTTGTTCCTTGTTGGAACATGTTTACTTGTTGGGATATCACAATATATCTTATTTATTTAATGCATCTATATACTTGGTAAAGGGTGGAAGGCTCGGCCTTATGCCTGGTGTGTTCCACTCTTGCCGCACTAGTTTCCGTCATATTGGTGTTATGTTCCCGGATTTTGTGTCCCTTACGCGGTTGGGTAAGAATGGGAACCCCTTGACAGTTCCCCTTGAATAAAACTCCTCCAGCAAGGCCCAACCTTGGTTTTACCATTCGCCACCTAGCCTTTTTCCCTTGGGAGTCGCGCATCCCGAGGGTCATCTTTATTTTAACCCCCCGGGCCAGTGCTTGTCTAAGTGTTGGTCCGAACTAGAGTCCTTTGCAGCGCCACCTCGGGGAAACTTGAGGGCTGGTTTTAGTTGTATGGAGCGCTCATCCGGTGTTGCCCTGAGAACGAGATATGTGCAGCTCCTATCAGGATGTCGGCACATCGGGCGGTCTTGCTGGTCTTGTTTTACCTGTCGAAATGTCTTGTAACCGGGATTCCGAGCCTCATCGGGTCTTCCCGCTAGAAGGAATATCCTTCGTTGACCGTGAGAGCTTGTGATGGGCTAAGTTGGGACACCCCTGCAGGGATTTGAACTTTCGAAAGCCGTGCCCGCGGTTATGGGCAGATGGGAATTTGTTAATGTCCGGTTATAGAAAACCTGAAGTTGACCTTAATTAAAATGCACCAACCGCGTGTGTTACCGTGATGGTCTCTTCTCGGCGGGGTCCGGGAAGCGAACACGGTGTTGGAGTTATGCTTGACGTAGGTTGTTCTAGGATCACTTCTTGATCATAGTTTCTCGACCGTGCTTTGCCTTCTCTTCTCGCTCTCATTTGCGTATGTTAGCCACCATATATGCTAGTCGCTTGCTGCAGCTCCACCTCATACCTTTTACCTTACCCATAAGCTTAAATAGTCTTGATCGCGAGGGTGTTAGATTGCTGAGTCCCCGTGGCTCACAGATACTTTCAAAACCAGTTTGCAGGTGCTGATGTTACCAAGCAGGTGACGCAACCAAGCTCAAGGAGGAGCTCGATGAAGATCTTGTCCTTTGTGTTGTTCCGTTCTAGTTGATCAGTAGTGGAGCCCAGTTGGGGTCGATCGGGGACCTTGTCGCATTTGGGGTTCTTCTTTTATTTTGGTTCCGTAGTCGGACGTTGATTGTATTTGGTTGAGGCAATGCTTTATTCATGTAATTGTGTGAAGTGGCGATTGTAAGCCAACTATGTATCTCTCTCCCTTATGTATTACATGGGTTGTGTGAAGATTACCTCACTTGCGACATTGCTTTCAATGCGGTTATGCCTCTAAGTCGTGCTTCGACACGTAGGAGATATAGCCGCATCGAGGGTGTTACAGTTCTGATCCTTCTTCTTGTTAGCATAGACATCCAAGTCATCTTCACTCTCTTCTGGGGCATTGATCAACTTAGCCCGTTCTGCAACTGTGGACTGGTATCTAGTGCCTTCAGACATCCAGACTATCTTGCCATCTGGGTAGAAATGAGTTGTGGAGTAGAACTGCATGATAAGCTCATCATTCCACTTTGTGAGCTTCTGAGCCACAAACTCATCAACTCCACAAGCCTTGAAACTTTCATATACTCCTGGATAATGTTCTTCATTCTCCTTGATGTACTCCCAGTTGACCCATCTCATGTCACATACTATTGGTTTCTTGTCAAGCAACACTGTCTCATAAAAATCCTGTTGTTCTTTGGCATGGAACCTGTAGTCCACAGCAGTTCTCCTTCTGATGGCATATGGATCTGACTCTCTCCATATCCTCAATCCCGAGTCCTTCCTGATCTTCATGTTTTCTGCTCTAGGATGAGCATCATTATGATCTGGAATTTTTGGCTTTAGCTTCCTCAAAACATGTGTCTCATCATCTACTTCTTCAGCAACAGTTTCAGGCACTGGGCCTTGTTTTTCTCAGCAGCTAGAATGTTCCTGGTACTCCTCTTTGGTGCAGTTTTGGGTTTTGGAGCAGCTAGCTTGGAAGTTCCTTTGAGCTTAGATGAAGAAGCCCCTGATCTTATGGCATCTCCCATAAGCTTATGTGCCTTAGGTGCTGCTGCAGCATCCTCTTCCTCTTCTTCGGGGTCTTTCATGATTGAAGATCTTCCAAGCACTCTGGCAGTGGTCTTTTTGACCCTTTCCCTCCTTTTCTTTTCTGCCACAACCTGCTCTTTGGGTGTAGATCCCAAAGTCTCTTGAGTGGATGCTCTAGCCTTAGACATTGGAGCTCTCTTGGCAGGAACCTTTTGCTTCATTCCTGGCTTGGTGGCAGAAGCTGTGCCATATTCCTTCTTCAGGACTTTCCTCTTTGAGGTGGTTTCTTCTTCCTCAGCCACATAGTCCTCATCCTCTGACTCTGAGGTTCTTTTCTTGCTGGCCCTGGTGGCAGCCTTTGGCAGATTGCTTGGTGTGCTCCTGTTGCCATCATCTAAGCTGCTAGAGGGACTAGTGCCCTCACTCAAGTGAACCTGCTCCTCTGACTTGTTCTGACTGTCACTCTAATCTGACATGATGCAAACACTGACAGCAGACCCTGTGAATAGATTATAGATGAGGTAGAGTGGATGAGCATCACAAAATACAGAGGTTTCTGCAAAAGAATGAATTAAGAACTTAGTTTTAGTTTTCCACAGAAAGCATTTCGGATCTACCGATTTGCAAACTCGGTGATACCGAAGCAGCTTTTGGAACCTAAACTAGTGAACTCGGTCAGACCGAGTCACAGTTTGGTGGCACCGAGACTGCTAGGGTTTCACAAAGTGCTGAACTCGGTCACACCGATTTGCAATTCTCGGTCAGACCGAGAATCACATGTGGAATGGCCTGAGCCAAATCGGTGGAACCGATTTCATCAACTCGGTCAGTCCGAGATGGTTTCGGCGGAAACCTAACCCTAAATTTTCAATTCACGACTAAACTACGGAGTGTTTTCGATGGATAGAATGATCTCAATCGTGGCAAGATACATGGCAAAGCAATGTGCCAGGGAATCGGCGTTAGAACAGCACAAAGTTCAAGTCCATACCCTAGTACGGCGATGAACTTGCTACGGCGGCAAAGGCGGAGATGATCCCCGTTGACGGCGGCGGAGACCAGCGGCAGGAGGCAACTGCCGACGAGGAGGACGATCCAGAGACCCTGGAGGCAGAGTGGGCTAAGTGCGGGCGAAAGAGTTCGGAGAAAATTTCAAAAAATTTGCCCATGGGTATATATAGCCCGACCCTGTTGGTGTGACCGAGTGGAACAACTCGGTGGCACCAAGATTCATAACTGCAAGCAGTTACTGAAACTCGGTGTGACCGAAAAGTTCAAATCGGTTGCACCGAGATTGAAAACCTAGATCGACTTAGTGATCTTGGTATGACCGAAATGGGTGAATCGGTCAGACCGAAACGCACAAAGAAGTTTTGGAAGTTTAAGTCTATGACGAATCGGGGACTCCGAGTGCTCCTCACACAGAGTGGTTCGAATTTGACTTGATCAAATTTTGTGATGCAGCATGAATAGAGTATGAGACGAGAAAAGCATAGATAGCTAGAGAAGGTTCTTAGTCATTCTTGTCCATCCACTTGGCCAAAAGAAAAGGAAACCAATCAATCAAAACAACAAGTGGATGTCCTCGAATGAGTAAATTATGCAACCAACATGCTCACACAATAAAAAGACAAATGAAATATGTGGCAAAGCATGCACAAACAATTCTAGCATCTATCAAGCAATTGGTGATGACTAGGTCATCTATATATGAGTATATTGACTTAGGAGTCAAATGAGAACATTTGATCATAGGTCATACTCATCGTTTAAGCACAAGTGGGGTTACCACTTTTACATAAAGCGTTGTTGTTTTCACACCATTAGAGTTGCTTTAACTCAATTGTTAGAGTAAATCTCCCCCTAGATGTGAGATCCCCCCTAAGAGGGATGAACTAACCTTGGGTTTTGTCGATGATGACTTCATGTAGGTGTTGAAGATGTGGATGCTCTAAGTTGATGTAGATCATTCGGGGCTATCCTTTGGAGTGAGTTGCACTTTCAATACCTACACGGGTTAGTCCAACAAGGAACAAACAAGGATATCCATAGACATAGAGTGATGCACACACAAGATGATGTCTATGAGAGCATTAGGTTACCTTGTCCCTTGTCTTACCAACAAGAGGGTTTGTGACTCCTCGAACTAGTGCAAGACGTGGAAGTTGATTGCACTTGTTCTTGCCAAAATGATAAGAGTGAAGTATGTTGGCGGAGTCACCCTCAAGAACTATCTAGTTCTTCTTCTTAGGGATCCACACCATCTTGATGGGAATCCTCGGAGTTATAATTGTACTTGATGAAGTGGAACTTGATGTAGTCTTGGGAACCCACTTGACCAAGGCCTTAGGAGCTTCTTCAAATGCATCAATTTCCTCTTGAAGCTTGTCCTTGCCTTTTTGCTTCTGGTCTTGTGGTGGAAGATCATTTTGAGCTTGTGTCCCTTTGGAAGAAGTAGGATCATACTTCTCTTGTTGAGGAACAAACTTCGTCTTGGGGTATTAATCTTCTTCCCACTCAACTCCATTGGCATTGAACTTTCTTTCAAAACCAATACCTTGATTCTTCCGGTGCCTTCCATGCTTGCGTACAATTTCCTCGAATTGCTTACTCCCGGCAAGGCTCTTGTAAACACCTTTCTCTATAATTCCCTTCAATAAGCTATTTTCTTGCTCAAGTGTAACTTGGCTAAGAGAATCATTAGTGGAATCAAGAGAACTACTAGAAGCAACAACATTGGATTTAGCATGATTATTGTTACTACTAGAGGAAGAATCTTTCTTGTTCTTGTTACTAGACTTGACTTGAGGCATGTAAGTGGATAAGAGTAAACGCTTGGCAATGTAAGAAGAACTTTTCTTGCGAAGATCATCATTGATTGCCTTTAAGAACTCATGCTCTTGCTCAAGGTTGAGCTTCTCAAAACGTAATTTCTCATGAGTCCTTAAAAGTTCTCGATGATCTCCTAAGATAGTTTCATGAGCTAACTTAAGAGTGTTTAGTTCTTTAGTTAGAGACTCAATCTTCTCCTTATCATTGTCATTTGTTTCATCATAGTATTCATCACTATAGTTGTCAACAAGTAAATCATCATCACCTAACAAGTCGTCTTCATCACTATTGAAATCAACATACTCGGGGTGTGATACCTTTGGACCTTTGGCCATGAAGCACCTTCCAATTTCTTCATTTGGTGAATCAAATATGTCGTAGGAGTTGGTTGACACAAGTGCTAGACCGGCAACACCTTCATCTTGAGTATATTCGGAGTCGGAGTGATAGCTTTGCTCGGAGTCATTGTCAGAGTCGGAGCTGGATACCCATTCACCAACATGAGCTTGATGTCTTCATTTTGTGTAGCTCCTTGATGACTTGTCCTTCCTTTCCGAATCCTTGCTTCTCCGAGAGGGTCTTCGTTCATATCGATCATCCCTACTCCTTCTCTCCCTTGATGGTGATTCTTCTCTTATACTTCTCCTTTTGGGAGAATCTTCTCTTCTCTTGTGGGGAGCCGTACACTCATTGGAGTAGTGTCCGGGTCTTCCACAATTGTAGCAGTTTCGCTCTCGACTAGAAGATCTTTTGTCATTGTAGGACCTTGACTTGGAACTTCTCTCTTTGCTTCTATTCTTGTAGAACTTGTTGAAATTCTTCACCATTAGGCTCAATTCTTCATTGAAGGTTTGTTTCTCACTTGATGATGTGGGGGCTTCACATGAGGCTTTGTAAGCACCACTTGACTTGTTATGGAGCTCCTCCTTATCCTTGAGTGACATCTCATGAGCAACAATTCTTCCAATGACTTCTGTTGGCTTGAGATCTTTGTAATTTGGCATCATTTGGATGAATGTGCATACGGTATCGTATTTCCCATCCAAGGCACTTAGGATCTTCTTGATGATGAATTTGTCGGTCATCTCTTCACTTCCTAAGCCGGCAATCTCATCTGTGATAAGAGCAAGCCTAGAGTACATTTCAGCGACACCTTCACCATCCTTCATTTTGAACTTGTCAAGTTGACTTTGAAGCACATCCAACTTGGATTCCTTGACGGAGTCGGTACCTTAGTGCATATCGATCAAAGTATCCCAAATTTCCTTTGCATTCTCAAGACGACTGATTTTGTTGAATTCTTCAGGGCACAATCCGTTGAAGAGGATATCACAAGCTTGAGCATTGTATTGTAGCATCTTCAACTCTTCTGTGGTATCTTCATGATTCGGTTCTCTCCCATCAAAGAATTCACCTTGCAAGCCAACACACACAATAGCCCAAACGGCGGGGTTATGTCCAAGAATATGCATTTTCATCTTATGCTTCCAACTAGCAAAATTAGTACCATCAAAGTAAGGACCTCTACGGTGGTAATTTCCCTCGCTAGACGCCATACTCTCCTAGGTTGTGAAATCAAGGCTATGACCACCAAAATCTATGGAAATCAAAGCAAATGGAGACCAAAGCTCGGATACCACTTATAGGATCGAAAGTATGCCTAGAGGGGGGTGATTAGACTACTTGACCAATTAAAAATCTATCCTTTTCCCAATTTTAGTCTTTGGCAGATTTTAGCTATCTATGCACAAGTCAAGCAATCTTAACACAATTCAAGCAAGCATGCAAAGATTCTATGAGCAGCGAAAAGTAAAGCATGCAACTTGCAAGAATGTAAAGGGAAGGGTTTGGAGAATTCAAACGCAATTGGAGACACGGATGTTTTTGTCGTGGTTCCAATAGGTGGTGCTATCGTACATCCACGTTGATGGAGACTTCAACCCACTAAGGGTAACGGTTGAGCGAGTCCACGGAGGGCTCCACCCACGAAGGGTCCACGAAGAAGCAACCTTGTCTATCCCATCATGGCCATCGCCCACGAAGGAATTGCCTCACTAGCGGTAGATCTTCATGAAGTAGGCGATCTCCTTGCCCTTACAAACTCCTTGGTTCAACTCCACAATCTTGTCGGAGGCTCCCAAGTGACACCTAGCCAATCTAGGAGACACCACTCTCCAAGAAGTAACAAATGGTGTGTTGATGATGAACTCCTTGCTCTTATGCTTCAAATGATAGTCTCCCCAACACTCAACTCTCTCTCACAGGATATGGATTTGGTGGAAAGAAGATTTGAGTGGAAAGCAACTTGGGGAAGGCTAGAGATCAAGATTCATATGGTGGGAATAGAATATCTTGGCCTCAACACATGAGTAGGTGGTTCTCTCTCAGAAAATGTGTATTGGAAGTGTAGGTATGTTCTGATGGCTCTCTCCACGAATGAAGAGTGGGTGGAGGGGTATATATAGCCTCCACAAAAAAACTAACCGTTACACACAATTTACCAATCTCGGTGAGACCGGATTGAGAAACTCGGTCGGACCAATTTAGCAAACCTAGTGTCCGTTAGGATTTTTGGTGGGACTGAGATGCAACTCGGTGGGACCGATATGGTTAGGGTTAGGGCATAACGTAATCTCGGTGTGACCGATTACACAAACTCGGTGGGACCGATTTTGGTAATAAGCTAACCAGAGAGTTGGTCAGGTAAACTCGGTGGGACCAATCGCTCATTTCGGTGGGACCGAAATGTTACAGAAGGGAAACAGAGAGTTTACATTGCAATCTCGGTGGGACCGATCGCTCATCTCGGTAGGACCGAAACGTTACGAAGGGAAACAGAGATATTACAACCCCATCTTGGTGTGACCGAGATCCCTATCGGTGAGACCGATTTGCCTAGGGTTTGTGGTAGTGGCTATGACATCTGAACTCGGTGGCGCCGGATGGAAAGAATCGGTGGGGCCGAGTTTAACTTTTGGTTTAGGTCGTATGTGGATGTGGGAAGGTAGTTGAGGGTTTTGGAGCATATCATTAAGCACTATGAAGCAAGAACCTCATCAAGCAACACCTCATCACTCCTTGATAGAATTGGCTTTTCCTATACACTCAATGTGATCTTGGATCACTAAAATATAAAATGTAGAGTCTTGAGCTTTGAGCTTGAGCCAATCTTTTTGTCCTTAGTATTTTGAGGGGTCCACTTTCCTCATCCATGCCATGCCATTCATTGGGCTTTTCCTGAAATATTAATCTTGGAATAGCATTAGCTCAATGAGCTATATGTTGTTAGGAATTACCAAAACCACCTAGGGATAGTTGCACTTTCACAGGGACTTCTCACTGAGTCGTGATATGAAGCGGCTCAAGGCCGCCACACAGCCTGCTAACTTTTGTACATGCTTGAGCTCTATTGGTACCTCCAAATGGTCCAAGGCTTGAATTTTGGCCGGATTGACTTTGATTCCTCGGCTGGATACGATGAGGCCGAGGAGTTTGCCAGTCGGGACTCCAAAGACACACTTCTCTGGGTTGAGTTTAATTTTATATTCTCGTAGGCTGGCGAATGTATCCCGAAGGTTGTCCACCAATTGTCCGACGTGTTTGGTTTTGACAACCACATCATTGACGTAGGCCTCGACAGTCTTGATGTGTTTTTCCAAGCATGTTTGAATCATGCGTTGGTATGTGGCACTAGCGTTCTTTAGTTTGAAGGGCATCGTGTTGAAGCAGACTAGCCTATAGGGTGTGATGAAGGTTGTAGCCACCTGGTCAGATTTCTGCATCTTTATTTGATGCTATCCCGAATAGGCATCCAGGAAGCATAGCGCATCGTGGCATGCCGTGGCATCTACAATCTGATCAATGCGGGGTAGGGGGAAGGGGTCTTTGGGGCAGGCTTTATTGAGGTCTTTGAAATCGACACACAACCACTAGGACCTATCCTTCTTTGGTACCATGACCAAATTGGCAAGCCAATCGGGGTGTTTTATATCTCGGATGAACTCGGCCTCCAGTAGTTTAGCCAGCTTCTCATCCATTGCTTGACGCTTGGGCTCGGAAAAACGTCGAAGCGTTTGCTTGACTGGATTGTAGCCTTTCAGTATGTTCAAGATGTGTTCTGCAAGCCCGCGGGGTATCCCCGGCATGTCGGAAGGGTGCCAGGCGAATATGTCCCAATTCTCCCTAAGGAAAGTGCGTAAGGCCTCTACAATTTCTGGATCCAGGTTTGCCCCTATGGACGCCGTTTTGGCCGGGTCCGTTGGGTGCACCTGAAATTTTACTATTTTGTCGTATGGTTTGAATGAAGTAGACTTCGGTCGCTTATCAAAGATGATGTCATCCTGGTCGACTTCGGCGCGTAATGCGGTTAGTTCCTCTATCGCGAAGGCTTCAGACAGAGTCTTGGGGGCGAGCGATGTCGTGTTGTTCTCAGCTTTAAGTGCTCGGTCGGGGTCGCTCGAGATGGTGATGATCCCTTTTGGGCATGGCATCTTAAGCTTCATGTAGCTATAATGTGGTACCGCTTGGAATTTAGAGAAGGTGTCCCGCTTGAGGAGGGCATGGTATCTGCTCTTGAAAGGAGCGATATGGAACATGATGTCTTTAGAATGGTAGTTATCTGTAGTTCCGGTGACCATGTCCATGGTTATTTTCCCAATACAAGGTGCTTCTCGTGCAGGAACTATACCTTTAAAGGTGGTGTAGCTCTGTTCTATGCATGATTTATCGATGCATATCTTATCCAGAGTATCTGCATATATTAGATTTAGGATGCCGCCCTCATCCATAAGGACCTTCTAAAGTCGGCAGCTGCCTACAATTGGGTTGAGGACCAGCGCGGCAGGGCACCTGTTTGGGGCTGACTTCGGCTGATCACTATGATCAAAGGTGATTGGCATGTCTATCCATGCACCCCGGGTTGGCACATGCCGAACGGAATTGAATTCTCGCAGGGCCCATTTTGCGCTGGTTGTTGGACGCGAAGGTTTCGTAGATCATCAATACCTCATCCCCATCCGAGGTTTGTTCTGCGTGGCAGGAGGTACCTGCTAGGATGGCAGGTCCCCCTTTTGCTACCTGTCTCAACACCCAACAGTCATGAAGGTTGTGGGTCGGGCAGAGTTGATTAGGATAGCGTGTATCGGGCATGACTTATCTAGGAAGCTGTCCAAGGTCGTCCCAGGATGACCAGAGGATTTCTTCTTCTTTTGAGGTCGTTCACCCAGAGTGTTCTATTTCCGGGGCCCACACCGATGTACTAATTCCGGATGTCCCAGGTAATCCTAACAGATCGAATCTGTGTTTCCCTTAGTGAGCTAAGCATCTTCGATGGTGCAGAATCAATACACTAGCTCGGATAATTCCGAGACGGTTTGAACGCAGCGATGAGCAACGGCATTCTAGATGCCCTTATCCTTGCATCCGCGCTGGAAAGCGGTGATTATGTCAGAGTCCAGACAATCCGATATCTTATCTTTGACAGATGAGAATCTAGCCCAGTACTGTTGATACGTCTCCAACGTATCTATAATTTTTGATTGTTCCATGCTATTATATTATCTGTTTTGGATGTTTTATATATGCATTAATATGTTATTTTATATTACTTTTGGGACTAACCTATTAATCTAGAGCCCAGTGTCAGTTTCTGTTTTTTTCCTTGTTTTAGATTTTCACAGAAAAGGAATACCAAACGGAGTCCAAACGGAATGAAACTTTCGCGATGATTTTTCTTGGACCAGAAGACATCCAGAGGACTTGGAGTACACGTCAGGAAAGCCACGAGGCACCCACGAGGACAGAGGGCGCGCCCCCACCCTTGTGGCCCCCTCGTGACTCCACTGACCTATTTCTTCCGCCTATATATTCTCAAATATTCCAAAACCTACCAAGGGAGCCACAAAAACGCTTTTCCACCGTCGCAATCTTCTGTACCCGTGAGATCCCATCTAGGGGCCTTTCCCGTGTCCTGTCGGAGGGGGATTCGATCACGGAGGGCTTCTACATCAACACTATTGCCTCTCCGATGAAGCGTGAGTAGTTTATCTCAGACCTACGGGTCCATAGCTAGTAGCTAGATGGCTTCTTCTCTCTCTTTGATTCTCAATACCATGTTCTCCTCGATGTTCTTGGAGATCAATCCGATGTAATACTCTTTTGCGGCGTGTTTGCCGAGATCCGATGAATTGTGGATTTATGATCAGCTTATCTATGAATATTATTTGAATCTTCTCTGAATTCTTATATGCATGATTTGATATCTTTGCAAGTCTCTTCGAACTATCGATTTGGTTTGGCCAACTAGATTGGTTTTTCTTGTAATGGGAGAAGTGCTTAGCTTTGGGTGCAATCTTGCGGTGCTCGATCCCAGTGACAGAAGGGGAACCAACATGTATTGTATTGTTGCCATCCAGGATAACAAGATGGGGTTTTCATCATATTGCCTGAGTTTATCCTGCTACATCATGTCATCTTACTTAATATGTTACTCTGTTCTATGAACTTAATACTCTAGCTGCAGGCAGGAGTCGGTCGATGTGTGGAGTAATAGTAGTAGATGCAGGCAGGAGTCGGTCTACTTGATACGGACGTGATGCCTATATTCATGATCATTGCCTTAGATATTGTCATAACCTTGTGCTTTTCTATCAATTGCTCGGCAGTAATTTGTTCACCCACCGTAATATTTTCAATCTTGAGAGAAGCCTCTAGTGAAACCTATGGCCCCTGGGTCTATTTTCCATCATATAAGTTTCCGATCTACAATTTTAATTTCCGATTTACTTCCTTTGCAATCTTTTACTTTCCGTTCCATAAACCAAAAATACCAAAAATACTACTTTACCATTTATCCATCTCTATCAGATCTCACTTTGCAAATAATCGTGAAGGGGTTGACAACCCCTTTGTGGTGTTGGGTGCAAATTGGTGTTTGTTTGTGCATGTATTTGGTGACTTGCGCGTTGTCTCCTACTGGATTGATACCTTGGTTCTCAAAACTGAGGGAAATACTTACTCTACTTTGCTACATCACCCTTTCCTCTTCAAGGGAAAAACCAACGCAAGATCAAGAGGTAGCAACTGCCTGATCGATTCGTTAGGGAGTTGTTGCACGTAGGCTAGATCCCAGATGTCGGCCCGGCTGGAGTTGTCGGGGCGATACTTTGTGTGGGAGGTTAACGGATGAGTTGCGATCTCAAAAGATCACGGGTTTGAGACCCTGTTCTTCTCATCCGATGTCAAATTTGTGGTCATCGGGTGGGCCGAACTAGCCTGGAGGTCGGCCTCCTTGGCTGTCTCCGGCAGGCCACCGTCCGACTCACTTTCCAGGAAGTATCTCAGCCCCTCGTCCTTGGGGGATTTCTCCGTGGGGACCAGAGAAGTGTCATATTCCGCATCGACTTTACGTGGAGGCGTTTCAGTGACCGAAGATTTGGGTGCGCGAGTGAGCCCTTCTGGTTCGAGTCTGTTGATTGGCGATCCCATCGATCTCTTCATCGGTCGCACATCGGTACTCTCAATGAAAGCACCAGTGTCGGTGTCAAAACCGGCAGACCTCGGGGTAGGGGGTCCCGAGCTGTGGATCTCGGGTCGGGGGTAACATGAACGAAGGAGACGATGTTCACCCAGGTTCGGGCCCTCTTGATGGAGGTAAAACCTTACATCCTGCTCTTGTTTATATTGATGAAGATGTATCAAGTACAGAGTTGATCTACCTGGAGATCATAATGTCTGGTCTAACTCTAGGGCTAGGTGAATGTTTTTGTGTTAATGTCCCCTCTACGGGCTAAACCCTATGGATTATATACACACCAGGGAGGGTATCTAGGGTTACAAGGTCGGTAACTAGGACCTAGGCGGCGACAGAGATCTTGGAGTATACATCAAGTCTTCACGGGTGGCAGTCTTGATCACGCCCAAGGCTTCTGGAGTCCATATTGATCATGAATGAAGGCTTGCCGGCCCAACCCAAGGATAATGGGTCGGCTGGGTTAGTATCCCCCTTATTT
The DNA here is from genome assembly GCF_003073215.2 of Triticum urartu. NCBI lineage: Eukaryota > Viridiplantae > Streptophyta > Magnoliopsida > Poales > Poaceae > Triticum > Triticum urartu. The sequence goes on from NC_053023.1 coordinate 273,159,045, forward strand.
AGGACATCGTCACTTGGGTTGTGAAGAAGTATGTGGGACAACATACATGTGAAAGATAGTGGGCACTGAAGCAATTAACAACAAGATATCTGGCTGGAAGGTATTTGGAGACATTAAGAGTAGATGAAAATATGTCTTTAAAGAACTTTGCCAGGCTTATTCAGTTGGACTACAATATGCTTCCTACTAAAAGCAAGCTAGCAAAAGCAAGAAGGATTGCACTGAAGCAAATTAATGGAGATGAACCGGAACCTATTCAGATTGTTCTTCCTAAAAGTGCAACTGAACCTAGCTAGAGAAAGAAACTGCCAATAAAAAGGCCTAGTTGCAAGGTGTTCTGTAATGCATATTTACATTTCTGTATTTCTACATTCTTTCAAAATTTATGCATTTTTACATTGTAATGCATATTGTGCAGAAAAAGTCATGACCACAACTTGGAAAAAGTGCATCCAGTTTGTTTCGTCTTCAATTACTTATGATCTTGTGATACGTCTCCAATGTATCTACTTTTCCAAACATTTTTGCCCTTGTTTTGGACTCTAACTTGCATGATTTGAATGGAACTAACCCGGACTGACGCTGTTTTCAGCAGAATTACCATCGTGTTATTTATGTGCAGGAGCAAACGTTCTGGGAATGACCTGAAACTTCACGGAGCCACTTTTCAGAAAATAAGAAAAATACCTGCAAAAGATGAAGGCCAGGGGCCCACCACCTTGCCATGAGGGTGGGGGCACGCCTGCCCCCCTAGAGCGCGCCCCCTACCTCGTGGGCCCCCTGTTGCCTCTCCGACTCCAACTCCACCTCCATATATTGAGTTTCGGGGAGAAAAAAAATCAGGGAGAAGAAATCATCGCGTTTTATGATACGGAGCCGCCGCCAAGCCCTAAAACCTCTCGGGAGGGCTGATCTGGAGTCCGTTCGGGGCTCCGGAGAGGGGAATCCGTCGCCATCGTCATCATCAACCATCCTCCATCACCAATTTCATGATGCTCACCGCCATGCGTGAGTAATTCCATCGTAGGCTTGCTGGACGGTGATGGGTTGGATGGGATCTATCATGTAATCGAGTTAGTTTTGTTAGGGTTTGATCCCTAGTATCGACTATGTTCTGAGATTGATGTTGCTATGACTTTGCTATGCTTAATGCTTGTCACTATGCCCCGAGTGCCATGATTTCAGATCTGAACCTATTATGTTTTCATCAATATATGAGTGTTCTTGATCCTATCTTGCAAGTCTATAGTCACCTATTATGTGTTATGATCCGTTAATCCCAAAGTGACAATAATCGGGATAGTTACCGGTGATGACCGTAGTTTGAGGAGTTCATGTATTCACTATGTGCCTTCGTTGCCTCTAATTTGGCTACCATGACTACCAACTTGCCGAGCATCACCACTAAGTTGCTTACCAGTTATCCTAACATTATCCTATGTTGCCTACAACACTTCCTCGACAACTTATCTTCGGGGATGGACAACTTAGAAACAACAATGATCAACTTTGGTACTACGAGGTGGCAACTTAATGCTACAGGAATCAATTTCTCGACCACACTTTCTCGACAACTTAGCTTCAGGGATGGGAAACTTAGAAACAACGATGAGCAACTTTGGTACTACGGGGCGGCAACTTAATGCTACAGGAATCAATTTCTCGACAACACTTTCTCAACAACTTAGCTTCGAGGATGGGCAACTTTAGAAACAACGATGAGCAACTTTTTGAAAGGTCATAAACTAAAGATACGAGTGTTGGGTGCATCGTGAAAAACAAAACCGCAACGATGGACCAAACCCACACATGAACACAAGAGAAGTACTATTCTTTTATACTGCTAGTTGTAATAGTAGTGAGAAAAAGCAAAATAAGAGGCCATGCCGCCCTGACTGTACATAGTACATTGGGGGCAAAATTGTGTGATATTAGGCAAGATACATAGTAGATTGAGGCAAAAACTGTGTGATCGTAGGTAAGTGTGTTTGATTGCAGGCAAAAACTTGTGCTGCAGTAGGACTTGAGGCAATGGAAAAACTATTTCCTAATGGGTGAGAAAATCAGGCAACTATGTCTATAGCTTTTAGGCAACTCTGGTTTTGGTCTCAGGCAATTTTTGGATGTACTGGAACTCATGGGATTGCGCATATTCTCTTGTGGGAGAAAGCAGGGAACTACTCCCCCCGTCCCATAATATAAGAGCATTTTTGGTACTACACGAGTGTCAAAAACGCTCTTATATTATGGGACAGAGGGAGTATCTTTTTACTTGTGTACATGAATGTGTATGTGTGTGTGTGGTTGCAAAGCAACTATTTTGGGGATCTGGTGGGATAGTTTGTGGGCTGCGAAAAAAATCAACCCAAAGACCCATTTAGGGGGAGCTAGCAATGCCAAAACAGTTTGACTTGCATTCTAGTCTTTGACGGGGAAAAAGCAGGCACCTCCCTAGTTGTTGTAGGCAACTCTGATATTGATTGTAAGCAAAGCATACACTCAAAATGCTGTAAATTTGATCTATTAGTTTTTTTGGATTAAAAAATATAGACTTGATCTATTAGTTAATTTGATTGTAGACACCATAGTTAGTAGTAGTATCAATTTATAATTCATTGATCTCGGCATTGACGAGTTTAAAGAGTACACAACTATTAAAGCAAAAAATTGAACCATGTCAGGCGACTAATTAACAGAAACATTAGACAAAACTTTAGGATTGTTCGTTATCAAAGTTATATGGGGCAACTACCTACAATATGTTGGGCAAATTTTGGCAAAAACTCAAACAACCTAAGTAACAACCATTAACCAAAAGCTGAACCATGTCAGGCACTTAAGTAAACAAGAAAACATTATGCAAAAGTTTAGGATTGTGCCTATTTAGGCAAATTCTAAACCATATTAGGCAACTAAGTAACAACCGATAAGCAAGTTTTGTTACTTAGAATCAACATCTGCTCAAAAAAACCACAAACCCTCCATTCGGGAATCAACAACTACGTAACATTCGGGCTGATAGAAATATCCCCAATGATAAGTTCAAAATCTCCATGAACGCATTGTGTGTGCGAGTTTTTTGTACTCTAAAGTAAGCAATGGTTGAAAGCGTTGGCTAGTAGCAGAACTCCACAAACTAGCAGAAGGATCCGGTAAGATCTCATAGCAAGACTCTGGCAACTCGCTCCACAAATCCGAGCCAAATAGTGCTAACACGCCTGCAACTCCACCACGCCCCCTCTTAAAAAGCCCTACAACTCTGTCGTAATGGGGATCTGGCAAACTCGTACCACAATTCCGGCAACTCGCGACACAAATCCAGCCAACTCATACTCGCGTCTCAGACAAAAATCCATCATGCCCCCTAGTCGAGACCCAAATTTGATATTAGAGGTTGAGAGGATTTACCAACACACACACACCACGCCATAAATCAATGAACACACGTCATAAGGAGATAACGCATTACAAATCTTGCATCGATCAAAAAACATGCACACATGGATCAACACACACACGTGAATCTACCAACACACGAACGCATCCATTAGGCAGGATCAACACGGTTGCTCATGTTCGTCTTCCTCTTCATCAATTTCAGCACTAACTCCATAAACTAGCCCTACCTAGCGGCTACCATAGTACAAATCACAGATCAACTAAGGGCGTGTTCGGAGTCTCCCTAGCTTCTCAAAACTCTATAAAACCAGCTTCTCATCGTGGCTTCTTGCTCCGTCCAGCGATTCAGATTCTATTCGGCTCTAACTCCAGCTTCTTTCTTGTGCTGCAGCCCAACTAGAAGGGATGTGGCCTGTTCGTGCATGTTGGGCCGGCGAAGGCTGCCCATTTTTGGGTGAGCACATGAGATGAGGTGGACTCATGCGAGATGAGCAGTGCGTCAATGGCGTTGGTGCTTAGGTCCTGATCTTGGGGTTGCTTCCTTCGGGCTGTGTCGATGGGAACCGGGCGGGACTGGCCTGGAACGCCTTGATCTGTCGCCGGGAAGGAGCGCGGTGGCGGAGCATGCGATGGCGGATAGGGGTAGCTGCTTGAGGGGAACGAGCGGGGGAGATGGTGTTCGATACATTTTCTTTTGTGTGCGGGCAGGAGAACGAAAAGGTAAGTTTGGCGGTGGCATGCCGGTTGTAATTTGGGCAAACTCCAGCTTTCAGTTTCGGTGGAGCTGGGCCGATGCTCCTCCACGTTTTTGCACTATCATTGGGTATAGCTTCATGAATTCAACTTCTCAGAGCCCAAATGTTCGGGACAATTTCGTTCGTGGAGTTTGTGAAGCCCGGAGCTGGAGGACTTCAGAACAGGCCCTAAGTATGCAGCAGAAAATTGCAAATTGCATTCAACCAAATGAAAATGGTGATGAGTGGAGAGAATAGGTCACATACCTACTGGATGGTGAGAGAAGGTTGGGCGCTGCCGCGGTTGTGCCTGTTAGATCAGGTAGGGGAGGGACCATGGGCGTCCGCTAGGCTTGTGGGGAGAGAGAGCAGTGTGCCACCGCGTCCCTCTGCTGGGGGTGGGGACGGAGCACTGCGCCTCCGCGCCCTACACTACCGGTCGAAGAGAGGGCGTCGGGTCGACGGCGCACCACCACTTTCTTTCGCTCGGATGGCGCAGGGAGGGACCGATGGGAGCAACCACTTGTCAGCCAGGGGTGGTGAGGGAGCGTGGCGCCGCCATAGCTTCGCCTCAGCGCGAGTAGGATCTCAGCCACTGCCGTTGCGTGACACTGAATTAGAGTACGTGGATGTAAGCCGCAACGACGAGCCCGAGGTGGTGCCTCATGGATCTTGTAGCGCCGCCGCATCGCCTGCTTGATCTGGAAGCCCACAGGCTAGGGAGGAGAGGAGGGAGATGGTGGGCGGTAGGCGGTAGCTGGGAGGGGGAGACGGGGACGGTTGCGGTGCATTGGAGATGGGGCCTGGCGGCGCATCGGGGAAAGAAGAGCTAGAAGAAGACTGCCGCATCGGGAGGGTGACAGATAAGAGGTGACCAGATGGGTGGGGTTTCCGACCGTACGACACGTGACACCCCGATCTGGATCCGACGGCTCCCGCGGGTGTGCGCTCGGGAAAACACGCCCGCCCTCACCGTCTGCATTCCTGCTGCCGTCTTACCTTCTCGTCCCTGTTACGTCGTTCCTGTTCCACTCGACCGAAAATTCCCGATCGGGCAACCAGATGGAAGCCGACGCCGCCTCCTCGCTCAACCCCCGGGCGCCAGAGGAAGCCTCACAAGAGGATCCCTCGCCAGCGCGCTTCTCCTCCACCGGCGCGGCTGCCCCCTCGACCACGGTGACGTCTCCCGGGGCAAGGGAGGTGGCGGCGGCGATGGAGGCAGTGGAGCGAGACGCCGCCGCCATCGCCGAGAGCTACGCCTCCCTATTCGCCTCCCTCCGCATCACACTGTCCAACGTACTCGTACTAACCACAGCCGCGAAATTTCCAAGTTCCCTTCTTCTATTACAGTAATTATTACAGTCTAATTCGGCTGCTTTGACACACGACAAGGTTACCTCGACGTCAGCCGATAACATGGAGTGCTTGGGCGAAGTTGTAGGCCGCCTCCAGGAGTCAGGTGAGGATGTTTCCACATCTACTAAGCTCCTGGAGTATGTGTCCTCCTCTGCATCTGAATATCTGAAATTGTGCGTTCAAGGGTCGCACCCTTTTTGTATACTTATGTAACTGGGACTATAGCATTTGCATTTTTTTTTGTTAATTGACAATTGTTAGTCTGTTGTAATAGTAGAGCACAAACACCACACACAGATTAGTCAACCATATTGCGAGTTTTATATTATTACTGTGTTCTTGCAGCACTTGAAGCGTCTTCCAGAGGCAATAAGTACATCCATTCATGCCTGAGGTGATTACTTTGAACTAGTTTCTTTGTCTTCCGCTCCACCGTGCTACTGCTAGCTATGTGTTTCATAACTAAATTTGAGAGAGATATTTCCCCCCTGAATTACAAATTCGGGATAAATCATGTACTTATACTACTGATATTGGCTCAAAATCAAGTTTGCTTTCAGGAATTCCTTTCATCACATCAAAATGTTGCAGTTCCGTAGAGCAGTAAAAGCTTCTTAAACAACGGATGTATTTTGTTCTTTCCAAAATCGTGTGCTGTTTCTATGCATTTGTATTGTTTCAGTTTATTTTGTGTCTCTTGCAACTGCTTTCTGGAACATAATATGATGTATGTTGCAGGTTAAATGAGGAAATGCGAGGCTTGGAAAGCCTAAGTATGCAGCTGTATCCTTTTGTTAGTTGCTGATAATATATAGTTCTGCCTCCGTGTTGTACAACTGGTGAAAGGTCATTTTAATATGATTAAATTATTTAGTTTCATAACATCTTTGCATTGCTCCTCTTGGAACTATGTTGTATCTTAATTCCTGGAAGAAAGATTATGCGGAAGATCGTTGATTCACTAGATTTGGCTGTTGATCGGCTGCTCCACCTCCCGTAGTTCATGCATCTATCAATAGCTTCTACAAGGTAACTACCACTTACATACGTTTTTGGCTCACTTGCTTTTAGTTTTTTGTCTAACATGTACATATATGCAAGACGAAGTGCTTCAGTGCATATTTCCAAAAAAGAAACAACAATATTTTTGAGCAAAATGATAACTTCTCATTATTCTATTACGGATTATTATTTTTCCAAGATATTGTGTGATTTAGTATCTAGAACGCATGGAGTCACTGCACATATGCATGATGATACCTTCTTGCCACCATTAACTTATTTGGAAAATACTGAACGTTCTTAATACTCTAGAACGGCCTCCTTAGCAAATTATACTGCATATAAGAATTTTTTCGAAGTCATACTCTTATGAACTTTAACCAAGTTTATAGAAAATATGTGAACATTTAATGTAGTTAACAGATGGTTCTTATATGACCTCATGAGCTTGACTTGGCATATGCCTAATGCCTTTATTTAGGATGCCTTGAATATTTACTTTTCACATCATCAAGAAACGTCTCTATGGCGTGCAGTACTTATGGTTGCAAATTAATTGCTGCAGGAACTTCTGATGAAATTTATATTCACCAAGTAGCTGTCACATTTGAAGAGGCAACCGACTACTGTAAATCTGAAGTGGCGTGTACAAGCAACGGAGAAGTTTTCCTCTTCCACGACATGACAAAATTCTCCCAACTCTTCGACTTTATTGTTCTTCCTTATGTGTATTTGGGATCAATGATATGTATTTGTTGAGAAATAACTATTTGCAACTCTTCCATCCTTTAGGGCATATTCAATAGATTGTATGTTAGTCTTGTTGGTAAAATGTCCATGTCATCAACCAACAAGCTATCATACAACTATTCCAATGGGTTGTATCTAAGGTATCCAATAGATGATGAGAAAATAAATGTGATTGCTCTCTATTTCATATTGGAGCTTGTGCAAAGATTGTTGGTTATTCTACATACAACTTTACTCTCTCTCCACATTTATTACATGCCACATCATCAATATGTCCTAGGTGGCAAATTTACCAACACCTATCTTACAGCTGTTGGAGATGCCCTTATCTGCTTGCATATCTGTGTCTCGGGTTGTGTTTGTAGAGTGGGTCATTCAACCTATGGACACAAATGTTGTTTTTCTCTGTAAGAGGAAGAAAGATCAATAAATATACTTTATTTTTATAACATTAGCTTATCTTACTTATGTTGCTTACTCTTGGATTTATTTCAGTGTGCTCACTTGTGATTGTATAAACTTATCTATGACAATCAGTTCTGAATGTTTATTTTTGCCAACAATTTTAACCATTCTCATATTTAAGTGAATGATATCAATAATTGAAGGTCTAGGTGTGTTATGAAGTGAAGCTGGAGATAGTTCATGACTTTTTTCACACCTGCACAGTGGATCTATGCAACTTGTGTTGAAGATAAACTTATTGTTTTCAGATGTTTCCATTACCTATGCCGCTTTATGCTTATCTTTGTACTGCTATGTTCAAAGTTTTAATGTCCTTACTTGAAAGGGTACGCTGGACGTACAATTGTCCTTTATGGTATAAGGGCATAGGGCCCCCATTGGTCCAGATGGTTGTTGATTTGCTGTTTGTTCCAAACTATTTTAAAGGATTGCCACTATTTTTAATCTGTCCTTGTTTTTCCACAGAATAAATCTTGAAGTGTTCACAAATGTTAATAATGAGAACGAGTTTCCATTTCTTCACAATTGATGGTTGATGTCAGTGTCCGCTGTGTTGTTCAGATCCCAGGAGAGTGAAGCTGCTTATCCAAAATGAGTGCAAAGAATTAATTATCAGTTAACTGCCTCTAGTTGTGCTGCAACATGCAAGACGAGTTACATTTTTCAGACACGGTAAAGTTCTGATGCTCATGTTCACAATAAAACATTGTATGTGAGCAGATGTGGTAAATTCATTTAACTTTCTTTTCTGGAGGGAAAATTAATTGAACTTAACATAGAAGAATGTTCCCATGCAGAGAATCTCAAAAGCTTCAGTTTCATGATTGCAGTGTAATGCTCTTAGAACTATCACAGTGGAACTGGCTTGAGGGCAACAAGCTTGACTTGGTTGTACAAACTCTTATGGATCCAAAGTTACAAACATATTATAAACAATTTGTACGGTATACCTTTAAAGTCTTAATCTCCTAACTTTTAACCACAAAATTATCAACTCGACTTATTTTGCTCTCTCACATGGTACAACAATAGATATTATTACCCAATGCTATTGTACAACAGTATTACATAGTAAATAGATACAAAGAACTGTGACATAACATTGGTAGCTCATGTCCAAGGACCTTTACAGCAATGAGTCTGTCTTTGCAGGTAGCCTCCTGAAGAAGTTCACTGGCGCTGCGGGCACCTTGTGGCGAAACCGTGGGTGCCTCATCCAGAAGAACCCAAGGCAGAGCGCAATCACTTGAAATGGTGTAATATACAGTATAATAGCAGTGAACAGGCAAAATAATAAGAACATAGCTGTTGCTCTTGGGTCCCTCCAGCTCAGCAGTGACTGCAATCTCTCACCCTGAGTTGCGATGTCGCCAACAACTGTCTGTATCCTGCCTGCAACGTGTCGTAGCCTGTCATACCTCATCCTAATCAGGTCAGCGCTCTTCGAGGTTGGGAACGTGTCAAATTCCTCATCAAGCTCGTCTGGATGAGCAACATCCGCATAAGATATCCTTGTGTTCATATGTGGTGGGACACGTGGCCGGAACCGATAATTCCACAACCCAATTAAGAACATGTAGAGGAAGATCGTCGGAAGGATAAGGTCTGGATAGAAGACGAGCATGATGAAGAGTACATGGACCAAGACTGTGGTGACTGGGTTTTTCCACTGGCAAACGTCACCAAACCACTTCCCTGCAGCAATGAATCCAGAGAAGACTTGCATCAGACGGAAGAAGTTTGCTTTGCTTCGTCGCATACTCCACAGGTGAGAGCGTGCGTCTGACATGAACTCAACAACTTCCCTGCGAACTGGTGGTTCCATGCGCCCCAGGCGCTGTGCAACAAGCTGCACAGCCTGGTGGCGTAGCATTTCCTGCTGGACTATTGACAGTGGCTGGGCGTAGTGCATCTTGGGCAAGAGAGGACGTGAGTATGTAAGGAACACATTGAGCAGGGATGTGACTGAGAACCTGATAGCAAGGTGGATTTCACCCATCTTTTTAACACCTGATGGGTGGAGGACAAGCAGCGGATATGTGTGCGTGTACACCCGCCTAGTCTCAAGGGTTGAGATCCTGATTCGGACTTTCCCAATGGGTTTATCCATATGACTGGGGGAACTGCTGCTGTGGCTATGACTCTGGTTGTGGCTGTGGCTGTGATTGTTGTTGTTGTCTCCCCCTATGTGGCAGTTGTCAAACAGACCAATGGTGAGTACTGTTCCATGGTCAAAGACATCCCATGTATACTGCTCATTGAACCGAGGGTTCAAGTTGTCAACAATTGTGCGTGTCCGCACCCATTTATGACCATACTTGGCAACACAATATGGATCACATGACCCCCTTTCTTGCCTGGTCTTTGTTGGGTTGAGGCCATTTGCACTTAGAATCCCAACTTCAAGCAACCCAATTGGTGGCTTCCACAACTGCTTCATTGTTGGCCGGAGATCGCTACAATACTGTGTTGACTCATCAAGCACATGATAACCACCTTCAAGGCAAATACGAAGGTTCACCTTTGCGTAGAATTTGTCTTCCTTTAGCTGGTTCACATCAATCAGTCCTGGCCTTCTGAGATCGAACCACAGTGGACGTACTACTGCCTTGTGGTCAGCCCTCTTTTGAATCCTTGCGAGAGGTATCATAGTTTCACCAATCACCTCATCTTTGTTCTGTGCAACACGATTTTCTATTTGTATGATCAAGTCATCCTCAAAAGGCTCTGCTGCGACAAACATCATTTCTTCATTCCACATGAAGTTCTTGGTTGGTGAGCGAACTTGCCTTGTCTTCAGCAGTTGGTGACCCAGCCTCACCTTTACAAACATATCAGGTATGTGGTGGTGTTCCATTGTGAATATATCCTGTGCCTCAATTACATTGACCCTGACGTACCACATTCTCGGTGTAGGGTAGACCTTTCCACGGATATAGTTGTGAAGATGGGAATCTATTGGTGTTGTTCCTGCATGAATGGCACTTGGGAAGCATTCATCTGCTTGGGTTCCGTACCAGACTGCAAGCATCAACTCCCCTCTGTCCCTCATCCCATCCTTGCCCATAAGGCGATACCACTCTGGCGCCAAGGGGCTGTCAGGAGGGACCCTTACAGGTACCTCATTCAGGTCAAGCATCACCCGACCGACATAGTCATCCCGAAGGATGTCCTTGTCCTTGACAACAACTTCAAGTGTCGATGACTGCACTACTTCTTTAGGGAAGGCAAACACCTCATCCCACTCAGGCCTCTGGTTCTTCTCAAAGAACTTTGTTTTCATTTTGTAGTTGCCAAGGTGCACCTCAACATAAGGGTCAAGACTCCCAGTGAGGTCCATGTGGGGCAGTTCACGGGCCTTGACGACACGCACAAAGAGGATTTGCATCTTCTCGACAAGGTCATATGCCCCAGCCTTCTCACCAGGCATCACCCGGCCGTGAATAATACGCCCACCACCAAGTGTTGGGCTTGTCTCCTTGAGCTGAAAGTCTACAGGCTGCTGTGGACCTGCGGAATACATCCTTGCTACCTGAGGGGCTTCAGTTTTCATCCCTGCAGCAGAGTAGCTTCTCTGTTGCTGCTCTCCATATGAACCCTGACCTTGTGCGTAGTATTGCTGTCCGGCCAGGGGTGGTGGACGCTGCTGCTGTTCCCGTGGCAAGTGTTGGAATTGTCTGACTTGATTTATCCTGGTGTCTTGGAAAGGATTTGGGATAGCATTGGCGACAGCCTGCTCTTGGGCAGTGGTGGGCGTGCTTGCGAAATCAAAATCCTGACCTGGAGCAGACACCCTCACAGACGGATCATCTGTAAGGAAAACTCTGAGGCCAAGCTCACCACGTGCACGTGATAAGATGGTGCGCTTCTCCAGGGGATAATGCAGGGGCGCAGCATCAGCTTGGCTGACAAAGGATGTGCCGGAGATGCGAACCTTGCCGAGGCAAGTCTTGTTGTTGCTGGCGCGATTTGCATGGTACACATACGCCTCGAGCTCTTTCTCTTGGAGGTGAGATGGATCTGATATGTTGAAGAAGAACTGCTCGTTCCAGACAGGGTTGATGTCGCTGTCTTTGATGGCCGTGCGGAACTTCTGGCCATCAAATTCAACCTCTACAAAGGCATTGGCTGTGCCCTGCTCCTTAGGGAGGAGGTCATGAGCACTGACAACCTCAACGCCAAGCTTTAGATTGTTCATCGTGATGGCGCGCCACCACTGATATTCTGAAACAAGAAGCAGCATATGTATTTAGAAATATGTCAGTGCAAAACTTGAGCAGATTGTAACTGCCAGTTGGACCACTGTTGTAGGTTGCAGCAAGGGAGAAAATGCACATGGCATTAAGGAAGAAAGTTGTGCAAGCTGGAAGTAGTTAGTTGGCAATTTTGGAGAATTTCACAGTTTCAACTTTCTTTTGCTTCGACTGGCCATTTTGCTTGCTGTGGGGGAGCGGCGGTCGGCAGTGGCGGAGCCAGGAATTAAGAATTAGGGGGGCCAAATGACTCAAACTTTGGATAACAGGGGCCAAACAATACAAATACATGTATTTTTATCTAAATAATACACTGCTTATGTACTAACTAGCTACAAATCAGTCAACTTAGGGGGGGGGGGGGGGGGGGGCCCCTGCTGGTCCCCCTGTCTCCGCCACTGGCGGTTGGGGTTGTGGTGGTGCTGGCGGGGGTTCCGCCATCGGCTCGCTGGAGGCCGGTGCTACACGTGCGTGTCTGCGGATTGGGAAGGTCGGGCGTGTGCCTGGAATCATGAAGATGGGGAGGGTCGGGTGCGTGCATGAGTTGAATTTTTCTTTCTTTTTTTTTGTCTAAAGTGAGGGTAAAATTGGAATTTGTGAGAAAGTTGACAGGAAAACGGAGACTATCTAACGGCAGACTAATGGCAATGGCAATGGCAAATAAGCAATAGAATTTGTTTATGTTTGGTATATAAGCAATGGAGCTTTGTTGGATGGCAAATGAGTCATTGCCGATGTTGTCGATGGTATAGAAGCAATTTTCTCTTGGAGAAATATTCTTTCTTGTCTATGCCGACAAGTTTGACTTTGGCCCATCTACCAAGGAATCAACTTTGCTACTGGTAGGAATCCACGGAATCATATAGGAGTATCAGGTAGAGTATTTAGTACTAAAAGTTGCAATAACTGGTCTCGCCAAAAATACTTGGTCCCGAGGAATCGAATCGAATCAAATCAAATATTGGTACTAGCAGGAATTTGTGGTCTGTTTGAAGATATCACACTGAAAGGTGAAAAGGAAATATTCGTGGTGATGCCCATGAACACTGTCCCAGGGAACCAAAGATTGGTATCATGAATATGCTGGACGTGACAAGCATATCGGGCACTAAAAGTTTACTAGAAAGTGTTGACAACAACACAAAGTATAAACAAGGAAAGTGTTTTTGATTTCTGCAGATCCCATTTGGTACATAGCTTCCGATTCCTGCCTCTATTGTGTGTGATTGGTGCATTGTATTGTGCTTCAAGTCTTTGGAGCTTGTAACTGGGGCAATCATTTACCCATCAAGTGTTCCTTTCCCAGGCAATGCAAAATGGTGATGACATGTGAGGAGGTAGACCTAATCACAGATTTTTAAATTCAAAAAATCCAGACAATTGCATGGATAAGAATAATGTGGTGATACAAGCAAGGTGTGGCCATGAGTAGCAATTGGTGGTAGACCAGACATGTGTGCGGGGATAGCGAGAGGCCATCGGCCGCTTCCTTTCTGATTGAGACGTCCACTGCAACCACACAGGATTGCAAATCAACAGCACCAAAAGAAAAGGGGTATGCAGACATGGAACGGGTTAGGTCCTATAGTGACTACTATGCCTATGACTCTTTGTGCATCACTCGTTGCAGAGGCCGAGGGTGTTCCCTTCGTTTCGAGAAAAAAAAGGTGACTAGTATGCCTATGCGGGTTATCGAGTTTTAGAACCTAACAGATGCAATATTTTTTTATATAAAAAAAGGCACAAGGTTTGTTTGCTTGGAAGACGCAAACTCAGCAAGAATAGGTGATGGCACCAAGGCAAAAATGAAGCAGCACAAGTCACACGTTAGAAAAGTAGCATCTGAATTATTCAATTGAACACTTACGGGATGTGGGTACATCATGGACCAAAAGGTAGGCACGTGATGGGGCTTGGCTATGAGATATGGCCACTGAGAGCTTGGGGAAGTTGTCCATGATGTTGAGTCCAACGGATATCAGAATCAGGCAATAAATACCACCAAATCCATTGGTATCACCGGAGAATTCGGCAACTTCATTAAACAGATCATTAATTGCTAAACCGTACTACTACTACAAGCAGCATGCCAGACGAGGGAGTAGATCTAGATTGAGAAAAACAAAAATCATATGTAGCTTTTTCAAGGGCCGCAAATTGGAACAAGAAGAACTTGGACTCCTTTTGCACTTACGTATAATTTGTTTAGTTTCCCCACGATAGCCTGTTTATAGTGTGTGATTTTCACAAGAACATTAGGGACAAGCTTCTATCTATCTATAGGACTATACTAGTAACAAATAGGGCGCAAACCAGTTGTGATGGTGAATCCGCAACCCAGATGGTTTCTCATCCCTAAACAACCATGCCTCACACAATAATAACAGTAGAAATGGGACTCTCAAGTTTTGGATCCAGACATGGCGACCAAAACTCATGAGCAGTCAAACTTGAGCAAATCCAATAAAGAACTAGCGAAGAAGAGAAGGGAGCAGACTAAGCTTGAACTATCTATCATCCATCCATCATGGCCAAAGACACCACGGGAAACTGAGAGAGACAAAAGCTTTGCAAATTATATAGAGACGGAGCAAGTAGTGACCTTTGATGTTGTTCAGGCAGGCAGCATGCAGCTCGACCTTGATTCGAAGAAGAAGAAGAGAGGAGCGGCCGGACTATCCACTGCGAGGACAGCGGACAACTTGTCAACACGCACAGAGAGGGAGAGGGAGAGGGAGGAAGAGGGGGTCAAGTTGTTGGGTGCGAGAAACACATTGTTTGGCTGTGCTACTTGTGGCCTGCTGCTGCTGGGTAGCGTGGTTGTTGGGTGCAGTTGCCGTGTTGGATTAGCGGATGTCATGTTTTAATTGGGGTGGAACGGGAGGAAACGGAGCGTGTGAACCGTCAAAGACAGATTGATAGCAAAAGGCCAACGCATAGTTTTTATTTTTATTTTTGTGCAGGAAAGGACAAGACATGGTTTAATACCCGCCGAGAAAGAAAATATATGGTGCGTGCGTCTCGTAGGATCATTTTGTTGTTATTACAAAAAATGCATGTGGCAACATGGCACAGTGTGTTCTTCGCAAAAAAAAAAACATGGCACAGTGTGTTGCACGTTTGTTTCCAGCGTGTGCAACATAACTTATATATAAGGAAACTACCATCTCAACATATTTATTTGGCACCACTCTGGCCATGATCTACTCCAATTTTTCAACGTTTATTAAATCGAGGTTCGTTTGTCATTGCGGTATTGAATTGTCACATGAAAATCTTTACGAGATTGATAGAGAGTTATTGCTAACCATGGCCTATTTCGTGGTGAACGCTTTACGATCATGGGCGCTCCGTCGCAATTGTTAGTAGGTTTCAGTGAGGAGTAGTCCTCTGGCAAAATGGCCGGCTAAGGGCATCTTCAAGCGCAACTCATAATTTTTTTTTTTGCATCCATCTGTGGGTCGGGGAATCAGTCCGCAGACACGGATGCGGGAAGTCGCCATTCAACTGCAGTCGCATACATACAACCTTTCATATTTTTGTAAGTCCGCACGATCAAATAACTATATACATAGGGTACAAACATTCAAATAGCCGCATGCAGCGGCACTTCAAACTTTAAAAAGTTCAAGTATTATATCCCAACATTGTTTTCCTCTTTAACTGCCAACTATTGCTCAATCAAATCTTTCTTTGGTTGCTCGTGAGTTGGTCGATATCGAAGTTGTTGGTGCATTTGAATAAACTCTTCAAATGTAGTGGTTTGAAAGTTGGATAGGATCACCCGATTCTCAAATTTTAGAGTTGCGGCACCATCGTCACCCTCATCCTCGACGATCATGTTGTGCATGATCAGACAACATGTCATCACCTCCCACAAGGTCTTCTGATCCCATTGTTTAGCAGGTCCATGAACAACTGTAAAAAGGGCCCGCAGAACTCCAAATGCCCCCTCGACATCCTTTCTAGCTGTTTCTTGTCTTTGGGCAAAGTGAGCCTTTTTCTGGCCAACTAGGTTAGAGATGGGGCTGACAAAGGTAGCCCATAAAGGACATGTACCGTCAACCAGATAGTAGCCCCACGTTGTACTCATATCCATCGACAATATAATGGCAAGGAGGAGCTTTTCCTTCAGTCAGCCTCGCAAATAACGATGATTACTGCAGCACATTGATGTCATTGTGGGAGCCGGACATGCCAAAGAAAGCGTGCCAAATCCAAATATCTTGTGATGCAACTGCTTCAAGAATTATGGTGGGCATCTTAACATGACCCAGATATTTCCCTTGTAAAGCCTTCAGGTAGTTTTTCCATTTTCAATGCATGCAGTCAAGAGATCCAAGCAAATCCGACCACCCTCTTGCTTCTGAGATTGTCAGGAGCCTCTTGATGTCTGCCACAGTTGGTTCTCTCAGGTACCGAGGTCCGAACACCTCGACCACGACAGTTGCAAACCTGATCATGGCATCTCCGCATGTGCTCTCAGGCATTCGTAGGTACTCGTCCCATGAATCAGCGGTTGTGCCATATGCAAGCATCCAGAGTGCGGCCGTGCACTTCTGGTAACAAGAGAACCGAGTCATTCCCACGGCGTCCTTCTTCAGAATGAAGTAGTCATCATAGGACCGGACACCATGGTACAAACGATCGAAGACAGTCTTGCACATCCGATTACGCCGGCGAAAATGGTCAGCGAAGAGTGCATCAAGGGCAAAGTAGTCGGCCATCAGTGTCAAATGGTCGCGAGCCCTGTTGCAGTTGAGCACTCGATGACCCTTGATCGAGACCTTGAAATTAAGAACACACTCCTCCGCATGCTCTACGTCTTCAAGGACCGCCTGCATCATCGCCGTCTCATCGGAGTACTTCTTGTCCGACGAGCCGTCAGACGACTCAACAAACTGCTCGTATATGTACTCCAACTGGGAATCCATTGCTAGAAAGAAGAAGGGAAAACTATTTTTAGCTCCGGCGATTCATCGAACAGTTGCCGGGCATGGTGAATTTAGTAGTAGAGTATGGTACCTGGCGGGGCGGTCGGGGGACAGGGGTTGAACGACGGCGGAGGAGAAGCGGGGTGGAGCCCTGCTAGAGCGCCAGAGGTGATGGAGACGTAGAGTTCCGACAAGAGTGTGGCGTGGCGGCCGGGATGGTGAAGCTGCGGCGAAGGTAAGAGAGAGAAAAGGAAGAGGAGAAATGGGGAGGATGGAGGTGCGGGTCCGGGAAGGGTTTTAGGTGGGCCGAGGGTGTCGGGGTCCTACGCGTTTGTTGTCCGGACTCTCGAAAAGATCTCCCTTTTTTGTCTCAGTTTGCGGGAGAAAGTACGTCCGGACCGCTCTGTAAATCGATACATGTCCACATTGGATGACTTCCGTGATCCGAACATCATGGTCTGAACGGACGCAAGCGGTTTGCGGGTCCGCCTTAAAGATGCCCTAATACCTATCTAGCATTGTATGCCGGTGTTGTTGGCTTATTTGCCTTTCTCCTGATATGCCAAGGATTGGTGTATTCTCAAAAACGTTGTTGCTAACCATATTCCATGGTAACATGTAGCATGCATAAACCGGGGACCGACCCTTAAACTAAGAATATGCACGTTGGGTGAGTGTGCTCAGTCGGGCAGGTTGGTTGGTTGGGGCCAACATCCTCGTCTTGGTGCACGTTACCTCCTCAATCTGGCCTATTTTTGTTTCTTTCGTTCATGGGTCGTTGCTCTCTAGTCTTTTTATTGTTCCGGGTCCTCTTGCGATGATTGTTATGATGATCTTTTTTCTAGTTCTGAGCCAGTCGTAGTTGTACAACATATTGAGGTGGTACAATCACACTAAGCGAATATCCGACCTCTGCATAGCACAATTCACACAGCCAGCACATTCAATACAATCAAATAAAAATTTTGAAAAAGGCTTTCATCCCGCTTTGTATATAAAGCAACAAACCACAAGCTTTCAGTACAAACACACGCTATGCCACCGTAACACACACACCCAAGACAGGATACATAGGCGCTGAGTGCAGCAACACCACTCCTAGCATTACCGCCCCGAAAAGATGAAGCTACATATGACGAACCATGCGCTCCAAGGCGGCGCCTTCAGAAAGGGTACGACGCCGGAGCGCCGCCACCGCCCGATCCAAGGATTAGAATTTCCCCCGGAGCCGCATGACGGGCAATGAGAGCCGCGACGATGCCTTCAAGAAGGAAACGATCTTCGCCACTGCCGGCCCGTCCGAAGATAGAGCAGGTTTTCACCTCGACAAACATTCACCGCCACCGAACGCCACACCCCGGCAACCACGCCGCCCACACGACCATGGTGACCGGGCAGCACCAAGGCATGGCCTCTGCCCAAGAGCACCGCGCAACCACCACCAGGGCCGCCGCCCAGCATCCAAGACCTCGACACCACCTCACCCGAGACCCGCCGCACCTCAACGAAAGGGACAAGCGGAAAGGTCCCACCTTTCGCGCCCCTGGGCAACCCCCAGCGTCGAGACCCAATAGGTCGGCCAGAACTGCGTCCACCGACCCATCCTGCTACCCCAAGCGCGAGACGAGCTCGGTCCTGCAGCATCGAGAGGGGGACGAGATCAGTCCCGCTGCACCGTGCGCGAGACGAGCTCGGTCTTGCTGCATCGTGCGCGAGACAAGCTCGGTCCTGCGGCATCGGGCGCGATACGAGCGGTGGACCGCAACTGGGAGAGGAACCACATTGATGGGGGTAGCGCCCGGGCGACGAGGAGATGGGGTGAAGGTCGAGATGGCCCGAACGCAGACAAACCGACGCCAGAGAAGCCGTCCATTGCCGCGAGTAGATCCATCGAGCCACCGTGAAGCCACCACGACACCGGTAGGCCACCACCGAGACCTACCCATGCCGCCGCCCACGTCCGGAGCAGCGGCCACGCCCGGCCGCCGCCCTACCCGCGTCGCCCGGCGAGCACCAAGCGCCGGAGCCTCCAGGCACGCACCACCGGAGCCAGGCGCCGCCGGCCGGCCCCCAAGGCCAGATCTAGCAAGAGACCGGTCGCGCGCCACCTCCCGAGACGGGAGCACCGCAGCGCCCCGCGCGCAGAACGTGGGTCGACGGAGTGCCGCCACCAGCAGGCCACCCCGCCGCCCCGCGAAACCGCCACTGGATCCCGCGGACGTCCAGCGCCGCCGCTCGAAGGAGCCGCCCCGCGCCGGCGCCCACAAGCGGACGGGGAAGGAGGACCCCGCCGCCGCCGCACCCCGGGCTTTGCCCGACGGAGCTCGCCGGCGACGGCGGGGGGAAGGGAGGGAGGCGGGGCCGAGGGACGCGGCCACAGGGAGCCCCCCGGGCGCGTGCGGGTGCGCCACGGGAGGGGAGGGGAGGAGAGGGGGAGGGGGGAGCGGGGCGGGCCGAGAGGCGCACGCCCGGCGGCGGCGGGGAGGCTAGGTCGGGGCGGCGGCGGCGAGGGTAGGAACCCTAGCAGAGCGGGTCGCTCGTGCTCTCTTGTAGGTACTTTCAAGTCTGTCCAAATAGAAATTAGGCCAAGATTGGGAAGATCCTATCAAAAGATTGCAATGTCATCTACGATGAAAGAAAACCTCCCTGACTGCATATGCTTCAGCCGGTAGACGTCATTATAAAAAAGTCTCTGTTCTCCGACCTCTGCAGGATAGACCAAGTATCAAGCCATCGCGTACATGCATGAATAACCTTCATAGAGGATGAAAATCAATTGTTTTAAACCACATAATTTCAGGCAAGCCACAAAGCCCAACATAAGATTGACACCCTCATAAAAATATGTGCAGAATATTGTTCACCAATACCTCACAAACAATTGTGGAATGTATTATGCGCACTACCAGGAGGGGTAAAGGTTTAAAACTACTTATACTATGGCCCACATTGCACGAGCAAAGTTAGACTAAAATTTTTGTCTAATAGACTCGTCATGTTGGTAAAAGATACCTGTCTTGTTACCTTGCCAATTGTGGCGCGCAAAGTTATCTTTAGTCAAGATCACAACCCCATTTAAAAATCAGAGGAATATCTTCACTCAAAGAGGTATTATGAGCTTCCATATTTTTTTATTATAAACATAATATCATTGTGGAAAAGTGCCTCATATAAGGACTGCCAGTAAACTTTTCATTCTGATGGAAGTTTGTCCGGTTCGCTTGATAGTTGAATGAGCTTCATATGTGTGAGTAATTCATTCCACTATGTGTGGAGATACCCTAATTGGTCCTTACTGAAAGAAATCAATGTTAATTTGCTTGGCCCAAGACTTGTGCGATTGTGATGAACTCATGTCTGACAATCCGATATAGGCTTGGTTATTTCAACATAAGTGGGGTGACACCTAGCCTAGTATTGTCCTAGAATCTAATCGGAGAACCGTCACTAACCGAAAAAACACTACTAGGAACCTGCTTATAGGTAGGGTCACATTAGTGGCAGGCAGGCTCAGGGCCCCGCCACTGCTATTTTGCGTAGATACCAGTGTCGGGTGGAAAAAGATGTTGGTCACTAATACTAAGTTACGGGTGATGGACCCAACTTCTCACCCACCACTGGTTTCCTGGGCAGAGGTTATTAGCCATGGGCCAACACTACTAGTGGCAGGTGCCATTAGCTTGCCCGCCACTAGTAGTTAGATCCGCATTGGCATGCCCTTCTGTCCGCCCGCCACTGGTAAGTTTGCCACTGATTTGGCCCACACCAGCAGTTGTGACATTTACCAATGGTGGGTACCTACCTTTGCCCACCACTGCTCAAATATATAGGTATTTTGTTTAATTTGTTGCATTTTTTAGATTTTAATGTGTTATTTTTTATGACCATGTTATTGTATGAAAAATGGTGTGAACTTTGTAGGTTTCATTATTTCCCATATTTTAGATATTTTATTAATAAATATGTATTTAGTTGGATGTAATTCAAAATTTAACTACAATTAATGTTATTATTTTTGAAATATTGGAAGAAAAACATAAATACGGTATTATGGTTTTATGAAAAAAAGTTTGGTACTTTAAAATATGTGAAAATTCAAACACATGCACTTAATTATAGTTACGTAAAATAGTTTTTCAATTTTCAGAAATTTGAATGTTTCCTGAAACCTATGAAACTTTGCATGGTATCATTACATGACATGTAGAGTATGTGGTTAACTTAAAAAAACTGAAAATGCTATGCTATGATGTAGGTTGTGTAGAAACTAAAGATGACCTCGAGGAAGGCGCATTTGAAAGGATCGATATGGTTGACTAGAGGGGGGGGGGTGAATAGGCAACTACCAATTTTTAGCTTTTCTTAACAAATTAGGTTTAGCAACAAATAGGTTGTCTAGATGTGCAACTAGGTGAACAACTTATATGATGCAAACAACAACAACAACAACAACAAGTGCAAGCAAAGGATACAACACAATAAAAGCTTGCACAAAGTAAAGGAAAGAGATAACCACAAGTGGAGCCGGTGGAGACGAGGATGTGTTACCGAAGTTCCTTCCATTTAGGGAAGTACGTCTCCATTGGAGCGATGTGGATGCACAATGCTTCCCAAGAAGCCACTAGGGCCAGCGTATTCTCCTCACGCCCTCACACATTGCGAGATGCCATGATTCCAATAGTGGTGCCCTTGAAGGCGGCGACCGAATCTTTACAAACAAGGTTGGGGCTATCCCCACAACTTGATTGGAGGCCCCCAACGGTACCACGGAGCTTCACCACAGTGGAATGTGGCTCCGACGTGACCTCAACCATCTAGGGTGCTCAAACACTCAAGAGTAACAAGATCCGCAAGAGATTAGTGGGGGAATCAAATTTTTCTTGGTGGAAGTGTAGATATGGGCCTTCTCAACCAATCCCTAGAAAATCAACAAGTTTGATTGGCTAGGGAGAGAGATCAGGTGAAAATGAGCTTTGGAGCAACAATGGAGCTCCGGGGAAAAGAGGTAAGTATTCTTGGAGAAGAAGACATCCTTTTATGGTGGGGGAGCCCACACAGAGCGGTACTACCGCTAGGGGCAGTGGTACTACCGCGCGGCCCAGCGGTACTACCGTGAAGACTGGAGCGGGGGCCTTGGAGGGGGAAGGGGAACGAGAGTGAGAGCCCCGGGCGGCACTAACAATGGTGGTAGGGGCGGTACTACCGCCATTACTGTCGCTCCTACTACCGCACAACCCGACACGAGAGGCGACGCTATCGAATCGAGGCAATAATAGCACAGCACAGAAGCGGTACTACTGCTGAGAGCCCTGGGCGGTACTACCATTGATGAACATCGGTACTGCCGCTCGGCGCCGCGGTACTGCCGCTGGATCACTACCAAGCCCACATCCGACGAAGGATCCTCCAAAGATGCGGGAAAGAGTTGGGGGTGCAAAGGGAACGTGTACGTGTTGATTCCACCCTAACCTTTCCAATACGGACCCCCTCTTGATAGTGCGGTGTTTCCTACGACTCAAGTCCACCAAAACTGAAACAAAGGAAACATACCGTCTTCTCCTTAAACACCGAGGGGAAAGAATCGTCTTGTTCCAATAAATGAATATCTGAAATGCTCAGTGCATGCGATTAGTCCGCAAAGGTATTGTCATCAATCACCAAAACCACTTAGAGAGAGACATTCCCTAACAATCTCCCCCTTTTTGGTGGATTGATGGCAACACGGAATTTGCATAGAGATAAAACAAGATAATAAGCAAACCCCAAAGACTACAAAATATAGACGGGCTCCCCCTAGATGTGTGCACTTAATTAGGAGTGCCTTTGGAATGAAAAGTACACACATTAGGATCAACACTCCCCCTATATTTTATAGCCTAACAACACTAGCATCTAAAATAAGAGACATATAAGCTAGGATGCAAGGAGTAGTCAGTGAGCATAATATAAACATAAGTTAAAAATGCATCTCACAGACTACCAAGGTACTAGACATGCATTAGATAAGCATAAGAAAGGATAGCATATGTCTCACACCATATGTCAAGGGTAATCAGGTCTCACAGACACAAACCAAACCAAAGCAAATGACAACAAGACACAAGACACAAGAGTTTGCGAGAGAGAAAGGCACGGGAAACGAAAGCACAGTCGCAACTCGGCAAATCCCTAAACTCTCTCCCCCTTTGGCATCGAGACACCAAAAGGGAAAAGAGTGCTGCAATGAACACAGGTGATAGCAAAGCCAACGATCTCCATCATCACATCCCCGCGTGATCGCCCGCGCCTCTGTCATCGGCAGAAGGTTTCTCAGTGTCCGAGTCTGTCCATGGGCAGTGCCAAGAGACCCGCTCCTCCTCGTCAGTGACCTTGTCCTATGATCCACTAGCAATCTCTGCACCCAGGCGGCGCATAAGAACCTTGTGACGGCTGCGAGACTTCTTCTCATACACATGGGCCATATACTGCCCATGAGACTCCATGCAGAAAAGCTTCTTCATCTTGCGCTTGAGCTTCTTTTACCCATGAGGGCTCCACACCAGAGGGGCTCATAGTCCTCATCATCCTCAACCTTAGCCTCAACTTTGTCATCACCTGACGGAATCCCAGACTCCGGAGTAGGAGTGCCCCAGTGCTCCTTCTGTCTCAGACGCTTAACCTCGTGAGAGATCATTTCACCGGTCTCCAACAAGACTCCAGGATAGGTGTGCACCCATGCCTTCTCAATGAGCAACATCAGATAGGGGGCGTAGATGCGGCACTTGCGCTCAGTGATGGCAGAGAGGAGCTTTGACCACATGACATGAGAGATATCCAAGGTCTCCCATGAGTTGTTGTCCTTCTCATGCTGGCAAAACAGTAACATATCCACAAGGTACGAATGGACCATATCCAAGTTCCCAATGCGAGGAAACAGAGTCTCTCTGAAGATGCGATCAAGGATGTCCAGAAACAGAAACATCTCATAAGTCTTCTTCTCTCTCACGGGGTGAATCTTCACAGTGTTGTAGGGCCAGAGAACTTGCTTGTCAGTAGAAGTTTCATTCTTGTGAGGAACAAAGCCAACTGGATTGTCAAGTCCTTGGTATTCAACACCCAACAGTTTCATGAACGCCATCCACTTGACTGAGAGAAGTCTGCCATTTGTCATCCAAGTCAAAGTCCTTTCCTCATCAGTGCTAAGGTGGACCATGGCATAAAACTGAGCCACCATCTCTGCATCAAAATCCTTGTTGAACTCCATGAGCTTAAGAATGTTCAACTGAGCACACATATCCAGTGCCTCGCCAAAGTAGGCACAATCCGTCGCCATATGCACAGTGTCAATGGAGCGCACATCAACATAGAGGTTTTTCTTTGCCTTGAGCACATCAAAGAAGACTGAGAACTGAAACCGGTTCTAGAAGGGACGATTGACAAGAGTTGGATCTTGATCTTGAGCATACGGGTTGCGGCGACGAGCAACACAGAATTCCTTAGCAGTCAACTCTGTCACAGACTTGGGCTTTGTCTTGGGCTTCTTAGCAACATTCTTGGAGGGCGGCTTGGGCTGAGTTGGAGGAGCACTTGAAGAAGCAACCGCTGTCTCAGGAGTGCGATAGCGCTTTGATCCTCCAAGATGCTCGGGGTTGACACGAGGGACGGGGTGCTCCGAAGGGTCATCACCTGGAACCACACACACACCGACAAAGAAAGCCAACAAAAACAAGCATAAGCCAGCAGAAAAAGCAACAAAGATCAACATTTGGTATGAAAAAATGGAGATTGGCATCCCCAGCTGTAGTGCCGCTACCTGGCAGCGGTAGTACCGCCTACCGCCTTCAAGCGGTAGTACCGCTCGAGGCAGAGGACGATGGTTTGCCTACAGCCGTAGCCAAATCCGATACTACCGAGGGTGCCAAATTTGAAAATGTTCCTACCAAACATCAATCTAGCAAGTCTAGCAGCCTTCAACAACCTACTCAAGCCTCGATTTTGCCAAAAACCAATAAATGCAAAGACTATTGCCCCTAAAGCCTAGATCTGAAAACTAGAAGCAAGAGAGGAAGAACGGGGGCAATACCAACATCCATGGCAATAGGAAAGGGTGGGGATCGATTCCACCGGAGGAAAATGCGAAGGACGGCCCGGAGAAGGCGGCCCGGCGGAGGCCTCTCACGACGAGTATGATGCTGGAGCGAGAGAGGAACACACGGGGAGAGACGAACAGGTAAAGGGGAGAAAACTCCCCCTGCCCAAGTCATAACCCCCAGTCCTGCCCCGCGGCGGTAGTACCGCTCGGGCGGGCGGTAGTACTGCTTGATGGCACTCAGCGGTAGTACCGCCCGACCTGAGCGGTAGTGCTGCCCAAAGCACACTCTGCTAGACAGCAGATAAAACAAGCCTAGCCTCAACTAGAAAGAACACCGAAAGATCCGAGTGAGCAAACCAACGAGCAAAACACAACTAAGAGCCAGAGTTGCACCCACAGAGAGTCTAAAAATAACACACACCAAACACAAAGCAACAAAATGAAGAACAGGAAAACCACACAACTCTCCAAGAGAGGGCGGTGGCCGAGGCCACCTATGTTTGAGTCAAGAGGTATGGCACCGCGAAGATTTTAACCTTGGGCCCATGACCTAGACTCATTTTTGAAGCACAAGTACCATAAAAATGGCTAATGTGAAAGACTTGATCGATTTATGCATAATGGGGAGAGGGAGAGTTCATTGAGAGAACAACACCCCCCTATGTCCATGCCTACATCTAGAACAAGATATGATGATGAGTGCAGTGGGGTGTGCCTAGACTCAAGCCACATTGCTCAAATCAATGATATTTAGCTCATGCCTTAACTCGCGAAATCTTGCTTCATCTAGAGGCTTGGTGAAAATATCCGCTAGTTGCTCTTGAGTGTTGATGTAGATGATATCAATATCTCCCCGCTTGATGTGATCCCTAATGAAATGATGACGAATCTCAATATGCTTCATCTTGCTATGTTGCACCGGATTGAGAGAAATCCTGATAGCACTTTCATTGTCACATAGAAGAGGCACTTTGTCACAAGTGACACCGTCATCCTTTAAAGTTTTCCTCATCGATAGAAATTGTGCACAACAACTTGCTGAGGCTACATACTCAGCCTCGGTGGATGAGAGAGATATACAATTTTGCTTCTTTGAAGACCAACTCACCAAAGAGCGACCAAGGAATTGACACCCTCCGGAAGTTGATTTCCTATCCACACAATCTCCCGCCCAATCCGAATCCGAGTAACCAATGAGATCAAAGCTTGCTCCTTTGGGGTAACATAAGCCAAAGTTTGGGGTATGAGCCAAATATCGAAAGATTCGCTTGACCGCCACAAAGTGACTTTCCTTAGGTGCAGCTTGAAACCGTTCAAAAATCCCCACACTCAACATGATATCCAGTCTAGATGCACAAAGGTAAAGCAAGGATCCAATCATGGAATGTTATACCTTTTGATCCACCGCTTTACCATTGGGATCACTGTCAAGCTTGCATTTGGTGGGCATTGGAAACTTGACCGGCTTGACATCATCTAGATTGAATTTCTTGAGCATGTCTTGGGTATACTTAGCTTGATTGATGAACGTTCCTTCTCTTCTTTGTTTGACTTTGAACCCAAGAGAGAATTTCAAATCTCCCATCATAGACATCTCAAACTTCTCGGTCATTAGTGCGGCAAACTCATCATTGAAAGATTTGTTAGGAGAACTAAGTATAATATCATCAACATATAGTTGGCATATGAACAAATCCCCTTTGACCCTCTCAGTAAAAAGTGTGCAATAGATTTTCCCAATTTCAAACCCACGATCTTGCAACAACTCGGTAAGGTGCTCATACCACACACGTGGGGCTTGTTTAAGGCCATAGAGTGCCTTTTTGAGTTTATATACATGAGTGGGGAACTTGGGATCCTCGAATCCCAGAGGTTGTTTGACATACACCAACTCATTCAAAGGACCATTAAGAAATTCACTTTTCACATCCAGTTGTTGCAATTTAAAGTCATGATGAGATGCATATGCAAGCAACATGCGAATAGATTCAAGACGAGCAACAAGGGCAAAGGTTTCACCGTAGTCGATGCCCTCAACTTGGGAGTAGCCTTGTGCCACCAATCTTGCCTTGTTTTGAACAACCACACCATTTGCATCTTGCTTGTTCTTGAAGATCCATTTGGTTACAATGACATTATGTTCCTCCGTTGGCCTTGGCACTAATTCCCAAACTTGATTGTGCTCGAAGTTGTTGAGTTCATCGTGCATTTCTTCAAGCCAATCCTCATCATCAAGCGCCTCATGTACCTTTTGGGGTTCAACACACGTAACAAATGCATGATGCTCACAAAAGTTTGACAATTTTTTGTGAGTAGTTACCCCTTTTCTCAAGCTTCCAAGCACATTCTCCATGACATGTTGTTAACGGTCGAGCTTGGAAGCCACCTTAGCGGCATGACACTCCAAAAGTTCCTCACTGGGCATTTGAGGATCATCTTGCACATCTTGAGCACCATCTTGAATTTGCTCTTGATATTAAGTCTCCTTGAGTGGGAGAGGTTGCTTGGTCTTGTTCTTCTTCTTCTTCTTTGACTTGGATCCAAACCCAAGCCCCTCCTTTCCCGCAACTTCCTTTTGATTAGTCAAAAGGTCATTGAGGTTCTTTTCACCTTGTATGCATGTCACAAGGCCCTTCTCAAGTTTCTCCTTCAACTTGGCATTTTCCTCCACAAGATGCACATGGTCACAACAAGAGTTAGAAGCATGGGCATTATCAATTAGAATGAAAGGAGGACACATGGATATCTCCGTAGTTAGTTTCACTTGGAGTTGATCATGAGACTCTTTGAGAGATGCATGAACACCTTTCAAGACCTTGTGAGACTTGTCAAGAGTGTCAAAATCATCCTTGAGCTGATCATGGTCAACCCCAAGGGCAACTTTCTCAGATTTAAGCACACAGGAAAGAATAATAGCATGATCAAGATCATTTTGTAATTTAGCACGATCAATGTTGTGTGACTCCTCAAGAGCCAAACGAAGACATTGCTCTTCCTCAAGGGCATTGGAAAGATCCGCAATCTCATTGGCATAATCACGACTATGTCCCTCCATCTTGGAGATAGTATCCTCATGAGTCTCAATGATATCATTGGCCTCGCCAAGTTGTTCCAAGAGAGCAACAAAGTGCTTCTTGGATTCACCCTTGAGTTTATTCACAAACTTTGTCAACTCATTCTCATCAACTTTCTCCACCTCACTCTCATCAACACAATTTAGCAATGAAGGATTAGTAATGATGGTGGTTTTGATGTTAGGAGTTACTTGTTGATACCTTTGGCCATGAGGCACTTAGCAATGATGTTTTCATTGGGGGCGCCGGAGAGAGACACCTTGGAGGGGGGGGGGGGCAGAAGTAGCAATGGAAATAGTTGCCGTTGTCATTCCTTCTCCACTTGTATCTTCCTCATCATCATCGGAGGGGTAATCTTCATGTGCCACCAAACCCTTTGGAGGAGACTTCTGGGTGAAGTTGTTCTTCCTTGGGAAAGACTTGGCTTTGTCTTTGCGAATAAGTTTGCCACCATTGTCTTCCCTCTTCTCGTAAGGACAATCCACCACAAAGTGACTCACATTGCTGCAATTGTAACAAGTCCTTACTCGTTGCTTGTTCTTGAAGGAAATATGCCCTAGAGGCAATAATAAAGTTATTATTTATTTCCTTATATCATGATGAAAGTTTATTATTCATGCTAGAATTGTATTAACCGGAAACATAATACATGTGTGAATACATAGACAAACAGAGTGTCACTAGTATGCCTCTACTAGACTAGCTTGTTAATCAAATATGGTTATGTTTCCTAACCATGGACAAAGAGTTGTCATTTGATTAACATGATCACATCATTAGTTGAATGATCTGATTGACATGACCCATTCCATTAGCTTAGCACCCGATCGTTTAGTATGTTGCTATTGCTTTCTTCATGACTTATACATGTTCCTATGGCTATGAGATTATGCAACTCCCGTTTGCCAGAGGAACACTTTGTGTGCTACCAAACGTCACAACGTAACTGGGTGATTATAAAGGAGCTCTACAGGTGTCTCCAAAGGTACATGTTGGGTTGGCGTATTTCGAGATTAGGATTTGTCACTCCGATTGTCGGAGAGGTATCTCTGGGCCCTCTCGGTAATGCACATCACTTAAGCCTTGCAAGCATTGCAACTAATGAGTTAGTTGCGGGATGATGTATTACAGAACGAGTAAAGAGACTTGCCGGTAACGAGATTGAACTAGGTATGGGATACCGACGATCGAATCTCGGGCAAGTAACATACCGATGACAAAGGGAACAACGTATGTTGTTATGCGGTCTGACCGATAAAAGATCTTCGTAGAATATGTAGGAGCCAATATGAGCATCCAGGTTCCGCTATTGGTTATTGACCGGAGACGTGTCTCGGTCATGTCTACATTGTTCTCGAACCCGTAGGGTCCGCACGCTTAAGGTTACGATGACAGTTATATTATGAGTTTATACATTTTGATGTACCGAAGGTTGTTCGGAGTCCCGGATGTGATCACGGACATGACGAGGAGTCTCGAAATGGTCGAGACATAAAGATTGATATATTGGAAGCCTATGTTTGGATATCGGAAGTGTTCCGGGTGAAATCGGGATTTTACCGGAGTACCGGGAGGTTACCGGAACCCCCCGGGAGCTATATGGGCCTAAGTGGGCCTTAGTGGAAAAAAGAAGGGGCAGCCCTAGATGGGCCGCGCGCCCCTCCCCTCCCTTGGTCCGAATAGGACAAGGAGAGGGGGCCGGCCCCCCTCTCTCTTTCCCCCCTCCGCGAATCCTATTCCAACTAGGATTGGGGGGGGGGGGGGAATCCTACTCCCAGAGGGAGTAGGACTCCTCCTAGCGCGCCTCTCCTAGGCCGGCCGCACCCCCCCTTGAGCCTTTATATATGGAGGCAGGGGCACCCCAGAGAAACACAAGTTGATCCACGTGATCATATTCTTAGCCGTGTGCGGTGCCCCCTTCCACCATAGTCCTCGATAATATTGTAGCGGTGCTTAGGCGAAGCCCTGCGACAGTAGTACATCAAGATCGTCACCACGCCATCGTGCTGACGGAACTCTTCCCCGACACTTTGCTGGATCGGAGTCCGGGGATCGTCATCGAGCTGAACGTGTGCTAGAACTCGGAGGTGCCGTAGTTTCGGTGCTTGATCGGTCGGGCCGTGAAGACGTACGACTACATCAACCAAACACTTCCGTTGTCGATCTACAAGGGTACGTAGATCATACTCTCCCCTCTCGTTGCTATGCATCACCATGATCTTGCGTGAGCGTAGGAATTTTTTTGAAATTACTACGAAACCCATCAGTTCTTTGATCCACTTGAGTTGTTCTTGGTGAAGTTGGGCCTTGAGTTCCTCTTGTTGCTCCAAAATTGCCTTGAAGCAAGAGCCATGTGCTCATGGTAGGCATATTTGGTGTCCTCGGGGCCACACTCCTCTTCTTCTTCCTCTTCTTCTTCCAAAATGGCCTTGGCCTTCAAAGCAAGGGAGGGAGTGCTCTTCTTTGACCGTACTCGAGCAAGAGCATTGTCGGCGATCTTGTTCATGATGTTCATGGCAATGAACTCATCCGACACTTCACTTGAGCTTAAAGGTGTGGAAGTCCGGCCTTTGACGAATCACGGAAGACATGGCCTTGAGGAACTTGCGCTTGATCCAAGCTATCCTTACTTCCATGGTCTTGAAGAGAAACCGCAAGAGTTGTCACCCTCCGGTAGAGATCACGTGGATCCTCATATTCAAGCATCACAAATTCATTGGCCTCATCAAGGACCACTTCAAAGTTGGACCGTTGAATGCTTGAGCTTCCCTTGTACGTAGACACAATGTGGTCCCAACAATCCTTTGCACGAGTGAAAGGTCGAAGATGCGAGAGCTCTTCGGGAGGGACCGCATCTTGAAGAATGAACAAAGCAGAGTGATTGTATTGGTTGTCCACTTCTTCTCTTGGGGTGAAGTTGTTTGGATCATGCGGGTAAAAGCCTTGCTCAGTGATTATCCAAATGTTAGTTGAGTAATGATTCAAATGAGACTTAATGCGAAAGACCCAATTAGCAAGTCACCCTTAACAAGCTTGGGAGGAGGACCATGAATATTAATGCGAGGT
This sequence comes from Triticum urartu, assembly GCF_003073215.2. Lineage (NCBI taxonomy): Eukaryota > Viridiplantae > Streptophyta > Magnoliopsida > Poales > Poaceae > Triticum > Triticum urartu. The sequence goes on from NC_053023.1 coordinate 273,190,149, forward strand.
GTAGGGATCGGTACTCCATAGACCAGGGGAGGGGGAACCAAGGCAAAGGTTCCCGTCCCGTTCTTATCATGAGGGGAAGGAACATGAGTACTTTTAGCCGCTTCCTTGGCAGAATTGGCCTCCGACTCCGATGCCGTGGGATTAACCACAAGCAAGGGATCGGGAGTGGATTTCAACCCCTCGAGTAATTATTTAAGCATGGACTTGACTTTGGTCATCATATACGCCTTAAGTGAATCCATAGCTTCATTTAAGTCATCTCGAGTGATCGAAGTCAACTCCACGGCCTCGGGCACTTCCTCCTCGGAGTCAACCATACTCTTCGGGTGGTGAAACCCTTAATAGAGACAAGGCTCTGATACCAATTGAAAGGATCGATATGGTTGACTAGAGGGGGGTGAATAGGCAACTACCAATTTTAGCTTTTCTTAACAAATTAGGTTTAGCAACAAATAGGTTGTCTAGATGTGCAACTAGGTGAACAACCTATATGATGCAAACAATAACAACAAGTGCAAGCAAAGATACTACACAATAAAAGCTTGCACAAAGTAAAGGAAAGAGATAACCACAAGTGGATCCAATGGAGACGAGGATGTGTTACCGAAGTTCATTCCCTTTCAAGAAGTACGTCTTCGTTGGAGCGGTGTGGAGGCACAATGCTCCCCAAGAAGCCACTAGGTCCACCGTATTCTCTTCACACCCCCACACAATGCCAGATGCCGTGATTCCAGTAGTGGTGCCCTTGAAGGCAACAACCGAACCTTTACAAACAAGGCTGGGGCTATCTCCACAACTTGATTGGAGCCTCCTAACGATACCACAGAGCTTCACCACAATGGAATATGGCTCGGAGGTGACCTCAACCATCTAGGGTGCTCAAACACCTAGGAGTAACAAGATACGCAAGGGATTAGTGGGGGAATCAAATTTCTCTTGGTGGAAGCGTAGATCCGGACCTTCTCAGCCAACCCCTAGAAAATCAACAAGTTTGATTGGCTAGGGAGAGAGATCGGGCGAAAATGAGCTTTGGAGCAACAATGGAGCTTGGGGGAAAAGTGGTAGGTCTTCTTGGAGAAGAAAACCTCCTGTTATAGTGGGGAAGCTCGCACATAGTGGTACTACCACTCAAGAGAGCGGTACTACCGCTGGGGGCAGCGGTACTACCGCGCGGCCCAATGGAAAACCGTGAAGACTGGAGCAGGGGCCTTGGAGGGGGAAAGGCAGCATTAGCAGCGGTGGTACTACCGCTCGAGAGCCGTACTACCGCCACTACTGCCGCTCCTACTGCCGCACAACCCGACATGAGAGGCGATGCTCTAATCGAGGCGGTAATATCACGACGCCGAAGCAGTACTACTGCCGAGAGCCCTGGGCGGTACTACCGCTGATGAACAGCAGTACTGCCGCCTGTGGCTCGGGGTGGTACTGCCGCTCGGTGCCACGGTACTGCCGCTGGATAACTACCAAGCCCACATCTGAGACAACGAAGGGTCCTCCAAAGATGCGGGAAAGAGTTGGGGTTGTAAAGGGGACATGTACGTGTTGATTCCACACTAACCTTTTCGATACGGACCCCCTCTTGATAGTACGGTGTTTCCTACGATTCAAGTCCACCAAAACTGAAACGAAGGAAACACACCATCTTCTCCTTAAACACCGAGGGGAAAGAATCGTCTCATGCCAATAAATGAATATCTGAAATGCTCAATGCACACGATTAGTCCGCAAAGGTATTGTCATCAATCACCAAAGCCACTTAGAGAGAGACATGCCCTAACAGCATTGCATATCCAATTAATGAGTGTGTAGTTCTTACTTGCATATATAACCTAAATACATACTCAGGAACTTAAATGGTATGTTTTCACAAATATTTGGATATTTCTAACGTAAATGTAGTTCAATTTTGAATTATGTCCATTAAATGACGTAAATATATCATAGTACTCATATTCGATCAAGTAACTTGCGATGGTGTATATTCAACATAGAAAAGTTTCAAGGGGGAATGATAAAAAAAGTTGCCCTTCAAACTTGATAGTTTCCCTTCAAAACCTTGATACTTCCCTCTTTAGTTTCTACACGAAGTGCGTCAGATTTTTTCTGCAACTCTCTCAAATTTGTAGCACACTTTCTATGGGTCACATTAACAAGGCCAAGTTTCATCCTCTTCAAACTTTATTTACATCTATTTTTAAATCAACAAGCATTTTTCTCATTTTTATAGCTAGAAATTCATTTAATGCTTCAGAAATAGGAAAGCAACCCAAAAGTGATAAAAGTTTGACATGGCTCTTCTTATGAAATAACTTCAACCCCACAAAATATTGGGAACAAATACCTGCCCTAAAAACACTAAAAGCATCAGATTACAAAAATTGCAGCATCTAACTCCATGTGTGGCATTTCAAATTACACATTACATGCCTACGCAATTGTAACGCCCCAGATATAACTTTCCCAATTTGTACTCCAACTCTTGCCGTTTCCGGCGTTAAGTTATATTTATTTCTCGGGTTCGGGTCTTTGTCTCCGTGTGTTGTTGTCGTTGTCATGCATCTCATATCATGTCATCATGTGTTTTGCTTTTGCATACGTGTTCTTCTCATGCATTCGAGCATTTTCCCCGTTGTCCGTTTTGCATTCCGGCGCTTCGTTCTCCTCCGGTGGTCATTTCTATCTTACTTTCATGTGTGGGGATTAAACATTTCCGGATTGGTCCGAGACTTGCCAAGCGGCCTTGGTTTACTACCGGTAGACCGCCTATCAAGTTTCGTGTCATTTGGACTTCGTTTGATACTCCAACGGTTAACCGAGGGACCGAAAAGGCCTCGTGTGTGTTGTAGACCAACACCCCTCCAATTTGGCCCAAAACCCACCAAAGTCTGCTCCATGTCCTAGAGCGTTCGATCACGATCGCGTGGCCGAAAACCGCACCTCATTTGGACTCTCCTAGCTCCACTTATGCCTATAAATACACCCCCTCCGTTTTCGGATCTCTCTCCCTCTCGAAACCCTAAAAAAAATCCCTTCCTCCGCCGCTGGATGTGTCCGGGCAAGCCGGACAACGTCCGATCCGCCGCCGCCAGTCAACCGTCGCCACCTGTCGCCTCCCGCGCCGGCCCGCGAGGGCCCGAGGCCGGCCCCCGCCGCCGCACACCCGGGCCACGCCCCGCGCCTCCATCCGCCGCCGCCTCTCCCATCTCCGGTGGGCGCCGCCGCCGCGGGCCACCCCGCCGCCGACCGGAGCTCGCCGCGCCACCGCCGCCTCCCGGTCGCCGCCTCACGCCGCCCTGCGCCGCTGCCTCACGCCGCCGCCGCCGCCACCACCGACCCCGGGAGCCCCTCGCCGGCCTCCTCCTCTCCGGCCGTCACGAACTCCGGCGGTGAACAGTGCACGAACTCCAGCGAGCCTCGGGAACCGCGCCAGATCCAGATCTGAAAAATCCCCCCGGTTGACTTTTTTCCCTCCGAACCCTAATTTTTTATGCGATCTTTGACCTGCTGTAACTTTGCATCCGTAGCTCCGTTTTGGACATATAGTATATCAAAATGTCTGCCTCAACGAGTACATCATTCCATTCCATTGCATCATTTTCATTTGAGTTCATCTTGATGCCCGAAATGCTGCGAGAAGGAGGCTTCATGAGTTAATTGTCAGATCTGCTAATTCATCTTAGACTTTTGTCATTTTTGCCATGATTAATGTGTGCATGCAATGCCTGTGAGTCCTTCATATGTTTTGTTAAGGATTTTGTTATCTTTCCAGAAGTGCAACCCATGCATTTTTAGGATGTGTGTGGTGACTTGTGCAAGCTTGCAAAGTGAGGCACCCGGTAAATCTGTTTTCAGGGACTTAGTAGTTTTCACTAAGTCTGGGATTATTTAGTTCATGATGCCATATGTTCGTGTTGTTTCCTAGTGATCCGTGCCTCTTTTGAGGATGATCAGTAAAGGAGTTTTGTTAATCTTGTAGTGCTCTATCCATCCATGTCTTTACTTGCAATTATGGAGCACCCTACCTTGAGTCAATCGAGCTCTACTTTTGCTTCATTGTGAATCTGGGCAGATCGTCAACTTGTTTGCGATTTTGCCGATGCTATTGTAGTTGATCCGTGCATGCTATGCCATTGTTATTGCCATGTCTAGCTTTTATTTTGTGCCTTCTTAATGGATGTATGATTTCCTTGCCATGACTTGCACCGTGGTGAGTGCATCGAGCTCGTTTACATGCCTTCGTGAGTTTTATTTCAGCATGTCTCAGTTTTCACTAAGTCTGAAAACTGATTGTGTTTAGCTATGTTCGTGTGCTTATTAGTATATTTTGTGATCCCTTTTGGCTCAAGGTCACTAAGGGACTTTTTTTAAGATTGTTGAGTAGCTCCATTCCATGTCTTTCTTTGTCATAATCAGGTCATGTATCATGTTGTTTTGTTGCTCCGAGGAGGGCTTCATGATCTGAAATTTCAGACAAGTGTTAATTTCACTAAGTCTGGAATCTGTTTTGCATTTGCGTTTTTGACATGCTTGTTTGAACCTCATAATGGATGAATTGGCCGTGGCTCAGTGATAGTCTTTTGTTAAAAATCTTGTGTACATCCCTGCCATGCATTTTTTTGTCATGTTTGGGTGCTGTAGCATGTTCATCTCATTGCGTTTAGATGCCTACTTGCTGTAAATCGCAGACCGGTGTCATTCTTAAAACGCTTGCCATTTCCAAACCATAACTCCGATTCCAGTGATCTTTATATCGTTTTCAAGCGATTTCATCCCCTCTTTCCAGTGGCACACTTGGTTTTCCAAGTTGAGGCCAGGTTCATGCATTTCCTGTCATATCTTGCATTTTGCATCCCGCATCGCATCCCGCATAGCATGTCATCATTGCATCTTATTGTTTGAGCTTGCACGTGGTTGATTGTATCCTTGTTGCTTGTTTGTCTTGTTTGGGTAGAGCCGGGAGATGATTTCGCTAACGAGGATCCCGTTGAGTTTGCTTTTGAGGATCCAGTCAACTCTGACAACTGTGCAGGCAAGATGATCATACCCTCGAAATCACTACTATCTTTGCTATGCTAGTTTGCTCGCTCTTTGCTATGCCAATGCTATGATGCCTACCTTTTGCTTGTCAGCCTCCCAAATTGCCATGTCAAGCCTCTAACCCACCTTGTCCTAGCAAACCGTTGATTGGCTATGTTACCGCTTTGCTCAGCCCCTCTTATAGCGTTGCTAGTTGCAGGTGAAGATTGGAGCCGTTCCTTGTTGGAACATTTATTTACTTGTTGGGATATCATTATATTGCTATGTTATCTTAATGCATCTATATACTTGGTGAAGGGTGGAAGGCTCGGCCCCTCGCCTAGTGTTTTGTTCCACTCTTGCCGCCCTAGTTTCCGTCATATCGGTGTTATGTTCCCGGTTTTGCGTTCCTTACGCGGTTGGGTTATAATGGGAACCCCTTGATAGTTCGCCTTGATTAAAGCTTTTCCAGCAATGCCCAACCTTGGTTTTACCATTCGCCACCTAGCCTCTTTTTCCCTTGGGTTACCGGAGCCCGAGGGTCATCTTATTTTAAACCCCCCGGGCCAGTGCTCCTCTGAGTGTTGGTCCAAATAGAGCCACTTGCAGCGCCACCTCGGGGCAACTTGAGGGTTGGTCTTAGTTGTACGTAGTGTTCATCTGAGTGTGCCCTGAGAAAGAGATATGTGCAGCTCCTATCGGGATTTGTCGGCACATTCGGGCGGTGTTGCTGGATTTGTTTTAACCTGTCGAAGTGTCTTGAATTACCGAGATACCGAGTCTGATCAGAACGTCTTGGGAGGAGGTCTATTCCTTCGTTGACCGTGAGAGCTTGTCATGGGCTAAGTTGGGACTCCCCTGCAGGGATTGAACTTTCGAAAGCCGTGCCCGCGGTTATGGGCAGATGGGAATTTGTTAATGTCCGGTTGTAGATAACTTGAACCTTAATTAATTAAAATGAATCAACTGAGTGTGTTGCCGTGATGGCCTCTTCTCGGCGGAGTCCGGGAAGTGGACACGGTGTTGGAGTAATGTTTGCGCAGGTTGTTCTATAGCTTCTCGCTCGTGCATTGCCTCCTCTTCTCGCTCTCTTTTGCGTATAAGTTAGCCACCATATATGCTAGTCGCTTGCTACAGCTCCACATATTTTTTTACCTTGCCTAACCTATAAGCTTGAATAGTCTTGATCGCGAGGGTGCAAGATTGTTGAGTCCCTGTGGCTCACAGATTACTATTACACCAGATGCAGGGCCTGATGATTCCGCTCCAGGAGACGCGTATGAGCTCAAGTGGGAGTTCAACGAAGACTCTCAAGGATACTATGTTTCTTTTCCCGACGATCAGTAGTGGTGCCCAGTTGGGGGTGAACGGGACCGTTGTCGCATGTTGGGTTCTCTTTTATTTTGGCGCCGTAGTCGGGCCATGAGTGTTTGGATGATGTAATGTTATTTATGTACTTGATTGACGTGGCGAGTGTAAGCCAACTATGTTATCTCCCTTTTTATCTTATTACATGGGATGTTGTGAAGATTTCCTAACTTGTGACATATGCCTTCAATGCGATTATATCTCTAAGTCGTGCCTCGACACGTGGGAGCTATAGTCGCATCGAGGGTGTTACAGCAATATAGTCGAATGGATCTGAAAATAGGTGGCAATACCTTGGGAGATCACACACAGTCGGGATGGAGGAGGAGGGCTTACGATGCTGGCACGATGGTGGAAGAGACATGCTTGGTTGCGACGACAGCGAGAGTGGAGAAGGGTCGGCACATGGGAATGCCGCCGGAGGGCAACGACAACAAGCGCATGGGGTCTAGGGAGAACCTCGTGACTGCGGTGATAGCGGCGAGCGTGGTGGTCGGGGCGCGAGGAGAGGGTAACAACAAGGCGACATGAGATGGAATTGAGAAAACCGCCAAATCGACTAAGTGAGGGTGAGTTGTTGAAATGGTGGGCATTACGAAATACCCGCCACTGCTAATTGTTAGTTGTTGTGCCGCCACATTTTATTCATATTTGGTTCAAAATAACATGCAAACGAGGATGGAAAAGGTTGAAACTTGGCATAGTGTCATTATATGACCCCTATAGGTGTGGAAAAAAATATGAAGGAGTGACAGGAAAACTTGATGCACTTCATGTACAATCTGAACACTCTCTCGCAAAGTATCAGGGTTTTGAACGGAAACCGCCGCCTTCCACATAGAACTCATTTTTACATCATTTCCCTGCCAAACTTTTTTTATGTTTAATATAGACCATTTAAAGTGTCATGCTCAAAATTTGCCAGTTTTTGAGTTAGTTCACTATTTTTAAAACAATAATTTTTTTCTGGCCATTAAAAGAGCAAAATGCTCTTGGTTCAAAAGAACATGCAAATGAGAACCAAAAAGGTTGAAAATCGGCACTATAGGGAATGGTAAAAAATTGAGAGAGTTAGAGAAAACTTGATGCACTTCGTGTACAAACTGAACACTCTCAAGCGAAGTATCAAGATTTCGATCGGAAACTGCAACCTTCCACATAGCCTCAATGTTTTTACATAATTGACCCTTCAAACTTTTTACGTGTTTAATACACACCATTTCAAGTGACATGCTTAAATTGGCCCACTTTTTGAGTTGATCTACTATTTTAAAGTATTAATTAATTTTCTGGCCATTAAAAAGGGAAAAATGCTCTTCGGTTCAAAATAACATGCAAACGAGGACGGAAAAGGTTGAAACTTGGCAAGATGTCATTGTATGACCCCTTGTAAGAAGTGGTAAGAGAATTTGACAGCATTACAGGAAAAACTTGACACACTTCGTGTACAAATGGGGCCAAGGCCAAGCTGGGGGAGATGTCATCCATGGAGAGTGCCAAGCTCCGCCTCGCTAACAAGAACATGGAAACCTCAGGTAACCCACTGCCCTCTTTCAGAATTCCAAATGCTTTTACGAACGACCATTTAGCTAGGATTTTAGACGATAGTGGTGTTGCGGTTTGAGGATTCTTGCTACTTCTTAAGCTTGCGTTGGTTTTTCCCTTGAAGAGGAAAGGGTGATGCAGCAAAGTAGAGTAAGTATTTCCCTCAGTTTTGAGAACCAAGGTATCAATCCAGTAGGAGACAACGCACAAGTCACCGTATACATGCACAAAAAAACACCAACTTGCACCCAACGCAATAAAGGGGTTGTCAATCCCTTCACGGTTATTTGCAAAGTGAGATCTCACAGAGATGGATAAACGGTAAAGTAATATTTTTGGTATTTTTGGTTTATTGGACGGAAAGTAAAAGATTGCAAAGGAAATAAATAGGAAACTAAAATTGTAGATCGGAAACTTATATGATGGAAAGTAGACCCGGGGCCATAGGTTTCACTATAGGCTTCTCTCAAGATAGAAAATATTACGGTGGGTGAACAAATTACTACCGAGCAATTGATAGAAAAGCGCAAAGTTATGTTGATATCTAAGGCAATGATCATGAATATAGGGATCATGTCCGTGCCAAGTAGACCGACTCCTGCTTGCATCTACTACTATTACTCCACACATCGACCGACTCCTGCCTGGATCTAGAGTATTAAGTTCATAGAACAGAGTAACGCATTAAGATGACATGATGTAGCAGGATAAACTCAAGCAATATGATGAAAACCCCATCTTCATATCCTCGATGGCAACAGTTCAATACGTGTTGGTTCCCCTTCTGTCACTAGGATCAATCACCGCAAGATTGAACCCAAAGCTAAGCACTTCTCCCATTGCAAGAAAAACCAATCTAGTTGGCCAAACCAAATCGATAGTTTGAAGAGACTTGCAAATATATCAAATCATGCATATAAGAATTCAGAGAAGATTCAAATAATATTCATAGATAAGATGGTCATAAATCCACAATTCATCGGATCTCGGCAAACATACCGCAAAAAGGTATTACATCGAATAGATCTCCAAGAACATCGAGGAGAACATGGTATTGAGAATCAAAGAGAGACAGGAAGCCATATAGCTACTAGCTATGGACCCGTAGGTCTGTGGTAAACTACTCACGCTTCATCATAAGGGCAATGGTGTTGATGTAGAAGCCCTCCGTGATCGAATCCCCCTCCGGTGGGACGCCGGAAAAGGCCCCTAGATGGGATCTCACGGGTACAGAAGGTTGCGGCGGTGGAGAAGTGTTTTCGTGGCTCTCCTGATTGGTTTTCGAATACCTGAGAATATATAGGCAGAAGAAATAGGTCGGTGGAGTCATGAGGGGCCCACAAGGGTGGGGGCATGCACTACCCCCCTGGGCGCGCCCTCCGTACTTGTGGCCGCCTCGTGGCTTCCCTGACGTGTACTCTAAGTCCTCTAGATGTCTTCTGGTCCAAGAAATATCACCGCGAAAGTTTCGTTCCGTTTGGACTCCGTTTGATATTCCTTTTCTACGAAACTCTAAAACAAGGAAAAAACAGGAACTAACACTGGGCACTAGGTTAATAGGTTAGTCCCAAAAATAATTTAAAATAGCATAATAATGCATATAAAACATCCAAAACAAATAATATAATAGCATGGAACAATAAAAAATTATAGATACATTGAAGACGTATCATTTCTCACGGAGACATTATCTCTCTGGTGCGTGCGCGTGAAAAGGCACAAGCTGCGATCGCTATGGCTGCTGCTAGATGCGTGGAAGAGCCGGTTATGTCCATAGTACTAGTAGAGGCTAGTGCTAGACTTGGGCCCGGTGAGGGGGCAGAAGCTGGGGATGCTTCTGCACTCCCTTCTCCCAGCCGTGCTCCAGCTCGAAAACGTGTGGCTAAGGCGGTGAGCTCACGGGAAGTTCGCCTTCGTAACCGTATCATTTAAATGCGTTACATCTTCTAGAATATCCGGGGTTGTGGCTGTTAGAAGGGAGAGAGAGGAATTGTTGCGGAATATGATGGATGTATTATTAAGCCTCGAGGGCGAGTATATATTGAGTACAAGACTTGAAGGGCAAGACGCCTCTCCTAGAGATAGAAGACATATTACAAATTCTAGACTACCAAATACATGTATCCCAAATATATCTCTAACATCCCCCCGCAGTCATAGCGGTAGCGTTGCGAACAATAGGAGCGTCGCGGACGGTCAGACTGGAAAGAGTAGCAGCCGACGGGCTCACATCCCCCCGCAGTCGTAGCGGGAGCGTCGTGGACGGTGTCGCGTCGCGGACGCGTTGGCTGTAGAGGAAGCCGACGAGTTGCTCAAGCGGATGATAGCCTTTTGTGCAGTTGTCGAGGTAGCCGAGAGTGTGGGTGGTGTAGCCGTGTTGAGGTAGCCGTGCGAAGAATGCCGTGGTCGATGTCGAGTCGGGGTGGCCGGTGTCGAGGAAGTCGTCGTGGAGCCGCGGGCGCAAGGAGGCGCCGTGTTAGTCATAGGCGCAGCGGCACCGAAGTAGTGGTGCGCTGGAAAGAATACGGTGTTGACGAAGCGTCTCGCCGGTTTGCCAAACCTGGGGACACGTCGTAGGCGAAGGCATGCGTCGGTGTTGCCAGCATCGGGCATGCGTAGACGGATGAAGATGAAGTCGACGAAGCGTCGACACATCATGGAAGAAGGCACGCATCGGTGTTGTCAGCACTGGGCATGCGTGGACTGGGACCCGCACAAGCTGTACGCCATGTCGGAGAAATCGGAGAGGCCAGCGGAGAAGAACTCGATGACGGTTGCGGCGCCAATTGGTACGGGGCTGATGTCGCCCGCGGTTGTCGGAGTAGACGAAGTGGTCGGGGTAGATGACGACGACGCTGGCGACGGGCTGGTGCTGGACGAAGACGAAGGAGGTGGACGGGCGGCGGCTACGGGGGTAGCTACGGTGGCGACCGGGGAAGAGCGGCGGCCGCGGCCTGACGACGGCGGCGGCGGCTAGGTTAGGAGCGTGGCGGCGATGCTTGAAGTAGGCGAAGAACCCTGACAGCATGACGAAGACCGGCGAGGACGGTGGCGTTTCCACGCCAAGGGAAGCGGCGCAACGCATAACACGAGAAGTCGACGCGCGGTGACGGCGCAGTGGACCGCGAGCCGTGGCGCTACGGCCTGAAGGGGCAACGCAGCGGCGACAGGCGGGTCGGGGCAACGGCGGGAAGACCTCGGGGTGGCGGCGGGGACCGCGGGCCGCGACGCTGCGGCCCGAAGGGGCGACGCAACGGCGGTTCGCGAGTCTATGCATCCGCGGGGACGGCCTCGGGGTGGCGGCATGGACCGCGTGCCACGCTCGCTACGACCCGACGGGGTGACGCAGTGGCGGCGCGAGGGTCGGTGCAGCCACGGGGACGACCTGAAGCGGACGGCCTTGGGATGGCGGTAGACCACGGGCCGCGGCACTGCGGCCCGAAGGTGCGACGCAGCGGTGATGTGGGCGATGCAACGGGGAGAAGAACCAGGGGCGGCGGCGGGGACCACGGGCCGCGACGTTGTGGCCCGAAGGGGCAACGCAACGGCGGTTCGTGACTTAGTGCATCCACGGGGATGACCTGGGGGTGGCGGCATGGACCGCGTGCCACGCGCGCTACGACCCGACGGGGTGACACAGTGGCGGCGTGAGGGTCGGTGCAGGCATGGGGACGACTTGAAGCGGACGGTCTCGGGACGGCGGTAGACCACAGGCCGCGGCACTGCGGCCTGAAGGGACGACGCAGCGGTAAGACGGGTTGGTGCAGCCGGAAGAATAACCACGGAGCGGCGACACTGCGGTCCGACGGAGCGACATAACGACAGCCCGTTGCTTGATTGGCGAAAAAGCATGCTCAACTCGGAAACGATCTTCGCGAGGCCGGTGGAGAGCACGCAGACGACTGATCAGATCCATCGCGGCGAGGACGTAGTGGATCGCGTTTGCTCGGATGATTGGTCCAAACGGTCGCGAAGTCAAAGTATCCGCTCGACAGAAGTCAGACGGGAGGCGGCCGGACGTGGCAGATGCATGTAACCCTGCGGGACACAAATTGTAAAGGGAAGCCGACTAGATGCGTAACACGCACGCAAGTAGCCACATAGATGCGCGGAAGCACACGAGTAGCTTCACACGTGATGGAGGCCACGCTTTGATCGGACCAAGGCCACGACAGCCGGCAGAGTACGACGTGCGGACGGATGCGCAGACAGCGGTAGTTGCAGGCCGCCGCGTGTCGCCTGAGGCCGTCGAGTCGGAGAAGAGACCGATGATGTTGACACCAAAGTCGGAGTAGAGGCGTGCGAGTGTCGTCGACAACTACAAATGACGCAAACCGATTTTAGATTGAAAAATCAAAAGGAAACCGTCGATCAAAATGACTGGCGGGAGAGAGAAAAACCCGCAGCAAGGGCTCGGGAAAAAGACTTTCTAGGATAGCCGGTCAACACGACTGGCGGACGAACCCTAAGTATGGGCGGCGCGGCCCCCGGCGGTGGTCATTGAGGCCGACCGCCCCGGAGGCGACGCGCAGGTGTGGAAGCGGCGGCGGCTAGGGTTTATGATCGAGGTAAGGTTGATACCATGTTAGAAGGGAGAGAGGGATTGGTGAAATAATTGTTGTATTGTTTTAGCCTCATGGGCATATATATAAGAGTATATGATCTATTTGAAGTACAAGACAAGCTAGAATATTCCTAATTTATCCTATGTTTTCTAATACAATCATGTTACTCAACAGTGACCACGGTGTCCGTCGTACACAGCTCACAGAGTTCATGGCCAAAGAACGGATTGACGTAGTCACGTTACAAGAGACGATCAAATCGGACTTTACCTTCAAGGAACTGCTTGCATGCGATCCCTTGCAATGTTTTGATTGGCACTAGGTACCTTCCACTAGTCATTCGGGTGGTATTTTTATGGGATGTAATCGTGATTTATGTGATGTAATCTCCTAGGAGTGTGGTGTCTTTTTCCTTGCTGCCAACATTAGACACCGAGTTACCGGGATCTCATGGGTGATTGTATGTGTCTATGGTCTTGCTAATTACGCGAGATCAACCATTTTTTCTGACGGAGCTTACGAATTTGGTTGGGGCCAAATGAGATGCCAACATTCCGTTGATAGTTGGGGGCGACTTCAATCTGATCCACTCATGGGCGGACAAGAACAACAATAACATCGACTGGGCTAGGGTGTCCATGTTTAATAATGCCATCACGGCTGCCACTCTCCATCAAGCTGCACGGACAGGCGCCAGGTTCACATGGACGAACAAGCAACTGAGACCTGTTTGTAGCGTGTTAGACCGGGTCTTCTTCACCCCAGAGTGGGAGGTTATTTTTCCTCTCTGTTCTTTGACAGCGGAGACAATAATTGCCCACAACCACGTCCCATTGATTCTTTCGTCAAGGGAGGACTCCATTCGGCATATTAGTAGATTTTATTTCGAAACGTCCTGGTTTGAGTCAGAGGGGCTTTCGCAAGTGGTCTTCGGTCATTGGGAGCAGATTATTTTGCAGCTAGGGCGGCAACGCGGTCCGGCGGAGTTCTAGACTGCCATGGCCGACGCTCTGCGAGCGTTCCTACATGGGTGGGGGGCCAACCACGGGAGTGAATCCAAGAGGGAGAGAGCTAGGATAGTCAACAAGATCGCGTCGCTTGATGCCCAGGCGGATGTCATGCCATTCTCGGAAGGTGAATGGGCTCACAGATATGCCCTAGAAAACCAATTCCTCGCAATTCTTTGCACAAAAGAAGAATATTGGCGTCGTAGGGGTGGCGTCACATGGGTTACTAAAGGAGATGTGAACACCGGTTACTTCCACGCGTATGCAAACGGTTGGAAATGCAAATGCTCCATTTTGCGTCTCCAATCTTACAATGGCCTCCTTCTGACCCAGAATGAAATAGTTAGCCATATTTATGAGTTTTTCATTGGCCTTTTGGGGACGGCTGATGAAAAGACTCTGCCTGCGGGAAGATTTGTGAGATCCAACGGAGCGGGTATCGTAGGAGGAGAACGATGGGCTCGCTCTGTCCTTCCCGCCGAAAGAAATTGACAAGGCCTTGACCGATATGAAGAAAGACACGATGCCCGGCCCTGATGGGTGGCCCGTGAAGTTTTTCAAAATTTTTTGGCCGTGCATGAAGCACCTCTTCTATGCGATCGTGAATGAGCTTTCCCTTGGAACGGTTGATTTGTCCCACCTAAACTACGACGCTATTAGTTTGACCCCTCAGGTTAAAGGTGCGGACAACATTAAACTGTTTAGGCCTATCACTCTCATTAACGTTCCGTTCGAAGTGTGTGCGAAAGCGCACGCCACTCGCTTGGTGCCTATTACGCAATGAGTGATTAGCAAAAGCTAGACCGCCTTTTTCTTAAGGGTGGTAACATTCTAGAAGGGCCAATCGCGCTACTGGAGATTGTCCATGAGCTCAAGCGCACCAAGAGGAAGGGGGTCCTGCTCAAGCTCGATTTTGAAAAAGCCTACGACCGTGTGAACTGGGAGTTCGTTCAGGAGGTCCTCCTCAAAAAGGGTTTTGAGGCAGGTTTATCCACTATATCATGCACTTAGTCAGTAGCGGACATACGATGGTTACGATAAACGGCGAAATGGGCAAGTTTTTCCGCAACAAAAGGGGCCTCTGCCAAGGGGACCCAAGCTCCTCGTCATTTTTAACTTTGTTGCGGATGCCTTGTCTGCCATGCTTGCCAAGGCAAGAGTTGCGGGTCACATCAAAGGTTTGGTGCCCCACCTCATCCCCGGTGGGGTGACCTAGTACGCAGATGATACGATGCTCCTCTTTGAGCCAGATGACCATAGTATTGCCTCGATCAAACTATTGCTCCTCGCTTTCGAGATTTTGTCGGGGCTAAAAATCAATTTCCTAAAAAGTGAAGGCATCACCATAGGGATGGGCGATCAGGATAGTGTGTGGGTGGCAAACTTACTCAATTACAGGCTAGGAGGCTTCCCAATCAAATACCTTGGCCTCCTGATCTCCCACGGGTAGTTGTCGATCTCTGAACGGGAACCTTTATACGGCAAAGTTTCCCATAGGGTAAGCCCATGGAGAGGGAGGTTTATGTCTTCAGCGGCTAGATTGATACTCACGAACTCGAGCCTCTTCTCACTTCCACTTTTTACAATGGGGATGTTTCTTCTCGCAGATGGAGTCCACGTGAAACTAGACACTCCTCGCCCCTGGTTCTTTTGGGAAGGAACCGAAATTAAAGCAAATACCATCTGGTCAAGTGGGCGGCGGTGTGTAGGCCAAAAAATTCGGAGGCTTGGGGATTACTAACTCCAAGCTAATGAATGTAGCTCTTCTTACCAAATGGCGGTGGCGTCTTGCCCAAAACGAGTTGGGACTCTGGGCGGATCTCCTCCAGGCGAAATACTTCCCGGATGGGAACCTGTTTAAGGCCAAGTCGTCCGGTTCTGCATTTTGGAATGGGATCCAAGCGGTTAGACTGGCTTTCTCGGTAGGGGCCCATTTTAGCATTAATAATGTCATGTCCACACAGTTCTGGGTCGATAGCTGGTTGGGTCAGACACCACTATGGCAATCTCACACAATGATTTTCCAACTTGCCACAGACACAAATATTTTAGTGGGCGAGGCCCTTAGGACTTACCCCCGAGTGATACACTTCATGCGCACCCTCGACCTGGTTGAAGAGGCCAGCTAGGCCGACCTCATGGCCATGCTAGGCGACCGACTACTCGGCTGGGGGGCTGATGCTGTCACCTGGAGCCTGGCTGCCTCCCAAAAGTTTTCGGTCAAATCACTATACAATAAACTGACCGAGGGCAACTTTGTGGACATAGCTAGGGGCTATGGAAGGCTGCCCTACCACTCAAAATCAAAATTTTATTGTGGCAAATGTTTAGAAACCGCCTGCCGACGTCGGACAATGTGGCCAAACGCAATGGACCAGCTGATGGTTCTTGTGCCGTTTGCGGACTAGGGAAGAATGCGAACCATGTTTTCTTTAGCTGCTATCTAGCTAGGTTTGCGTGGAGCGCCGTTAGACAAACTTTCAGTCAGAACTGAAATCCCCTCTCTGAAGGGGACCTGCTTTCCTTGCTATTGTCCCAGTGGGGAGCAAACACAAGGATCGTTTGGTGTCGCGTAGGGGCACTTCTGTGATCTCTTTGGATGACCCGGAACAAAATTGCGATTGAGAAGAAATTCCCCACACTCATCCTGCTGATATTATTTTCAAATGTCATCTCTTCTTACAAATGTGGACACCATCGGGGAAGCAGCGCAATGCTGAGCGCATGCAGGGGATCATGGAGAAGATTAAAAGCACTGTAACACTAGCTCGACAGACCACTTCAACAGATTGAGCTTTTGGTATTTGCGTCCATGACGGAAATGGCTTGATGTTCACCGAGTCTTATCCCGCTTTGCATGTGTGTCAGACTGTTACAAACTTATCGCCAATTTGGGACAGTGTAGTCCTCTTTATTTTGGATGTGTGGTCTGTAAGTTTAAAACCTTGTTTGGATGCTGCCGGGTGGCGTTATTATTTTAAAGCCGAACTCTTTTAGTGTATTCGTTCCAAAAAAACTTCATGTACAAACATAACACTCTCCTGCGAAGTGTTAGAGTTTCGAATGGAAACCTTGGACTTCCACATATAACTCAATTTTTAACAACATTTCCCCTTAAAACTTTTTCTATGTTTAATACACACCATTAAGAGTGACATGCACAAATTTGGCCACTTTTTGAGTTGATTTGCTATTTTAAAGCATTAATTGAATGGATAATCCTACATCAATGAAGGACCTACGAAGGCTAACGTAATTTTGCTAACAAATTAACTTGCCCCATGATTTTCAGGAGGGTGGGCTGCTTCATCCTCCTATCTCTAATTCTATTTGTCCATGTTGCATATTACGTAAAACACATAGTAGTATTACGTAGGTGTATGTAACACCCACGATGCGGCTATATCTCCCACGTGTCGGAGCACGACTTAGAGGCATAGCCGCATTGTAGACATGTCGCAAGAGGGGTAATCTTTACACATACCATGTACTAAATAAGAAAGAGGTACAGACTTAGCTTACAATCGCCACTTCACACAATACATAAAATATAGCATTACATCATCCATATACAATCAAGGTCCGACTACGGAACCAAAATAAAGACAACCCCAAATGCATAAGATCCCCGATCGCCCCAACTGGGCTCCACTACTGATCGTCTGGAAAGGAAACGTAGTAACGTCCTGAGTCCTCATTGAACTCCCACTTGAGCTCAGTCACATCTCCTGGAATGGTATCATCAGCACCTGCATCTGGTTTTTTGAAGTAATCTGTGAGTCACGGGGACTCAGCAATCTCACACCCTCGCATTCAAGACTATTTAAGCTTATGGGTAGGTAAAAGGTATGTGAGGTGGAGCTGCAGCAAGCACTAGCATATATGGTGGCTAATATTACGCAAATGAGAGTGAGAAGAGAAGGCCAACGCACATTCGAGAATCTATGATCAAGAAGTGATCCTAGAACTACTTACGTTCAAGCATAACACGAGACCGTGTTCTCTTCCCGGACTCCGCCAAAAAGAGACCATTACGGCTACACACACTGTTGATCCATTTTAATTAAGTTAAGTGACAAGTTTTCTACAACCGGACATTAACAAATTCCCATCTGCCCATAACCGCGGGCATGGCTTTCGAAAGTTAAAATCCCTGCAGGGGTGTCCCAACTTAGCCCATCACAAGCTCTCACGGTCAATGAAGGATATCCCTTCTCCCAAGACGACCCGATCAGACTGGCATCCCGGTTACAAGACATCTCAACAATGGTAAAACTAAACCAGCAAAGCCGCCCGATGTGCTGACAAATCCCGATAGGAGTCGCACGTATCTCGTTCTCAGGGCACACCGGATGATCGCTCCGTACAACTAAAACCAAACCTCGAGTTTCCCCGAGGGGGCGCTGCAAAGGACTCTAGTTTTGTACCAACACTCAAAGGAGCACTGGCCCGGGGGTTTAAAATAAAGATGACCCTTGAGTCCGCGGAACCCAAGGGAAAAAAGGCTAGGTGGAAAATGGTAAAACCAAGGTTGGGCCTTGCTGGAGGAGTTTTATTCAAGGCGAACTATCAAGGGGTTCCCATTATAACCCAACCGCGTAAGGAACGCAAAATCAAGGAACATCACACCAGTATGACGAAAACTAGGGCGGCAAGAGTGGAACAAAACACCAGGCATAAGGCCGAGCCTTCCACCCTTTACCAAGTATATAGATGCATTAAAGTAGACAAGATATAATAGTGATATCCCAACAATAAACATGTTCCAACAAGGAACAAACTCCAATCTTCACCTGCAACTAGCAACGCTATAAGAGGAGCTGAGAAAAGCGGTAACATAGCCAAACAACGGTTTGCTAGGACAAGGTGGGTTAGAGGTTTGACATGGCAATATGGGAGGCATGGTAAAGCATGTGGTAGGTATCGCGGCATAGGCATAGCAATAGAGAGAGCAACTAGCAAGCAAAGATAGAAGTGATTTCGAGGGTATGGTCATCTTGCCTGCAAATTTCTCCCAGTTGACGTAAGCTTGATCCTCGTAAGCGTACTCAACGGGTTCCTCGATCACGTACTCGTCTCCCGGCTCTACCCAAAGCAAGAACACAAGCAAAGGGAACCACAATCAACCACGGTGCAATGCGCAAGCAACATGGTTCAAAACATGACATGATATGCGGGATGTGATATGCAATGCATATGCATGCTCCGGAAGGAAAAGATTGAACCAGGCCTCAACTTGGAAAACCAAGAGTGCCGCTGGAAAGATGAGTTGATTTCGGTCGAAATCAATATAAAGATCACCAGAATCGGATGCACGGTTTGCAAAAGGCAAGCAAAACAATAATGGCACTAAACTGCGATTAACAGCACGACGCCATCTAAAATGCAACAAGAAACTAAGCTACTGTACTCTAACGTAACAACAAAGCACATGGCAGTGATCCACTCAAGACGCTTGAAAAAAGATGAACACTGAGCTATGGCTAAATCACACAATAGTAGGTTCAAACAAGCATGGCAAAAGTGCAAAAGATATCAGGTTCACAGACTTAGTGAAAATAACAACATGTCAGGATTTAACATAAGGAAGCAATGTTTAGAGCAAGATAACAACATGCTACAGGAACATATCATGGCAAACAAAGGCATGGCATGAAACTACTCAAAGCATATAACAACAGTCCTTACTAACCATAAGCCAAAAATGATCAGAAAATACAATGGCAACCATGTAAACATAGCAAGTTTCATTAACAGATTCAGACTTAGCAGAAAACTGGACATGGCAAAAACAGAGTTACGTAGGCATGTTTGCGAGCTCGATGCACTCACCACAAGGTATTGTATGACAAAATAAGCATACACCCAGCAAGAAAACATGATCAATAAGCTAACCATGGCAAGAACACTCTCATAACATGCATGGATCAACTACAACAACCTCGACAAAATTGAATAACATGTAAACAATCTGCCAGGAACATTTTGTAGCAAAAGTAGATCAAGATTGAGTAATGCTAGGTTACTCCATAATTGCAAACAAAGAAATGGATGGATAGAACATAACAATATCTCAAAATCATCCTGAAAATAATTGTGGGCTCTGTTTAGAATATTTCCAACAGCAAACATTTATTTCCAGAATTATTTGAGCATTTAAATTATTTTAGAGCATTTAAATGCCCAAAGTCAAATACTTATGATTTAATTCAATGACCTTCTATTGACCTAGAAAATTGTGCACCAATTTTGCCAGGGGTTCTAACCCAAGACAAAGAGGGTGAACTTTTTAGAAGGGCATTTCAGGTTCATTGAAAAATAATTTTAGTAAACCCTAGTTGTTTCCAGGGGGGGGGGTTGGGGGTTCTATCTTCCCCATTTCAAATTTAAGAGGAATTTAAACATGATGCACGCTCTAATGCTTGAACTAACTAGGGTGTGACAACTCACCCCCACTCAAAAGAATCTCGTCCTGAGATTTAGGATCCTCCGGGAAGAAGGTGGGGTACTCGAGTCGAAGAGGATCCTCCCTTTCCCAAGTGGCTTGTTTCTCGGAATGGTGTGACCATTGAACCTTGAGAAACTTGATATTATGACGTCGAGTGGTACGCTCGGCTTGAACAAGGATACGAACGAGATATTCCCGATATGAGAGGTTATCTTGTAGATCAAGCGTTTCGTGGTCCACTCCACGGATGGGATCCGCGAAGCAACGCCTGAGTTGAGAAACGTGGAAGACATCGTGAACTCTGGAAAGATGCAAAGGTAGTTCCAATTGGTAGGCAACTTCTCCTCGTTTGGCAAGAATGCGAAAGGGTCCAATGTAACGAGGAGCCAATTTGCCTTTGATACCGAAACGATGGGTTCCCTTTAACGAAGTAACCCGAAGGTAAGCCTTCTCGTCGACTTCATAAGTCATAGGCTTATGTTTACGATCATATTGACTCTTTTGACGAGATTGGGCTGTTTTCAATTTCTCACGAATAACGCGAACCTGCTCTTCTGCTTCCTGAATCATATCCGGGCCAAAGAGTTGTCTTTCCCCGGTTTCTGACCAGTTAAGAGGCGTTCGACATTTTCGTCCATAGAGAACTTCGAAAGGA
Organism: Triticum urartu; assembly: GCF_003073215.2. NCBI lineage: Eukaryota > Viridiplantae > Streptophyta > Magnoliopsida > Poales > Poaceae > Triticum > Triticum urartu. The sequence continues at coordinate 273,210,756 of NC_053023.1, forward strand.
GCCTTGCCCAAGCTGGCTTGATAACTATTGTTATAAGCAAACTCCGCGAATGGAAGGCATTTCTCCCAACTCATTCCGAACGAGATAACAGAAGCTCGGAGCATATCTTCCAGAATTTGATTAACTCGTTCTACTTGACCACTTGATTGAGGATGGAAGGCGGTACTAAAAGAGAGACGAGTTCCCATAGCATTTTGGAAACTTTCCCAAAATCGAGAGGTGAAGAGACTCCCACGGTCTGAGTTAATTTCCAATGGGACACCATGAAGAGACACTATTCGGGAGATGTATAATTCGGCTAGCTGGCTAGCGGTGATACTCTAAGAACAGGTAGAAAGTGGGCTGCTTTGGAAGTCGGTCGATTACGACGAAGATGGCATTATTCCCTCTCTTGGTCCTGGGAAACCTAGTGATGAAATCCATACTGATTTTATCCCATTTCCATTCAGGAATAGCCAAAGGTTGAAGGGTGCCAGCAGGCCGTTGATGCTCTGCTTTAACACGACGACAAACGTCACAATTAGCAATGTATTGAGCGATTTCTCTCTTCATCCTAGTCCACCAGAACCTCTGGCGTAGGTCTTGATACATTTTAGTACTACCGTGATGAATGGTGAGAGGGGATTCATGAGCTTCCTTAAGGATCAACTGGCGTAGATGTTGTTTCTTGGGAACCACCAAACGGTTCTCGAAGAAGACAGCACCCCACTTACCCATGGAAAAACATTTAGCAACTCCACTAGCAATGTTTTCCCTAATCCGGGATATGCCCTTATCACGCTTCTGGGCAGCTATGATTTGATCCATAAGGGTAGGTTTCGCCACCAGGGTGGATAGGAATCCTCGAGGAACAATGTGAAGATTAAGCTTACGAAATTCCTCATGGAGAAGTGGTTGACTTTGTTGTAACATCAGGTTGTTACAATAGGACTTACGGCTTAGCGCATCAGCCATGACATTGGCTTTGCCCGGGGTGTAAGTTATTCCTAAGTCGTAATCCGAGATCAACTCAACCCAACGTCTTTGCCTGAGATTCAAATCTGGTTGGGTGAAGATATATTTCAAACTTTGGTGATCGGTGAAGATCTCGCAACAATTACCGAGAAGGTAATGTCGCCAAGTTTTAAGTGCATGGACTACAGCTGCAAGCTCTAGATCATGTGTGGGATAATTTTCCTCATGTGGGTGTAATTGCCATGAAGCATAGGCAATTACCTGACGATCTTGCATGAGTATGCAACCTAGTCCTTGTCGCGAGGCGTCGCAATAGATAATAAAGTCCTTGGAGAAGTCTGGTGGTACCGGTACGAGAGCAGATGTCAGGCGTCTTTTCAGTTCCTGAAAGCTGAACTCGCACTGTGGAGTCCACTCGAACTTTTTATCTTTCTTGAGGAGTTCAGTTAGAGGTTTAGCAACCTTGGAGAAATTCTCGACGAAGCGGCGGCAGTAGCTCGCTAAGCCAAGGAAGCTCCGAACTTGCTTAACCGTCTCAGGTGGATTCCAATCAAGGACGGCTTGAACTCGCTCGGGATTGACAGCAATACCCTTGCCAGAGATTACATGGCCTAGATAGGTCACTTCTGGCAACCAAAATTCACACTTGGAGAATTTGGCATAAAGGCGATGCTCTCGAAGTTTCATCAATACCAGCCTTAGATGTTCGGCATGTTCCTCTTCATTCTTGGAGTAGATGAGTATGTCATCGAGGTATACTACGATGAATTTATCCAAGTACTCCATGAAGACCGAGTTCATTAACCGAGAGAAGGTAGCTGGGGCATTTGTTAAACCGAAGGACATGACGGTGTACTCGTATTGGCCATAACGAGTAACAAAGGCCGTTTTGGGAATGTCCCCATTTCTGATTTTGATTTGATGGTAGCCCAACCTCAAATCCATCTTGGAAAAGACTGAGGATCCAGCGAGCTGATCATACAGATCGTTGATCCTGGGAAGCGGGTATTTGTTCTTGATGGTGACCAAGTTGACAGGTCGGTAATCCACAACCATTCGATCCGTTCCATCCTTCTTCTTAACGAAGAGGACGGGGCAAGACCAAGGAGAGGAACTAGGACGGATGAAACCCTTTTTCAAGGACTCATCGAGTTGGTTCTTAAGCTCGGCTAGTTCTAAGGGTGCCATCTTGTAGGGTCTTCTAGAAATTGGAACGGTTCCTGGAACAAGGTCTATCACAAACTCAACATCCCTGTCAGGTGGAACACCTGGCCGTTCTTCTGGAAAGACATCCGGAAAGTCTTGGACTACCGGAACATCCTCAAGGTCTGGAAGGGGGTTGGCATTTAGGGAGTAAAGTTGGTGCTTGGCCACTCGGGTTAAGACATTGACTGTCTTGCCCGATGGGTGAGTAAGTTGAACGGTTCTAGTGGCACAATCGATCTTAGCATAATGAGCTGACATCCAGTCCATACCCAAGATGATGTTTATGTCCGAGGACTTGAGAGCTATTAAGGATGCAAGGAAGACAAGTCTATCGACAAGAATTTTGTTCCCATGGCTTACTCTAGAAGTTTGCCATCTAGAGCCAGGGGTTTGAATTTCCATGGTAGATGGCATGTCACAGAATGTCGTGTTATGCAATCGAGCATAGTTCTCGGATATGAATGAATGCGATGCTCCAGTATCGAAAAGAACACATGCCGGATGGCAGTTAACAAGGAGCATACCAAGGACAACGTTAGGATCCTCATGAGCCTCCTCGGCTGAAACATAGTTGACATGGCCACGTGCAGTGGTGGCCGGCTTGGCGTAGAATGTTTTTCCCGCGGGCTTACCACGGCCAACGGACTTTCCAGTTTGATTGGGGTTGTTGTTCTGGGGACATTCTCGACTATAGTGACCCGACTCTCCACACTTAAAGCATGTCACCATATTGGGGCGTGGAGCAGCGTTAGCAGCGGGGCCACCATAGGGCTTGGGCGGTGCAAATTGCTGGTTAGGACGAGGCACCTCAAAGGATGGCCTCGGAATGAACCTGGGTGGCAGTGCCATGCTTGGGATCCACACCCGGCGCTTCTGAGCTCCAGAACCGGATGAAGAGCCAAAATCACGGAAGTGCTTGCGTGAAGCGTCATAATCAGTCTGGCCTGTCTCAGCACTGATGGCTTTATTGACCAACTTCTGAAAGGAGGTGCACTCGTGCAGACGAAGATCGCGGCGAAGCTCAGGGCTAAGTCCCTTGCGGAACCTTGCCTGCTTCTTAGCGTCAGTAGATACCTCTTCAGGGGCATAACGTGCCAGATTCCCAAATTCACGACTATAAGCATCCACAGTCAGTCTTCCTTGGGTGAAGTTGCAGAACTCCTCCCTCTTGCGATCCATGAGACCTTCCGGAATGTGATGCTCACGGAAAGCCTCACTGAATTCAGCCCAAGTAGTAATTTGGCCGACTAGGCGCATAGCTTCAAAATTTTCCCACCAGAGGCTAGCAGGGCCTTCGAGATGGTAGGCAGCGTAAGTAACCTTGTCGGCTTCGGCTACGTTGGCAGAACGTAGCTTGTGGGTGATGCTGCGAAGCCAGTCATCCGCGTCGAGGGGCTCGACGGAATGATTAAACTTTGGTGGGTACAGCTTGATAAAGTCATTGATTGACACCAAGTCATTTCACGGATGGCGTGCAGTGTTCTGCTCAATTCGCTCTAGCAGGCGGTTAGTCTCACGCTTGTTTTTTCCGCCTCCAGCATCACTTCGGCCAGAGAAGGCGGGTGAGGCAGATTTTCACCCCTAGCTGCACTGAGGCAGCAGGGTTGCTGCGGGTGTTGACCATCCTAGGAGAAAACAAGACAACGGTTTAGATAAGGATGGCTCAAACTTAGCAAGGAAGTGCAGAATGTAATGGATAACATGGAATGCAGAGATGTTCATCCGTATGTCATGGTAATATAAGACTGCCATATATATACCAGCGGTCATACACATCATACATAGTTTAGTACAAGCCCAAGCTACAGTACAACCATGATGGAAGACGTTACATCTCATCGGAGGCATTCCAAGCTCCTATACATTATTTGACTACACCTCCGGAATTGATTACACACCAAGTCGTAGTCCACAAGTCACGCAGGACAGTGAAGATACAACTATTACAATACTAGTGGTACTACTACTAACTCAGACAGCTCTGTAGTAGTCCTCATAGAAGTCACCTCCATAGCCTGGAAGTTCAACCTGATCATCCGGGAACAGACGGTCCTGAGGAGCCTGTGGACCATAGGGGCTAGGATGAGGTCTTGGACCAACAAACGGTGGCCTGCGAGGACCACGGGGTGGGGTGATGCCTCCCACATCACGCCAATCCACCATGTCTGGCAAAGCAGATCTCACAGGATACAGATCCCTTGTATCCATACATCCAGCTTGCACCGCAGGTGCAAACCGAGTCAATGTAGCCCAATGATCAGCACGGGTATTGAAAAGCTCCAGCCTCAAGGCCCGATTCTCTCGGTCCTTATCTTCGAGCATCTCGGCAGTGGTACGAGTTAATGAGTCCTCCTGAGTGGAGTCAGCATAGATAGCCTGAAGATACCCTTGCGCTCCTGGAAGTGAAGCTGGCATGTAACGGAAGTCGGTGTTCCGAAGCAGGCCAGTCCGGACTCGCATGATGGTCATCATGGAATAGGCAGCATCCTGCACAGCCATCTCAACAGTAACCCCGAGTCCATAGGAACAGTGAAGGGGCTCGGTAGATCCAGGATAAGAAGGAAATATCCTGACGGTGCAGAAATATTGGCTTTGATTAAAGTCTCGGAATTGCTCTTCGACGGTGTATTCGGGATACCAACGGTAACCCGTCTCGATCATTACCCGGAGTAACATAGCAGTATGACCGGGCACGTCGAGGCACCGGGTCAGGCGAACCACTTGGTTTTGAACACGGTTGGCCATCTGAAAGCACACCCACAATGCAAAGACATCAGAATTTCTAGGGAAAATTGGACATCATAACAGCTGTAAATGCTCAGAAAAAGATTTGAGACATCCACAACAGTTTGCAATACCACTCAACAACATCATATCAAGGTTCTGATCCAATTAGCAACATACTAAAATAGTAGAAACTGAACTGGGGCTTATAACAACAATCCTATAAGCTACTACGGATTAGTAACACGTGAACCTGATAGAAGAAGAGAGCCTAGTCCTTAACCCACGTTGAATGAGAAGAGAATGACTCAGATCAGAGGCATAGGGTAAAGGAGTAAAAGAGCCTTACGTTCCCCCCACAATCAATTCCCCTACATATAACTAAAGCATTTCTAGACTCGACATCGACCAGCTTGGCTCAACGAACCTACATGCAGTCCGGCTCTGATGCCAACGCTGTCAGGACCCCGGTTCCAAGCCACATCGATCTAGCCGGTAACACCTCATATCACTTTGCGGCCTCACGCACGGTATCCCACAGGTGTCACCTTACCATGGCCCGGGACCGTTTGCGCCTTTTGGCTCACGTATATGATAGTGTCGCTAGCATCCATATGACAGAGAACCCGGGCCGACATGGCTAGTCGTGAACCCAAAGCGGCACAGACCTATGGAGACAGGCATACATGAATCACATCGAGCATGTCGGTCATCAGCGAGTGATTCCGGGCTGTAGCACTGGGCTAACAGGACTCCGGGGAACCCGGGCTGTAGCAGGCTAGGCAGGACTCCAGAAGTCACCGCGTGACATTTCCCCGAAGGGACAGACATAGGAACGAAGTGAAACACATGCCGGCCAGTCAAGTGTCCTGAACAGTAGTGCTGGGCTAGCAGGACTCCGGTGAACCGGGCTGTAGCGGACTACTATGGCTCGAGGAACACTAGACTACATTTCCCCATAAGAAAGGCTGCCAAGGATAAACAACTAGATTGTCGGATCCCACTCATACCAAGCATTTCAATCATACACACAATATGCCCGATATGAGTACATACAACATGGCATCACAACAAAACTCTACAACTCAAGTACTTTATTTAAAGGCTCCAGAGAGCCATACATAACATGTTCATACAGATAGGGGTCACATGACCCGACACTCAAGTCATACAAATCATACAAGCACATGCGGAAGCACCTAGTCTGAGTACAGACACTAGAAAGAAAGAAGGCTTCTCAAAGCTTGTCTATCTACATAGGGCCCTCCATGGCCAGGATCACCACCTGGGTGGCTAGTCACTCGTCGACGTCAAGGTCTACGTAGAACCCATCGGAGGGGGCGGTGTTGTCGTCTGAAAACAATAATTAAGCAAACATGAGTACAAGGGTACTCAGCAAGTCTTACAACAGAACCTACTATACATGCTTATTCTCAAGAAGGTGGTGGGGTTATTGCAGCAAGCCAGCTTTGACTCTTGGCTAAGCTATCCTACGGAACTCCACCAGTAAAATAGTTTTCGCACACGAGTCCACTACTCACCAACACAATACTCCACCGAGGATCCTCCCTCGTCATCCTACGAGAGGGCCATCCTTGGTACTCACACTTATCTTGAGTCTTTTAGTAGTATCCATTAACTTGTCTATGAACTGTATAGGCAACCAAGTAGTCCTTTACCGCGGACGCGGCTATTCGAATAGTTTTATACCCTACAGGGGTGTACTTCGTCACACATGTTTCCACCACTTAGCGTCTGCACACGACATGTGCTCGGCAGACTTCAAGCGAAAACCGACGTGGGTGTAGACCACGACCTGACTAACCTCACAAGTCTCTAGTCCAGGTTTATCGCCTATTCAGGTTCCATCCGCAAGGAAATCCGGCCGCGGTGTCCTCAACGGCCCCAAACGATGTGTACAGGGTCCCGAGACGCCAAATGGGCGCCCGGCATACCCGGCCACAGTGTATCTACCACATCATAGCCCACCCCTAGGGTCAGCCCTACGCACGGCCGCCAACACATGTCCTACAAACACCAGAAACTAGTTGCAACTCATGGACAGAGGGCGAGAGGGGTCAGTAAGTCGAGCGGGGTCATATTTCAGGGCCCAATGTGTGGTAGTAGCTGAATCTTAAATCACGCATACATATCTCAGTTCTTATGGACGGTCTCAATGAAACAACCCACCATGTACTCCTACATGGCCTCTCATCGATACCTTTACCAAAACATGTTCAACACATTCCTCACATTACCGACATATCATATCACTCTAGCCCATCACCCAGATGAACCAGAACTGACACAACTCTAAGCATAGCAGGCATAGCAAGGTAGGAATCACATACATGTCTCAATCAACTCCCACACATGCTAGTGGGTTTCATCTAGTTACTGTGGCAATGACAGGTCATGCAAAGGATAAGGGTTCAACTACCGTAACACACAGCAGTTTGAATCGCGTTATCTTAATGCAGTAAACAAGAGCAGAAGCGAGAACATGGTTTTGTATCGGAATGATTAATGGGTTGCTTGCCTGTTGTAGTGGTAGTAGGGTACTGCCCTTCAGACGGATACTCGGGGTTATCCTCGGAGGCAGATCCTACCACGAAAGACACACCAAAACATAATCAACACATGGCAATATGCAACAATATGATGCATGCTATGACATGGCAAGATGAAGGTGTCTTGGCCTAATGCAAGCTAAAACAGACAGGGATGAACTCATTTGAGTCAAAGATTCAGTTATTAGCTTATTAAACATGGCTTTATTAGTGCATTACCTCATTCTGCTTAAACAACAAGGTTAACTTGTTTTGTCATGCATGAAACCATTACAGATGGATAGATTGAATTTTTTTGATCATTTTTCATATATAAATCTTTGCATTTGGAGCTATGGTTGATTTTCTATGATTTTTAGAAGTTTTGATTATTTTCTGGAATTTCCTATTAAAGAATAAATCCAGAAATTGAATTAATGCGTCAGCACTGCGTCACTGTGACGTCAGCGGGTCAAAGGCGCCAGCCTAGGTCAAACCTGACTGGTGGGCCCCTTCTGTCAGTCTCTCAGCTAACTAACAGAGTTGGTTAGTGTTTAGCTAGCACTAAACTGGGTTAGTTAGGCTCTGGGCCCACATGTCAGTGAGAGAGGGGTAGTTAACGGCGTCATTAACCTCTAACAGAGTGATTAGCTCTAATTTAAACTAATCTAAATTAGTTAGAAGCCGGCCCCACATGTCAGTGTCTCAGATGGAGTCAAACTGGGGTCAAACCCCTGGTCAGCGGGGCTAATCCCGCCGGCGTTGAGTCGCCGGCGAGGCCAAGACGGCGGAGAGCTTCGGATTTGGTCCTCCGGTGACCAAATCACCGGTGGAGACGTGCTACGCGTAGCTGGGGAGCTGCCGCATCCAGTGGTGCAAGTGGTTGGACACGGGGACGCCGGAAACGACGCCGGCGAGCTCGACAGCGGCGGCCGGACTTCGGACGGGGTTGGGTTCGACACTATGGTGCACGGGAGAAGGAGCTGGTGGTGGCTACGGGCTCTTGGTGCTGCGCTGAGCACAATGGTGAGCTTGGCTTCGAGCCACTGTGGCTCTAGCCACGACGGCGCCATGGCCGGCGGCGGGGAGCTTTCGGGTGCGGTGGAAGTGGCGACTACAGAGGCCAAACGAGCACGGGAGCTAGGGGAAGAGGAAGAGGAGGTCACCGCGGGGTCGGAGAGGGGGTCAGCGAGCTCGGGGAGGTCCTGGCGGCGGCGAATCGACCGGAGACGGCTCGGGTGCCCGAGGTTGAAGACGAGGGCGAAGACGGCGTTCGGCGGCGTTTGGAGTCGCGTGGGTTAGCGGAGAGGTCCAGGGCGACGAGGTGGAGCTATTGGGCTTGTCGGAGGGGCGAGGGGGTGGCTCTGGTGACGTCTACGGCGAACGGCGGCGAGGATCGCGCTTGGCCATCGCGGGAGAGGGTTGTGACGCCCGGATAATCAAGCTACAGTAACCTCTGCTAATAATGCCACGTCACCTCCGTTATTGTCGCTAATCTCGCGTTAGTTCGAAACTGATTCAAATTCAAATTCAAAATAGAGGCAAACAATAAAAGTTTTCAAATATTAAAACTAAAATGTTTGGAGTAATCCAAATATTGCATAGGTAATTGTGGCAGAGAAACCAAACTTTGATAAAGTGCTTAAAGGCTCTAAAATAAATAAAACAGTAGCTTAAACATTTAAAGAAATGGCTTTCATAATTTATAGAGTATTAAACTATTTTAATTAGGTGTGGACTTTTTGTGGCAGTGGTAAAACTAGTCCCACTAATTTAGGTGCTTTTGTATATATTTTGTAAAACAAAATTAAATGAGCATAATGATAAAACAATAAAGTAAAATTACTAAAATAAAAGGAAAACAACCCCCCCTCCCGACTGGGCCTTGGCCCAGTTAGCCGTGCGGCCCAGCTAGCCAACCGGCCCAACCGCACCCCCTCCCTGGCCTACAAGGCCACCTCTCCCACACCCGTAACCCTAACCCCCGATCCCCCCACTAGCAGCCGCTCACCCCCACCTCGTCCTCCCCCTCCCCCGATCCAGAATTGGATCGAGGCGCTCGACGCCGCCGCCGCTCGGAGGCGCCCGAACCCCGCGCCCCGCCGCGCCTCCGTCCTTCCCCCCGCGACCATCGCGCCGGAGCCCTTTTCCCCCCTCGTCGGCGCCTCATCATCCCGACCGCGTCCGGTGCTACTCCCCGTAGCCCCGACGAGCGCGCCCGTGCGTGAGGACCGCCGCCTCCGCCCTGCAGCTTCTTTGTCTTCCTCGCGCAACGCCTGCAACACCACTGGCCGCCGCCGTCATCACCACGCCCCGCCGAAGCTCACCACCGCCTCGCGAGCCATGGCTTCCTCCTCCTCGCCCCATGCTGAGGACGTCATCCCCACGCTGCGTCCCCTAAGCCTTCTACTCGGCCTCGCACCTGCCGGCCCATCCGGCTACCGGACCTCGCCGGCAGGGTTCCTCCGGCCTCCCCGAGCCCTCCTCTGCAACGATGTGAGACTTCGGCTCCCCCTGGCCTCTCCCCTCTCTTCGCCGTGCCTCGTAGACGCCCTGTCGATGAGGCCGTGCCTCTGCCACCACTCGACGCCGACGTGGTGGTCGATTCCGACCGTCCCAGCTCCTGCTAGAAGCTCCAGTGTGTGTGTGGCGAGGCCCTCGTCCGATCCATGACGACCACCGCTAGAATGTTCGCCGGAGGCAAGCGCACGGTCGTCGCCGGTGCGCTCTGCCTCAACGTCGTTACCCTGCTAACGTGGAACTGCAATTAGCGCTTAATTACCATGCTAATCAACCCACTATGTCATTGACCAGTGGGTCATCCCTGCTAATTCCCACTATTTAATAAACCTGTTAACTAAGTAGACAATAACATGTGGACCCCCAGCACCCAAATAACCCTTCACTTAAAACATGCCCCTGACAGTAGGCCCCACTACTTAATTAGATTAACTAAAACCGTTTAAAAACTTTGATTAACAAAAGGGTCCACTAACATATGGGTCCCACTACTAAATAAATCTAGTTAGTAAAATAGTTTAACTAGCAGTCTATGACATGTGGCCCCCACATGTCAGTTGGACCAGTCAAACCAGTCAACAAGTTGACTGTTGGCTAGGCAGTCAGCAGGGCCCACCTGTTAGTCAAGTTGTCATATCCCTGTGTACACTTCTGAGTACCCGTAGCATATAGTATTTAATATAAATTCGAATTAAATTAACTATAGAATTTCAGAAAAACAATTTAGACTTAAAAAAGAATCGTAGAAAATAATCCGTAGCTCGGATGAAAAAACTTTGTACATGAAAGTTGCTCAGAACGACGAGACGAACCCGGATACGCAGCCCGTTCATCCGCCACGCATCCCTAGCATAGCGAGCACGTAACTTTCCCCCTCCGGTTCATCGGTCCAAAAACACGAAACACCGGGGATATTTTCCCGGATATTCCCCCGCTTCACCGGTACCACCTCATACCGCGTTAGGGCACACCTAGCATCACGCCTTGTCATGTCATGCATCGCTATGCATCTGTTTGCTTAATATTTATTGTTTCTTCCCCCTCTTCTCTCGCTAGACACCGAGACCGACGCCGCTGCTACCCAGTACGACTATGGTGTTGACGACCCCTCTCTCTTGCAAGAGCAACCAGGCAAGCCCCCCCTTTGATCACCAGATATCGCCTACTCTTCTCTATACTGCTTGCATTAGAGTAGTGTAGCATGTTACTGCTTTCCGTTATTCCTATCCTGATGCATAGCCTGTCCTTGCTACTACTGTTGTTACCATTACCTGCTATCCTACTGCTTAGTATAGGATGCTAGTGTTCCATCAGTGGCCCTACACTCTTGTCCGTCTGCCATGCTATACTACTGGGCCGTGATCACTTCGGGAGGTGATCACGGGCATATACTATATACTTTACACAGTTACATTACTTATGATACTGTTCGGAGATGGGGGCTGAAGGGGCAGGTGGCTCCATCCCGGTAGAGGTGGGCCTGGGTTCCCGACGGCCCCCGACTGTTACTTTGAGGCGGAGCGACAGGGCAGGTTGAGACCACCTAGGAGAGAGGTGGGCCTGGCCCTAGTCGGCGTTCGTGGTTATTTCAGAATAACATGTTTAACGAGATCTTGGTATTTGATCTGAGTCTGGCTACTAGCCTATACGCACTAACCATCTACGCGGGGACAGTTATGGGCACTCGACGTCGTGGTATCAGCCGAAGCCTTCGTGACGTCAGCGACTGAGTGGCGCGCGCCGGATTGGACCGTAAGCCTGCTCTTGTATTAAGGGGGCTAGTTCTGCTTCCGGCCGCGTTCACAACGTGCAGGTGTGCAAAGGGCGATGGGCCCAGACCCCTGCGCCATAGGATTTAGACCGGCGTGCTGACCTCTCTGTTGTGCCTAGGTAGGGCTGCGACGTGTTGATCTTCCGAGGCCGGGCATGACCCAGGAAAGTGTGTCCGGCCAAATGGGATCGAGCGTGTTGGGTTATGTGGTGCACCCCTGCAGGGAATTTAATCTATTCGAATAGCCGTGACCTTCGGTAACAGGATGACTTGGAGTTGTACCTTGATCTTATGACAACTAGAACCGGATACTTAATAAAACACACCCTTCCAAGTGCCAGATACAACCGGTGATCGCTCTCTCACAGGGTGACGAGGGGAGGATCATCGGTTAGGGTTATGCTATGCGATGCTACTTGGAGGACTTCAGTCTACTCTCTTCTACATGTTGCAAGATGGAGGTGGCCAGAAGCGTAGTCTTCGACAGGATTAGCTATCCCCCTCTTATTCTGGCTTTCTGTAGTTCAGTCCACCGATATGGCCCTCTACACTTTTACCCATGCATATGTAGTGTAGCTCCTTGCTTGCGAGTACTTTGGATAAGTACTCACGGTTGCTTTCTCCCTATTTTCCCCCTATCCCTTTTACCTGGTTGTCGCAACCAGATGTTCGAGCCCAGGATCCAGGCGCCACCATCGACGACGACTCCTACTACACCGGAGGTGCCTACTACGTGCTGCCCGCTGACAACGACCAGGAGTAGTTAGGAGGATCCCAGGCAGGAGGCCTGCGCCTCTTTCGATCTGTATCCCAGTTTGTGCTAGCCTTCTTAAGGAAAACTTGTTTAACTTATGTCTGTACTCAGATATTGTTGCTTCCGCTGACTCGTCTATGATCGAGCTCTTGTATTCGAGCCCTCGAGACCCCTGGCTTGTAATATGATGCTTGTATGACTTATTTATTTGTAGAGTTGTGTTTTGATATCTTCTCGTGAGCCCCTGATCTTGATCGTACACGTCTGCGTGTATGATTAGTGTACGGTTGAATCGGGGGCGTCACAAGTTGGTATCAGAGCCGACTGCCTGTAGGAATCCCCCTTCCACACTCCTTGGCCGAAGTTGAGTCTAGACATTACAAAAACTTTTACTAACATGGCTGTGTGCCTTACGGGCGCACATCGCCATCTGGGTGGTATTAGACTCTTTTACTCCTCGATCCTTACTCTGGGACTCTGAACTCTCTCCTATTCGGGTTTAATGAATTTCCTAAAAATCTAACTTAGGTTCTCAAAAATACTTTCTCCCGGAGAGCCCCTTCAGTCCAGATGATCGCCGGCTGCACTAGAAGATTTCAAAGATACTCTCCGATATTCTATCGAGACCTTGTGCGTGTTGCTTTTGCAATTCCCTTCTATTGATAAACCTCTATGGATAACCACGTACACGTGCCATTCATATAATCATTCCTCATTGATCTTGTTATTACAAGATGCCCCAAAATTCTCTCTATTGTTCTGAGAATACTTTGTGCCTACTGCCTTGCATTTCTTTGCCACATGAATACCACTATGGGTAATTTCTAGCACTCACCGGATATTTGCTCATCCCCAGTTGGTTCATGTATTTCACAAAAGTCTTCAAAATACTATTTGAACTTCCGAAAATCCTGAGTAGCCTATTACTCTTGAAGTTCTTACTTGCTTGCATTATGGTTAATCCCATAAGTCTATAATTTTATTGGCATCCCTTGTCATTATCATTTTGAGTCCATTGATTCAAAATGTTGTGAATGCTCGCCATCCTCAATCAGATCCAATGATTCATCCTTCCGGCTCACACGTCATTTTAAACATGAGCTGGTTATCGACCAATCAGATTGCCATCGATTGTACCCCTAAGCATACGCAACTTATCCATCCTTAATCAGAGTGTTTGCTTCTGATCCCTTGATTGGAAATCATAAATCTTTTGCATTTGAGCTTTGAATTAGTCAGTTGTTTCTATAGTCTGATCTCCTTGCATTGTCTCTTCCTCTGGTTGAGTACCAATGCTCACATCAGACCCCTGGTGGACCACCAGATCCTTTGTTGGATTTTATCCGACAGCGTCCTTCATATTCTATAAGCTGGTGAGTCTTTCCTTGGGTACATAATGCTTTTGGTAAATTGTATCCTCTGTTTTCTCAACCATGCTCTATTTTTGAGCTGGTGGTATTTACGATTGAAGTTTGTGGTTTATGTTCCTAAGATGCCCTGATGGGTTGAACCTATGCCTTCCTTAATATGTGTGAACTCGGAAGTTTCACGGGTCATACTCATCTGGTATTTCACCAGGTAAAACTATCAACACTAATGCCATTATCAAAATGAGAAGCGAATGTAAGGTTATGCTTTGGAGAAGTGGGAGTCGACCTTGGATTTTGTGTTCATGCCCATGGACCCGAGGTGGAACTTATCATGGGAGCTTCTCGTAGTAATAATAATCCCCTTGTTATAACTTCTTCTCTTATCTATGCTTGGTCTTTTGCGACCGTGGTTTCGACCATATTGTTCTTCTTTGATCCCATTTCTTGGGCAAGTTTAAGTGCTTGCCTTTTGCAAATGATTTCACTTGTCCAACCTCTATCCCGCTCTACCCTTGAGTATACCCTCTGGTACCGCGAGAATATCATGGAACTACATAACTTCTTATGGGTTCTTCATCAACTGTTATTTCTCACCGATTCCAATTTTCCTAGGTTCTGGGTTGTCGTCAACCGAGAACACTAATAAGTGAATCAATTCCGCACTTCGATTCAATAACTCTAAGTAATCTCCTTTGCTTATGAGTTTAATGATCCTTCAAGTCATTCCTAGCCTGATCGACTATATCATAATTGTGCTAAATTTTAACTATGCTACCTGGTCCTTCTTTCCTGAGCACAATTTTCGATGATGAGCTAACCTTACATCGATCTTCCTCCTCATGTAATTTCTCCATAAAAATGGCAGCTTGATTTCAAGTTTGTGTCCTACCCATGGTTCCAATAACCTTCCGCTTCATCCTTCCTTTGACTTGATGTCATCATCCACCGATTACGTCTTCATGAAATCTCTCAACAATTGTGTCGTGATCATCATCAACATTTTGAGCTCTTCCAGGATATCAATTGAGTTCATGATGAGAAGTTACCATCCTTGCCCTCGATGATCTGTATTATCATCGACCACTTTATTGACTTCCCTCCAACACAAACTTGTCGTTTTTTGTGTTATACCTTGAGTTCCTTGCTATCCAGCATCTGTTCTTCTTTACCTTGGAGTATTACCCTTTATATGTCAAGAGTGTGGCAAGAAATTCACCACCCTTAAGAATTCTTGACACAAGTGATACTTATTAACATCACCATTCTTTCCTTGGTCCTCGTGTTGTTTCTAACCGGAAAACCGACAAATGGTCTGTGAGGTGTAAATTCTAAACTTCTAGCAACCCTATTGCTTTGAAGTTATTGGTCTACAGTTTCATTCTAAGGTTTATTGCTTATTGAATCATCATTCGAACATTGATCGTGCTACCTAGTTCAGATTCCTGGGTGCACCCTTCTATCATTGTTCAGTTGTGTATGTTTCCCTCAAGCATACATCATTTTATCATTTGATCCGCCAAATAATTATCTCCTTGTTCACATAATTGTGGAAATCCATCTTTTTGGAATTCTCGATGAATGGTCGCTGAGTCCATCATCCACATCCTCATCTTCTCCTTGGTTAATGATGAACTATTATTTCGAAACTTGCTCCTATAGTTCAATTCCCGAGAATCTTAAAATGACATCTTGACAATTTGTGTTGCACTTTCTTATCAGGTATCCTGAAATCTGAGTTATCCTAACACCATTCAGATCTGAATCTCAGTCAGATATGATGGTTGGAACATATTTCCAAGAGTTATAACATTGGTCTTTATGTGACCCAGTAAGGTGATGTCGTGCCTAGCACACCTGCCCTGAGGCCCTATTGTTATAATTTCTTTTTTGGCAAGGTTAGTCATTCTTCCATGAGGAAATCGTAAGACTTATTCTATAAGTTGTTCCTGATGGATCCATTGTGTTTCCAAAGTCTGATCTTCACCTGATGACCATGTCAATGCTATCTCGTAGCATGTCTATGAGGCTCCGATTCTCAACAAGAACATTTGAAGCCCAATGCTAAATGTTTCCTGCTCAGTTATCCAAACACCGCTGTATGTGTAATGTCATGAAATTTCTCTCCCCTTACTTAAAGGGTTTTCTGCTTTCTACCATGTCATGGATATCATGCTCTGCTTGTCCTTGGGAAAGATATACCCCTGGAATATGTGTTTGAACACATTTTCATTTCCATTGTTCTGCTTAAACCTGATAATCATATTTTCCTTTCCATTGTTTGGTTTAACCTTTCTTGTGATCTATATGATCTAAGCAGTAATATTCTCCTGCTTTTGTAAACACCTCGGTGTACAATTCTGTCAGAAAGACCCTGTTACTTTTGTTGATAACATTCCGGTAACCACCGATGGACGAGAACTCTGCCTACTGGTCCGCCTCGTTCAACGAGCAGGAAAATGGTTCTCTTCGTCCCTCGCCCTTGGTACCGACATTGTTGCCGACATAACTGATAGGCTACCCTCTGACATGTCTTGCTATCATGACCGTGCAAGATGTCAACGCCCTTCCTACTTTTAACCACATGGTGGGCCCATAACCCACAGTTCCACAGGATCGAAACCTGACACTCCTGTACACCCCTGCTCCCAAAGTTATTCCTCCCGCGTGGCCTCGTATGTAATTCACGAGCCACCTTCCGATGAGATCATCAATACTGGTATTAGACACAACACTTAACTCCATTACTCTGAACCCCTTCACGCCCTGTTTCAGGCATCGAACGATTGCCTATGCACTTGAAACTTCTACTTTGCACCTTCTTACTTTGCTCTCGATAATTTCTTAAGTTTCAATTGAGAGTTACTTTTCGCCATGTTCCCTAAGGATTATCTACCGGATAAGCAACCATGCAGAGTTCCATTCTTATGGTATACCCCCTTATTCTTTCGTCAGTACAATGGAGTTTCCAAAGAGAGGATGCCAACTTCATCATGAGAACCTGAAGCAGAGGAATGAAGACATCAAGGTTATGGATCGGCCTCTTCGAGAAGAGCAACCAAGACCGAGAACACTCGCTAGAAATTCGTAACCTGAACCTTCTCCCTTACTCCCCTCTTAAATCTCGGGACGAGATTTCTTGTAGTGGAGGAGAATTGTGATGCCCGGATAATCAAGCTACAGTAACCTCTGCTAATAATGCCACGTCACCTCCGTTATTGTCGCTAATCTCGCGTTAGTTCGAAACCGATTCAAATTCAAATTCAAAATAGAGGCAAACAATAAAAGTTTTCAAATATTAAAACTAAAATGTTTGGAGTAATCCAAATATTGCATAGGTAATTGTGGAAGAGAAACCAAACTTTGATAAAGTGCTTAAAGGCTCTAAATAAATAAAACAGTAGCTTAAACATTTAAATAAATGGCTTTCATAATTTATAGAGTATTAAACTATTTTAATTAGGTGTGGACTTTTTGTGGCAGTGGTAAAACTAGTCCCACTAATTTAGGTGCTTTTGTATATATTTTGTAAAACAAAATTAAATGAGCATAATGATAAAACAATAAAGTAAAATTACTAAAATAAAAGGAAAACAACCCCCCTTCCCGACTGGGCGTTGGCCCAGTTAGCCGTGCGGCCCAGCTAGCCAACCGGCCCAACCGCACCCCCTCCCTGGCCTACAAGGCCACCTCTCCCACACCCGTAACCCTAACCCCCGATCCCCCCACTAGCAGCCGCTCACCCCCACCTCGTCCTCCCCCTCCCCCGATCCAGAATTGGATCGGGGCGCTCGACGCCGCCGCCGCTCGGAGGCGCCCGAACCCCGCGCCCCGCCGCGCCTCCGTCCTTCCCCCCGCGACCATCGCGCCGGAGCCCTTTTCCCCCCTCGTCGGTGCCTCATCATCCCGGCCGCGTCCGGTGCTACTCCTCGTAGCCCCGACGAGCGCGCCCGTGCGCGAGGACCGCCGCCTCCGCCCTGCAGCTTCTTTGTCTTCCTCGCGCAACGCCTGCAACACCACTGGCCGCCGCCGTCATTGCCACGCCCCGCCGAAGCTCACCACCGCCTCGCGAGCCATGGCTTCCTCCTCCTCGCCCCATGCTGAGGACGTCATCCCCGCGCTGCGTCCCCCAAGCCTTCTACTCGGCCTCGCACCTGCCGGCCCATCCGGCTGCCGGACCTCGCCGGCAGGGTTCCTCCGGCCTCCCCGAGCCCTCCTCTGCAACGATGTGAGCCTTCAGCTCCCCCTGGCCTCTCCCCTCTCTTTGCCGTGCCTCGTAGACTCCCTGTCGATGAGGCCGTGCCTCTGCCACCACTCGACGCTGACGTGGTGGTCGATTCCGACCGTCCCAGCTCCTGCTAGAAGCTCCAGTGTGTGTGTGGCGAGGCCCTCGTCGGATCCATGACGACCACCGCTAGAATGTTTGCCGGAGGCGAGCGCACGGTCATCGCTGGTGCGCTCTGCCTCAACGTCGTTACCCTGCTGACGTGGAATTGCGATTAGCGCTTAATTACCATGCTAATCAACCCACTATGTCATTGACCAGTGGGTCATCCCTGCTAATTCCCACTATTTAATAAACCTGTTAACTAAGTAGACAATAACATGTGGACCCCCAGCACCCAAATAACCCTTCACTTAAAACATGCCCCTGACAGTAGGCCCCACTACTTAATTAGATTAACTAAAACCGTTTAAAAACTTGGATTAACAAAAGGGTCCACTAACATATGGGTCCCACTACTAAATAAATCTAGTTAGTAAAATAGTTTAACTAGCAGTCTATGACATGTGGCCCCCACATGTCAGTTGGACCTGTCAAACCAGTCAACAAGTTGACTGTTGACTGTTGGCTAGGCAGTCAGCAGGGCCCACCTGTTAGTCAAGTAGTCATATCCCTGTATACACTTCTGAGTACCCGTAGCATATAGTATTTAATATAATTTCGAATTAAATTAACTATAGAATTTCAGAAAAACAATTTAGACTTAAAAAAGAATCATAGAAAATAATCCGTAGCTCGGATGAAAAAACTTTGTACATGAAAGTTGCTCAGAACGACGAGACGAACCCGGATACGCAGCCCGTTCATCCGCCACGCATCCCTAGCATAGCGAGCACGTAACTTTCCCCCTCCGGTTCATCGGTCGAAAACGCGAAACACCGGGGATATTTTCCCGGATATTCCCCCGCTTCACCGGTACCACCTCATACCGCGTTAGGGCACACCTAGCATCACGCCTTGTCATGTCATGCATCGCTATGCATCTGTTTGCTTAATATTTATTGTTTCTTCCCCCTCTTCTCTCGCTAGACACCGAGACCGACCCCGCTGCTACCCAGTACGACTATCGCTTACTCTTCTCTATACTTCTTGCATTAGAGTAGTGTAGCATGTTACTGCTTTCCGTTATTCCTATCCTGATGCATAGCCTGTCCTTGCTACTACTGTTGTTACCATTACCTGCTATCCTACTGCTTAGTATAGGATGCTAGTGTTCCATCAGTGGCCCTACACTCTTGTCCGTCTGCCATGCTATACTACTGGGCCGTGATCACTTCGGGAGGTGATCACGGGCATATACTATATACTTTACACAGTTACATTACTTATGATACTGTTCGGAGATGGGGGCTGAAGGGGCAGGTGGCTCCATCCCGGTAGAGGTGGGCCTGGGTTCCCGACGGCCCCTGACTGTTACTTTGAGGCGGAGCGACAGGGCAGGTTGAGACCACCTAGGAGAGAGGTGGGCCTGGTCCTGGTCGGCGTCCGTTGTTATTTTAGAATAACACGTTTAACGAGATCTTGGTATTTGATCTGAGTCTGGCTACTGGCCTATACGCACTAACCATCTACGCGGGGACAGTTATGGGCACTCGACGTCGTGGTATCAGCCGAAGCCTTCGTGATGTCAGCGACTGAGTGGCGCGCGCCGGATTGGACCATAAGCCTGCTCTTGTATTAAGGGGGCTAGTTCTACTTCCGGCCGCGTTCGCAACGTGCAGGTGTGCAAAGGGCGATGGGCCCAGACCCCTGGGCCATAGGATTTAGACCGGCGTGCTGACCTCTCTGTTGTGTCTAGGTAGGGCTGCGACGTGTTGATCTTCCGAGGCCGAGCATGACCCAGGAAAGTGTGTCCGGCCAAATGGGATCGAGCGTGTTGGGTTATGTGGTGCACCCCTGCAGGGAAGTTAATCTATTCGAATAGCCGTGATCTTCGGTAACAGGACGAATTGGAGTTGTACCTTGACCTTATGACAACTAGAACCGGATACTTAATAAAACACACCCTTCCAAGTGCCAGATACAACCGGTGACCGCTCTCTCACAGGGCGACGAGGGGAGGATCATCGGTTAGGGTTATGCTATGCGATGCTACTTGGAGGACTTCAGTCTACTCTCTTCTACATGTTGCAAGATGGAGGTGGCCAGAAGCGTAGTCTTCGACAGGATTAGCTATCCCCCTCTTATTCTGGCTTTCTGCAGTTCAGTCCACCGATATGGCCCTTTACACTTTTACCCATGCATATGTAGTGTAGCTCCTTGCTTGCGAGTACTTTGGATGAGTACTCACGGTTGCTTTCTCCCTCTTTTCCCCCTACCCCTTCTACCTAGTTGTCGCAACCAGATGTTGGAGCCCAGGATCCAGACGCCACCGTCGACGACGACTCCTACTACACCGGAGGTGCCTACTACGTGCCGCCCGCTGACGACGACCAGGAGTAGTTAGGAGGATCCCAGGCAGGAGGCCTGCGCCTCTTTCGATATGTATCCCAGTTTGTGCTAGCCTTCTTAAGGCAAACTTGTTTAACTTATGTCTGTACTCAGATATTGTTGCTTCCGCTGACTCGTCTATGATCGAGCTCTTGTATTCGAGCCCTCGAGGCCCCTGGCTTGTAATATGATGCTTGTATGACTTATTTTATTTGTAGAGTTGTGTTGTGATATCTTCCCGTGAGTCCCTGATCTTGATCGTACATGTTTGCGTGTATGATTAGTGTACGGTTGAATCGGGGGCGTCACAAGGGTGAGGGAGACGAGGGGGAGAGTGAGGGAGGATGAGAGGGGGACGTGGGGGTCGGCGTGGCATCCCTGGACGTCTCCAGGGCGTCGGCGGAAGCAGGAGGTGGCCGGCGTGTGGCCGCGGGCGCCGGCCACGCGCTCCTCGTCCTCCTGGCGGGAGGAGGACGACGATTGGCAAGGCCAGTCGGCTAGGCCGAGCCAGGTGGGCTGGGCCAGCACAGGTAAGGCCCAGGTGGGCTTCCCTCTCTCTCTTTTTTTTGATTTGTTTTTGTTTATCTATTTAACTGCAACTGTTGGGCTTTATTAAAAATACTAAAACGTTTCCAAAAATCCTGAAAATAATTGTGGGCTCTGTTTAGAATATTTCCAACATCAAACATTTATTTCCAGAATTATTTGAGCATTTAAATTATTTTATAGCATTTAAATTCCCAAAGTCAAATACTTATGATTTAATTCAATGACCTTCTATTGACCTAGAAAATCGTGCACCAATTTTGCCAGGGGTTCTAACCCAAGACAAAGAGGGTGAACTTTTTAGAAGGGCATTTCAGGTTCATTGAAAAATAATTTTAGTAAACCCTAGTTGTTTCCAGGGGGGTTGGGGGTTCTGTCTTTCCCATTTCAAATTTAAGAGGAATTTAAACATGATGCACACTCTAATGCTTGAACTAACTAGGGTGTGACAGTTGCGCTTGCCGGAGAGGAGGGGGAAGGCGGATCCGGCGTTGGGGAGCTCTCCTCCGGCCGGATCTCACCGGATCTGGCGCGGGGCGAGGTGCGGACGCCGAGGCATGGCGCAGGGCGCAAGGCGGCGACCGGGCGGCGCGGCGAGGGCTCGGGCGGCGGGGCGCGGCGCAGGCGGCGGAGACACGCGGCGCGGCGTACGGGCCGGGAGGGCCCTGCCTGGGCCCCGGCGGGCTGGCGCGGGCGGCGGCGCGGTGAAGTGGGCGCGGCTGCCATGACGAATGAGGAGACGACACGTGGTTGTGGAGAGGGAGCAGACACGTCCGTCGGTGGAGGGGAAAATGTCTGGCGGCGCGAGGGGAATTTCTAGGGTTTGGACTGTGAGATTTTCGGAGGGGGCATATATTTATAGGTAGAGGGAGCTAGGAGACTCCAAATGGAGTGCGGTTTTCGGCCACTCGATCGTGATCGAACGACCGTGAGGATGGAAGGGGTTTAGGTGGGTTTTGGGCCACTTTGAGGGGTGTTGGGCTGCAACACACACGAGGCCTTTACGGTTCCTCGGTTAACCGTTGGAGTATCAAATGAACTCCAAATAGCACGAAACTTGACAGGCGGTCTACCGGTAGCATACCAAGGCCGCTTGGCAAGTCTCGGTCCAATCCGAGAACGTTTAACACCCGCACACGAAAAGAGGCAAAAGGGAGACGCCGGAGGACGTAGGAGTGTCGGAATGCAAAACGGACAACGGGGAAAAGCTCGGATGCATGAGACGAACATGTATGCAAATGTGAAGCACATGATGACATGATATGAGATGCATGACATGGACAAGAGCAAAAACAAAGACAAAACCCAACCACGAAGAAATATCATAACTTAGTGCCGAAAATGGCAAGAGTTGGAATACAAATATGGCAAGTTACATACGGGGCGTTACAACACTCCACCACTACGAAAGGATCTCTTCCCGAGATCTAGGACTGGAAAAACTCCGGATATTCAGAACGGAGGTGGTCCTCGCGTTCTCAGGTGGCTTCACGGTCGGAATGATGTGACCACTTCACTTTCAGAAATTTGATAGACTTGTTGAGAGTCTTGCGCTCAGTTTCTTCAAGAATAGCAATGGGATGCACATGATAAGACATGTCTTCTTGGAGATCAATCTATTCGAAGTTGATGGTGCGGTCAGGAGTCTTGAAACACTTGCGAAGCTGAGACACATGAAACACGTCATGCACGTTCGCAAAGTTGGATGGAAGCACAAGTTGATAGGCGAGATCGCCTCTTTTGCCAATGATCTTGAAAGGACCCACATATCTAGGGGCAAGCTTCCCTTTGATACCGAAGCGACGAGTACCTTTCATTGGAGAGACGCGGAGGTAGACATGGTTTCCGATCTCGAAAGCCAAGTCACGATGCTTGCTATCATAGTAACTCTTCTGACGCGATTGCGCGGCTTTGAGATTTTCACGAATGACTTTGCACATTTCTTCAGCCTCTGTGATCAAGTCATTGCCAAGAAGTTGGTGTTCGCCAGTCTCTGACCAGTTAAGAGGAGTACAACACTTTCTGCCATAGAGAATCTCGAATGGGGCCTTGCCCGAACTTGCTTGGAAGCTGTTGTTGTAGGAGAACTCGGAATATGGAAGACAATTTTCCCACTTCATACCGGAAGAAATGACACATGCCCTGAGCATATGTTCAAGAATTTGATTGACTCGCTCGACTTGGCCACTAGTTTGAGGATGAAAGACTGTGCTGAAGAGAATGCTGGTGCCCATGGCCTTCTGAAAGGAATCCCAGAACTTAGAAGTAAAAATGCTTCCACGATCTGAAGATATCAACTGCGGAATGCCGTGCAAAGAGAAAATCCTGGAGGTATATAGCTCTGCTAATTGAGCTGCTGTGATAGATTCTTTGATAGGAAGAAAATGAGCCACTTTAGTGAGCTTGTCGATGACAATGAAGATAGCATCATTGCCACACTTGTACTTGGGAAATCCAGCCACGAAGTCCATCTCAATATGGTCAAACTTCCATTCTGGAATGGAAAGAGGTTGGAGGAGACCAGCTGGTCGTTGGTGTTCTACTTTCACTCTTCTGCAGACATCACATTCATTCACGAACTGAGCAATCTCGTGCTTCATTCGAGTCCACCAATACGACTGCCTGAGGTCATGGTACATCTTTGTACTTCCAGGATGAATAGAAAGGAGTGAATTGTGAGCCTCGTTCATAATGACTTTACGAAGGTCACCCTTAGGAACAACAATGTGATCCTCGAAGAATAGAGTATCTTTGTCATCAATGCGATATCACTTGTACTTGGGTTGGCTCTTGGCAATCCCAATCTTCACCTTCTTCACCATAGCATCAAGAAGTTGAGCCTCACGAATCTGATCTTCCAAAGAAGGAGAGACTTGAAGGTTGGCAAGGAATCCTTGAGGAACAACTTGGAGATTAAGTTTGCAGAAAGCTTCACAAAGCTCTGGTTGGTAGGGCTTGAGAATCAAAGTGTTGCAGTAAGCCTTCCTGCTCAATGCGTCAGCAATGACATTGGCCTTGCCTGGAGTATATTCAATACTCAAATTATACTCTTGAATCATTTCGACCCAATGAGTCTGCCTGAGGTTGAGGTTGGGCTGAGTGAAGATGTACTTGAGGCTCTTATGATCAGTGAAGATGTCCACTTTTCTTCCCAACAAGAGATGTCTCCATGTTAAAAGAGCATGTACAACTGCCGCCAACTCGAGGTCATGAGTGGGGTAGTTCTTTTCCTTGGGCTTCAATTGGCGAGAGTTATAGGCCACAACTTTCTTCTCTTGCATTAACATAGCACCGAGACCTTGAAGGGAAGCATCACAGAAAACCTCAAATGGTTTGGATTCATCAGGAGGAGTCAGAACTGGAGCTGTGGCTAACTTCTCTTTGAGGGTGTTGAAAGCGATGTCACATTCAGGCGTCCAGACATACTTCACATGCTTCTGGAGGAGGTTGGAAAGAGGCTTCGCGATCTTAGAGAAATTCTCAACGAACCATCGACAATAGCTTGCGAGCCCAAGAAAGCTGCAGAGCTGCTTCACATTCTGAGGCGGTTCCCAATTCACAATTGCAGACACCTTCTCAGGATTAACAACTATGCCCTTGGCGGAGATGATATGCCCAAGGTAGAGAACCTCATCGAGCCAAAACTCGCACTTTGAAAACTTCGCATAGAACTGATGTTCTCTGAGTTTGTCCAGCACCAATCTCAAGTGCTTGGCATGATCCTCCTTGTTCTTGGAAAAGACCAAAATGTCATCGAGATAGACCAAGACGAAGTCATTTGTGTAGGGGTTGAAGATGAAGTTCATCATTCGAGAGAATGTTGGAGGAGCGTTGACAAGGCCGAAAGACATGGCAATGTATTCATATGAACCATAGCTTGTTCTGAATGCTATCTTGGGAATATCTCGTTCACGAATGCGAATCTGATGATAACCCATATGGAGGTCAAGCTTGGAGAATACTTGAGCACCTTTGAGTTGTTCGAAAAGCTCATTGATGTTGGGAAGTGGGTACTTGTTCTTTATGGTCTTCTTGTTCAATGGACGGTAGTCGACACAAAGTCGGTCCGTTCCATCCTTCTTCTTGACGAAAAGAACACCACAACCCCAAGGAGAAAAACTTGGTCGGATCAGACCCATACGCTCTTGTTCATCGAGTTGTTTCTTCAGCTCCTTCAACTCTTTCGGTCTAAGTTTGTAAGGACGTTTGCAAACAGGTTCCGTGCCAGGCTCAAGATCAATGACGAATTCAACTGGTCGGTGAGGAGGCATTCCTGGAAGCTCTTCTGGAAAGATGTCTTGATATTCACAAACGACTGGAATCTGAGAGATGGCATCCAACTCTCCCTTCTCATTGAGAGAAAATAGTCGAATGGTATCATCACGAGCGGCAAAGACGATTACATCCTCAGACGAATGTGTCAATTGAATCTGTCTGGTAGCACAATCAAGCTGAGCCTTGTGCTTAGAAAGCCAGTCCATTCCAAGAATTAAATCAATATCCGAGTCACCAAGAACAATAGGAGAAGCTAGAAATTTGTAGTCGCCCATCATGATTGAAACATCCGGGACGCAGATATTAGCTGACATTTGCTTGCCCGGGACACGATTGATAATGTTCTTGGCAAATGTTGATAATCACACTCATACTTTGATGCAAAAGGTTTAGAAATGAAACAATGTGATGCACCAGTATCAAAAAGAACTTTTGCCGGAATAGAGTTAACTGGAAGGTTACCCATGATCACTTCTGACGAGTCCTCTGCCTGAGCTGCGTTCATCATGTTAACCTTGACATGCTTGGGATTATGCTTGACCACTGTGGTGCTGGCAGATCTCATAGGAGGAGGAGGCGGAAGACGCCTCTGGTTAAAGCATTTGTTTGCATAGTGACCCTTCTGCTGACACTTGTTGCACGTGACCTCTGAGAGCGGACGGTGATACGGAGCACTTGATCTTGGAGCATGAGGCGAAGCCTTGTTCTGATAGCCTGGGTTGCGTGGGTGGGAAGATCCATTGCCACCTTTGCTCTTCTGCTGATAAGGCTGACGGAACGGAGGAGGAGGAGGCAACCAGTACTTTTGCTGCTTAGCTGCCACTTGAGTTGAAGAAGAAGGAGTTGCATCCCTGACTCTCTTTGTAACACCCTCGATGCGACTATATCTCCCACGTGTCGAGGCACGACTTAGAGGCATAATAACATTGAAGGTATATGTCGCAAGTTAGGCAATCTTCACAACATCCCATGTAATATATATGTAATAAAAGGGGAGATAACATAGTTGGCTTACACTCGCCACATCAATCAAGTACATAAATAACATTACATCAACCAAACACTCATGGCCCGACTACAGCGCCAAAATAAAAGATAACCCAACATGCAACACGGTCCCAATCACCCCCAACTGGGCACCACTACTGATCATCAGGAAAGGAAACATAGTAACGTTGAGAGTCTTCATCGAACTCCCACTTGAGCTCAAACGCGTCTCCTGGAGCGGAATCATCAGGCCCTGCATCTGGTGTAATAGTAATCTGTGAGCCACAGGGACTCAGCAATCTCGCACCCTCGCGATCAGGACTATTTAAGCTTATAGGTAAAGGCAAGGTAAATATAGGTGGAGCTGCAGCAAGCGACTAGCAAATATAGTGGCTATCCTGTTTGCAAAAGAGAGCGAGAAGAGGGGGCAAGGCGCGAGCGAGAAACTAGAGAACAACCTGCGCAAACATCACTCCAACACCGTGTCCACTTCTCGGACTCCGCCGAGAAGAGGCCATCATGGTAACACACTTAGTTGATTCATTTTAGTTAAGTTAAGGTTCAAGCTATCTACAACCGGACATTAACAAATTCCCATCTGCCCATAACCGCGGGCATGGCTTTCGAAAGTTCAAATCCCTGCAGGGGAGTCCCAACTTAGCCCATGACAAGCTCTCACGGTCAACGAAGGAATAGACCTCCTCCCAAGACGTTCCGATCAGACTTGGTATCTCGGTTCTTCAAGACACTTCGACAGGTTAAAACAAGACCAGCAACACTGCCCGAATGTGCCGACAAATCCCGATAGGAGCTGCACATATCTCGTTCTCAGGGCACACTCAGATGAGCGCTCCATACAACTAAAACCAAACCTCGAGTTTCCCCGAGGGGGCGCTGCACAGGACTCTAGTTTGGACCAGCACTCAGAGGAGCACTGGCCCCGGGGGGGGGGGGGTTTAAAATAAGATGACCCTCGGGCTCCGGAAACCCAAGGGAAAAAGAGGCTAGGGGCAAATGGTAAAACCAAGGTTGGGCATTGCTGGAAAAACTTTAATCAAGGCGAACTATCAAGGGTTTCCCACTATAACCCAACCGCGTAAGGAACGCAAAATCCGGGAACATAACACTGATATGACGGAAACTAGGGCGGCAAGAGTGGAACAAAACACTAGGTGAGAGGCCGAGCCTTCCACCCTTTACCAAGTATATAGATGCATTAAGATAACAAGATAATATAATGATATCCCAACAAGTAAATAAATGTTCCCAACCAGGAACGGTCTCCAATCTTCACCTGCAACTAGCAACGCTATAAGAGGGGCTGAGCAAAGCGGTAACATAGCCAATCAACGGTTTGCTAGGACATGGTGGGTTAGATGTTTGACATGGCAATTTGGGAGGCTTGAAAGCAAGTGGTAGGCATCGTAGCATTGGCATAGCAAAAGAGCGAGCAATCTAGCATAGCAAAGATAGTAGTGATTTCGAGGGTATGATCATCTTGCCTGCACAGTTGTCAGAGTTGACTGGATCCTCGAAAGCAAACTCAACGGGCTCCTCGTTAGCGAACTCGTCTCCTGGCTCTACCCAAACAAGACAAACAAGCAAACAAGGACACAATCAACCACGTGCAAGGATCGAACAAGATGATGCAAAGATGATATGCTATGCGGGATGCAATATGCAAGTTATGACAGGAAATGCAAGAACTTGGCCTCAACTTGGAAATCCAAGTGTGCCACTGGAAAGATGAGATGAAATCGCTTGAAAACGATATAAAGAACGCCGGAATCGGAGTTACGGTTTGGAAATGGCAAGCGATTCAAATATGACCACGTTCTGCGATTTATAGCAAGGAGCCATCTAAATGCAACGAGATGAACATGCTACAGCACCCAAACATGACAACAAAATACATGGCAGGGATGCATTCAAGATGCTTAACAAAAGTCTAGCACTGAGCTATAGCCAAATCATCCATTAACAGGTTCAAACAAGCATGGCAAAAATGCATATGGTAAACAGATCTCAGACTTGGTGAAATTAACACTTGTCTGGAATTTCAGATCAGGTAGCACACTTCGGAGCAACAAAACTACATGCTACAGGACCTGAACATGGCAAAGTAAAGCATGGCATGGAGCTACTCAAAGAGCTTAAAAAAAGTCCCTTAGTGACCTTGAGCCAAAAGGGATCAGAAATACAATTGCAAGCATGTGAACATGGCAAAAACATAATCAGATCACAGACTTAGTGAAAACTGAAGCATTCTGAAAACAGATATTAAGTAGGCATGTTTACGAGCTCGATGCACTCAATACGGAGCAAGTCATGATAAGCTAAGCATACATCCACCAAGAATATACAAAATGCAAGCTAGACATGGCAAGAACAATAGCATAGAATGCAAGGATCAACTACAACATCATCGGCAAAATTGCAAACAAGTTGACAATCTGCCCAGATTCACAAAGTAGCAAAACTAGAGCTCGATTGACTCAAGCTAGGGTGCTCCATAATTTCAAACAAAGACATGGATGGATAGAGCACTACAATATTAACAAAACATCCTTAGTGATCATCCTCAAAAGAGGCACGGATCACTAGTAAACAACAAGAACATATGGCCATATGAGATAAACAGCTCAAGGACTTAGTGGAATTGCGAAGTCCCTGAAATCAGAATTAACAAGTGCACCACTTTGCAAGCTCGTGCTAGTCACCACACACATCACAAAAATACATGGGTTGTACCTATGGAAAGATGACAAAACCCTTAACAAAACATATGAAGAGCATCAGGGCATATCATGCACACATTAATCATGGCAAAAATGACAAAAAGCTAAATGGAGCAGCAGATCTGACAATTATCTCAAGTGGCACTCTTCTAACAGCATTTCGGGCATCAAGATGAACTCAAACGAAAATGATGCAATGTAATGAAATGATGTACTCTCTGAGGTGAACATTTTGATATGCTATCTGCCAAAAACGGAGCTACGGATGCAAAGTTACGGCACGATGAACAGGAGCATATGGATCTGAGATTTTTAGGACTTAGAAGAAAAAAACCACCTCGAGATAAAAGTCAACGATGCACGGAAGCCGAGGCGGTGGCGGATCTCGCCGGAGCTTCTCGCCGGAGAGGGGATCCGGCGACGAGGCACTCGCCGGAGAGGGAGGCCGGGGAGGCGCGGCCGGGCGCGGGACCCGAGGGGCGGCGAGGGGCGCGGGCCTGGGGCGGTGATGGTGGCCGCGGTGGCCGGCGAACTGCGGCAGCGGGGTGGTGATGGTGTGGCGGCGCTGGAGGGCAGGCGGCGGCCGGCTTCGAGGGAGGTGGCGGCGCGCGGGCGCGGGGAGCATCGCACTTGAGCTGAGCAGCCTCTTGCTTTAATGCCATGTTGTAGAATTCATCATACTTTTTCGGCTCAAAAAGCATGAGGGCTAGTTGCAGATCTTCTCTGAGGCCACCTCTGAACTGATAAATCATGCTCTTCTCGTCAGGGACGTCTTGCTTGGCGAAACGAGCGAGCTTCTGGAACATGATGTTGTATTGGTAAACAGACAAGCTGCCTTGCTTCAGATTGCAGAACTCCTCACGCTTACTCTCAACAACACTCTGAGGAATGTGGTGAGCTCTGAAGTCTTGGCGGAAATCATCCCAAGTAATCACATGACCTCCTCTAGAATCTTTGTATTGTTGATACCACTCTGCAACTTGGTCTTTGAGTTGGAACGAAGCAAACATGACAAAGTCCATAGGCCTGACATTGCTGCACTCAAAATGTTTGCAGATATCCACGAGCCAATCATCAGCGTCTGTGGCCTCGACACAGTTACTGAAGGTCTTTGGCTGGTTTGCGAGGAACTGGTTGAGGGTAGCAAACTGAGTTTGATTGTTGCCATTGCCTTGATTTCCTTGGTTGTGCTCTTGCAAGAGTTGCATAATCAGCTGCGTGTTGGCGTTGGTAGCGGCCATCACAGCTTGCCATGCCTCCGGAGGTGGAGGTGGTGGCGGTGGTTCCGGATTCTGACGCGTTAGAGGAGCCATACTGAAGAGGGTGACATCCGTTAGCATCTTGAAAGACATATATTCAAGCTAAATCAAATGGATCGAAATTGCAACATATAGCCTTAACACTCAAACAAAATGAACAAATGAATTCCAAATTAAATGGTCACACTTCCATAAATTGAGAAGCCACTTAGATAGAGGTAGATGAATAAAACAACAAGGTACGGACATGAACAAATACTTGGCAAGGATTACCCAATCACAAACCAAATATCCGCGGAAGAAATACTAGAGCTACATGAATTCCCACCAATGAAACTCCCGAAACTTTCCGGTTATGCAATCAGGTGTTGGGGATACAGGGAAAGCATAATATCTCACCCAAAAGTAGCAAATCCTACATCCAGTTGTATCCATCCTTCAACACATAACCAAGAAACCTTCGGAAATCATTTACCTCAACCTTCGAAAAGCATCCGTTATACGAGTTATGGAAATACTCCCGAACTCCCACCCCAGTACTAGGTGGTGTCGAGGTTATCTCACCAACAACTGCATAAAAGAGATTTTCGATGTCGGCGAAACTCAGGTATTCCAGAACTGCAGCGATAAAATTGTGACGACAACACCTCAGAGCTCAACTCCCCGGGACACTGCCACAACCCCTAAATGTCAGGAGGCACCAAGAACAATGTTCTCGTCACAAAACCATCGGAACGATTCCAAGATACCCGCGTGATCCTAAATTTTTTTTAGTGAAATTTGAGAAGAGAGGAGTCAAAACTCTACGTCAGGATGCCTCACCAGAGCGACGAAGGGACTAAGGAGTAAAAAGAATCCTACTCTCCGATATATATAATCCTAAAAGACTCAAAACATTTTTCTAGACTCAACAACGCCAACGATTCGATCAAGCAGGGGGCTCCTAACTCGGGGAAGGCTCTGATTACCAACTTGTAACACCCACGATGTGGCTATATCTCCCACGTGTTGGAGCACAACTTAGAGGCATAACCGCATTGTAGACATGTCGCAAGAGGGGTAATCTTTACACATCCCATGTACTGAATAAGAAAGAGGTACAGAGTTGGCTTACAATCGCCACTTCACACAATACATAAATATAGCATTACATCATCCAGATACAATCAAGGTCCGACTACGGAACCAAAATAAAGACAACCCCAAATTCATAAGATCCCCGATCGCCCCAACTGGGCTCCACTACTGATCATCTGGAAAGGAAACATAGTAACGTCCTGAGTCCTCATCGAACTCCCACTTGAGCTCAGTCGCATCTCCTGGAATGGTATCATCGGCACCTGCATCTGGATTTTTGAAGTAATCTGTGAGTCTCGGGGACTCAGCAATCTCACACCCTCGCGATCAAGACTATTTAAGCTTATGGGTAGGTAAAAGGTATGTGAGGTGGAGCTGCAGCAAGCACTAGCATATATGGTGGCTAATCTTACGCAAATGAGAGCGAGAAGAGAAGGCCAACGCACGTTCGAGAATCTATGATCAAGAAGTGATCCTAGAACTACTTACGTTCAAGCATAACACGAGACCGTGTTCTCTTCCCGGACTCCGCCGAAAAGAGACCATCACGGCTACACACGCTGTTGATCCATTTTAATTAAGTTAAGTGACAAGTTTTCTACAACCGGACATTAACAAATTCCCATCTGCCCATAACCACAGGCACGACTTTCGAAAGTTCAAATCCCTGCAGGGGTGTCCCAACTTAGCCCATCACAAGCTCTCACGGTCAACGAAGGATGTTCCTTCTCCCAGGACGACCCGATCAGACTCGGCATCCCGGTTACAAGACATCTCAACAATGGTAAAACTAAACCAGCAAAGCCGCCCGATGTGCCGACAAATCCCGATAGGAGTCGCACGTATCTCGTTCTCAGGGCACACCGGATGAGCGCTCCGTACAACTAAAACCAAACCTCGAGTTTCCCCGAGGGGGCGCTGCAAAGGACTCTAGTTTTGGACCAACACTCAAAGGAGCACTGGCCCGGGGGTTTAAAATAAAGATGACCCTTGAGTCCGCGGAACCCAAGGGAAAAAAGGCTAGGTGGAAAATGGTACAACCAAGGTTGGGCCTTGCTGGAGGAGTTTTATTCAAGGCGAACTATCAAGGGGTTCCCATTATAACCCAACCGCGTAAGGAACACAAAATCAAGGAACATCACACCAGTATGACGAAAACTAGGGCGGCAAGAGTGGAACAAAACACCAGGCATAAGGCCGAGCCTTCCACCCTTTACCAAGTATATAGATGCACTAACTTAGACAAGATATAATAGTGATATCCCAACAATAAACATGTTCCAACAAGGAACAAACTCCAATCTTCACCTGCAACTAGCAACGCTATAAGAGGAGCTGAGAAAAGCGGTAACATAGCCAAACAACGGTTTGCTAGGATAAGGTGGGTTAGAGGTTTGACATGGCAATATGGGAGGCATGGTAAAGCATGTGGTAGGTATCGCGACATGGGCATAGCAATAGAGAGAGAAACTAGCAAGCAAAGATAGAAGTGATTTCAGGGTATGGTCATCTTGCCTGCAAATTTCTCTGAGTTGACGTAAGCTTGATCCTCGTAAGCGTACTCAACGGGTTCCTCGATCACATACTCGTCTCCCGGCTCTACCCAAAGCAAGAACACAAGCAAAGGGAACCACAGTCAACCACGGTGCAATGCGCAAGCAACATGGTTCAAAACATGACATGATATGCGGGATGTGATATGCAATGCATATGCATGCTCCGGAAGGAAAAGATTGAACCAGGCCTCAACTTGGAAAACCAAGAGTGCCACTAGAAAGATGAGTTGATTTCGGTCGAAATCAATATAAAGATCACCGGAATCGGATGCACGGTTTGCAAAAGGCAAGCAAAACAATAATGGCACTAAACTGCGATTAACAGCACGACACCATCTAAAATGCAACAAGAAACTAAGCTACTGTACTCTAACGTAACAACAAAGCACATGGCAGTGATCCACTCAAGACGCTTGACAAAAGATGAACACTGAGCTACGGCTAAATCACACAATAGCAGGTTCAAACAAGCATGGCGAAAGTGCAAAAGATATCAGGTTCACAAACTTAGTGAAAATAACAACATGTCAGGATTTAACATCAGGAAGCAATGTTTAGAGCAAGATAACAACATGCTACAGGAACATATCATGGCAAAGAAAGGCATGGCATGAAACTACTCAAAGCATATAACAACAGTCCCTTACTGACCATAAGCCAAAAAGGATCAGAAAATACAATGGCAACCATGTAAACATAGCAAGTTTCATTAACAGATTCAGACTTAGCAGAAAACTGGACATGGCAAAAACAGAGTTACGTAGGCATGTTTGCGAGCTCGATGCACTCAGCACAAGACATTGTATGAAAAACTAAGAATACACCCAGCAAGAAAACATGATCAATAAGCTAACCATGGCAAGAACACTCTCATAACATGCATGGATCAACTACAACAACCTCGGCAAAATTGAATAACATGTAAACAATCTGCCAGGAACATTTTATAGAAAAAGTAGAGCAAGATTGAGTAATGCTAGGGTACTCCATAATTACAAACAAAGACATGGAAGGATAGAACATAACAATATCACAAAATCATGCTTACTGAACATGATCAAAAGAGGCATGGATCACTCTGTATCAACATGAATACATGGCATAAAAATAACATCAGGGAAAAGACTTAGAAGAATTCTAAGTCCCTGAAATCAGCAACATCACGAGATCTATTTTGCATGCTTGTGCTAGTCACCACATTGATCACAATAATACATGGCATACACCCCTATAAAGATGGCATGGCATAGCCCAAAACACATGTAGGGCTCAAGTTCATAGGAGGCACACATTAAACATGGCAAAAATGACAAATGTCCATAATCTGTTAAGAAACAGAAACCAACATTTTATAGCACTCTTGCAATAGTGTTTAGGTCATCAAGATGGACTCAAACAAGCATGGTGCAATGGAATGAAATGAAGAGCACATCCAGGTGAACAATTTGATATATTGCACGCACGAAACGGAGCTACGGATGCGGAGTTATGATGCGATGAACATGCCAGAAAATGTTAGGGACTTGGGCAGAAAACGGGGTCAACCTTCGGTCCAGATCTAGGGTTTGCCGGGTCCATGAACCGTGGCGGCGCGAGCTCGCCGGAGAGGAGGGGGAAAGCGGATCCGGCGCCGGGGAGCTCTCCTCCGGCCGGATCTCGCCGGATCCGGCGCGGGGCAAGGCGCGGACGCTGAGGCGCGGCGCCGGGCGCGAGGCGGCGACCGGGCGGTGATGACGGGGCTGCGAGGCGGCGAACGGGCGGCGCGGCGAGTCGACGAGGAGGGCTCGGGTGGCGGGGCGCGGCGCTGGCGGCGGAGACGCGCGGCGCGGCGTACGGGCCGGGAGGGCCCGCCTGGGCCCCGGCGGGCCGGCGCGGGTGGCGGCGCGGTGAAGTGGGCGCGGCTGCCCCGACGAATGAGAAGACGACATGTGGCGGTGGAGAGGGAGCGGACACGTCCGTCGGTGGAGGGGAAAATGTCCGGCGGCGCGAGGGGAATTTCTAGGGTTTGGACTGCGAGATTTTCGGAGGAGGGCATATATTTATAGGTAGAGAGAGCTAGGAGACTCCAAATGGAGTGCGGTTTTCGGCCACGCGATCGTGATCGAACGATCGTGATGATGGAGTGGGTTTAGGTGGGTTTTGGGCCACTTTGGAGGGGTGTTGGGCTGCAACACACACGAGGCCTTTACGGTTCCTCGGTTAACCATTGGAGTATCAAACGAACTCCAAATGGCATGAAACTTGACAGGCGGTCTACCGGTAGCATACCAAGGCCGCTTGGCAAGTCACGGTCCAATCCGAGAACATTTAACACCCACACACGAAAAGAGAAAAAAGGGAGACTCCGGAGGACATAGGAGTGTCGGAATGCAAAACGGACAACGGGGAAAATGCTCGGATGCATGAGACGAACATGTATGCAAATGCGATGCACATGATGACATGATATGAGATGCATGACATGGACAAGAGCAAAAACGAAGACAAAACCCAACCACGAGGGAATATCATAACTTAGTGCCGAAAATGGCAAGAGTTGGAATACAAATATGGCAAGTTACATATGGGGCGTTACAGTGTAGCATTGCCGTAGTTGAATTTCTAGCCATTAAAAAGGGAAATTTTTTCTTCGATTCAAAATAACATGCGAATGAGCTCTGAAAAAATGAAACTTGGCATGATGACATTATATGACCCTTATAGGGTATGAGAGTGTTACAAAAATCGGATGCACATTGTGTAGGAAAACATGTGCCTCCTGATGTCGCTTGAAGCTACGTCGGTATTTCCCCAAAGAGGAAGGGATGATGCAGCACAACTACGGTAGGTATTTCCCTCAGTTATGAAACCAAGGTATCAATCCAGTAGGAGAACCAAGCAACACTATGTAAACAGTACCTGCACACAAAGAACAAATACTTGCAACCCGACACATATGAGGGGCTGTCAATCCCTCTTCGGGAACGACGCTAGAAAATGTCAAGTTGATGGGATAAAAATTGTGGTAAATTGGATAAGTAGATCTCGATAAAACACGAAATAAAATAAGTAATAAAAAAGTGCAGCAAGGAATTTTTGGGTTTTTGAAATAATAGATCTGAAAACAAAAGCAAATAAAAATAGATCTCAAAGAAAATATGATAAAGAATAGACCCGGGGGCCGTAGATTTCACTAGTGGATTCTCTCAAGAAATAGCACACGATGGGTCAACAAATTACTTGTAACGCCCTCGATGCGGCTATATCTCCCACGTGTCGAAGCACGACTTAGAGGCATAACCGCATTGAAAGCAATGTCGCAAGTGAGGTAATCTTCGCAAACAATCCATGTAATACAATAAGGGAAAAGAGATACATAGTTGGCTTACAATCGCCACTTCACACGTTTACATGAATAAGGCATTACAACATCCAAATACAATCAAGGCCCGACTACGGAACCAAAATAAAAGAAGAACCCCAAATGCGACAAGGTCCCCGATCGACCCCAACTGGGCTCCACTACTGATCAACTAGAACGAAACAACACAAAGGACAAGTTCTTCATCGGTCTCCTCCTTGAGCTTGGTTGCGTCACCTGCACGGTTCAACGGCACCTGCAAACTGGTTTTGGAAGTATCTGTGAGTCACTGGGACTCAGCAATCTCACACCCTCGTGATCAAGACTATTTAAGCTTATAGGAAGGGTAAGAGGTATGAGGGGGAGCTACAGCAAGCAACTAGCATATATGGTGGCTAACATACGCAAATGAGAGCGAGAAGAGAAGGCAAAGCATGGTCGATAAACTATGATCAAGAAGTGATCCTAGAACAACCTACGTCAAGCATAACTCCAACACCGTGTTCACTTCCTGGACTCCGCCGGAAAGAGACCATCACGGTAACACACGCGGTTGATGTATTTTAAATAAGGTCAACTTCAGGTTTTCTATAACCGGATGTTAACAAATTCCCATCTGCCCATAACCGCGGGCACGGCTTTCGAAAGTTCAAATCCCTGCAGGGGAGTCCCAACTTAGCCCATGACAAGCCGACGAATAGGGCGGCGGCATCGAGGCAAACGGCGGCGAGCCCCTGAGGCGGCGGAGGGAGGCGTGCTGCTCGGGCGCCTCACGGGTGGCGGCGGCAACGCCCTGGGCCGGGAGGGCCCGAACCGGGCCCCGGCGGGCTTCGGCGGTGGGTGGAAGGCGCGCCGCTGAGGTGGCGCTGCACGATTGGCGCGGGAGGCGGCGGCGGGTGACGTGGCACAGTGCCATTGGGCGGGAGGACGTGGCTGCGGGATGGACATGTCCGGGCACTGCGCGGAGATGTGTCCGGTGGCGCGAGGTAGAGGAAGACTAGGGTTGGACCGCGAAATTTCAGGGAGAGCCACATATATATAGGTAGAGGGAGCTAGGAGTGTCCAAATGAGGTGCGGTTTTCGGCCACGTGATCGTGATCGAACGCTCTAGAATATGGAGAGGGTTTTGGTGGGTTTTGGGCCAAATTGGAGGGGAGTTGGGCTGCAACACACACGAGGCCTTCTCGGTCCCTCGGTTAACCGTTGGAGTATCAAACAAAGTCCAAATGGTACGAAACTTGACAGGCGGGCTACCGGTAGTAAACCAAGGCCGCTTGGCAAGTCTCGGTCCAATCCGGAAATGTTTAACCCCCACACATGAAAGGAAGGTAGAAAGGACCACTGGAGGAGATAGGAGCGCCGGAATGCAAAACGGATAACGGGGAAAAAGCTCGGATGCACGAGACAAACATGTATGCAAATGAAATGCACATGATGACATGATATGCAATGCATGACACGCAAGCAATGACAAGGCAACAATAGCGAATAACTGGAGGACACCTGGCACATCGGTCATGGGGCGTTACAACACTCCACCACTACGAGAGGATCTCGTCCCGAGATCTAGAATGGCACCGGAGGGAAAAACGGAAGAGAAAGAGAAGAGGTAAAACTAAGTTGCTTCTTTGACCAATGAGTGGAACCAAAGAACCTTGAAAAGTTTTAACCATATAAAGAAAGAATGCAACGAAGAAGAACAAAGTTGAAAGCACTCCGGTAGGGAAGAGAAACAAGGAATTACAAATTCGGACAACACTTCGGTTGAAAAGAGATGAAAGACTTGATAAGATGAAAAGAACTAGAAGAGATGACACAACACTCCGGTTAGATGGATAAGCACAGAAAAGAAAATGATCTTAGATGAAACGAGATGATGGTTGAAGAAAGCAACATCGCAATGCCTCCGGAACAAAAGTAAGAATGTAATGGGATGAGCGAAGGAAAACAAGGTCTCGAGGTAGCACGCTTACAACAAAAAGCTAGAATGGAGTTGTTGGAAAACCCACAACGAAAAGAATAAGCTTGATATGGTCTTATGGAATACATCTCAGATTATGAGGTGACAACCTGCCACTCACGGGAAAAAAATTGGATTGGTATGACCATGGAGACGAGAAACTAATTTCACCGAGAGGATAAAAGAAGAACTTGGGTCATTTATGAGCACCATAAATAGCAACAATCCTTAGGGAAGGCTTTAGGTGAAATATAGCCCAAGAGAACTCCAATGATGAGATTGATGGATTTAAAATATCTCATTCTTAACAACATGTGAATCATGAAACATGAACTCAAATTATCAAGAATGACATAATACCACCTCCAATGATATGGTAGAAAGAATTGCCCTCCGAATTGCAAGATGAAGAAACTTGATCTCCTTTGAAAAGAATCTTGTTGAACACTTCGATAAGGAATTAAATCCTTTATGAACCATCATGTAGCGCAATCGTGAACAACTCCGGCAACAAAAGAATGATCAAACAGAAGGAAAGAGAAGTTGAAAAACACAAGGTGAATCCTTGTACCGATTTAGATGAATCTCCATGATAATATAATTGCGAGAGCTTGGAACTCCGGGAAAGAAAGATGAGCACTTGAAACCAAGAATATGTATGATGAACCACTCCGGAATAAGGAATTGAATCATTTGGGTGAATCAAGAATAAGAATTATGTTATGCTCCTCCTTCACCAATTAAATTGATGACGAGCAAACAGATTGCATACAACTTATTCTCGAAGAAAGGATTAGGATAGATACGACGCCAACTTGAGAAGGTCTTCAACTAACCACCGGTGGAATCGAAAACAATGAATAAATTGATATGATAGCAAGGTAAGAGAGATCTTGAGCGAACCACCGTAAGAATTGAAAAATGAATGAAATAAAGGAATGAAACACTGGTAAGAATTTTGAAATGAACGAAGATACTTGAGACAATCTAGATACATGAGAACGAATAGATCCTGAACTGATTAGAGATCACTTGAACGATGCACCGGTAAGATTGGAGAAAAAGAACTGAGAGCTGCAATGAATAATATTTGAAAAGATGGCCTCTGGAAAATCAAACTGAAAAGACTCCTGAATTGCACCGGATAGGTGAAAAGAATTCCCACAATCGAAAACAATTATGAGAGGATGGCATAAAGCTAGCACCATGAATCTTGAAGAGAATTGAGCAAGATTAAAGAGAAACTCTTCTTCGGTCTTCAAATGTAGAGAATTACGACGAGAAACACCGTCAAGGATTGTTGAGGCACTCCGGAGTTAAAATTGGAAATGTTGAACCAACGATGAAAGAATTTTGAAAGATCTTGGAGAAAGACACAAGACTTGTGATAATTCATTCTTACGTCAAACTTCGAAATGAAATTTGAGGATAGCTCCGGGAAAATAAGAAGAGCCAGGTAAGATCCTGGAAAAGACCCGTGGGTTAGGGCCCACTCAAAAGAAAAACACCGTTGAATGATTTAGAAGATAGATTGCACCGGTTGAAAAGTGATGGCTTGAATGAGGTAACATCCTCGAAAGATCTTGAATGAATGTAGAGTGGAACCACGAATCTTCGAGATATCTTGAACACTCCGGAACAATTGAATATTGAGAAGTGGATGATTAAGAGATGCACCGGCATGAGAAGGTATTTGAAACAAGGAAAAAGGATATGATCAACACCAAATCTTGATTTGAATCCACCGGAGAAGAAAAGAATGAAGAATGACGAACTTGAGGTTCCGTTAGGATCTTCATGAGAATCACCGGATAAGAATATTGACGGAAAAGAATGGAGAGACTTCACATGAATAAAATGGACACTTGATTACGAAATTTGAGTCCTAAAAAAAAAAAAAGGGGGGGGGGGGGGGGGAAAAACAAACACAACTTGGGACGGATGAAGCAAAACACCGTTGAGAAGAAGTGATAAATGATCTTGCGGATTTTGAAATGATCGGATCCATGAGAAGAGAAACACGCCGGTGAAAAGGATTGACAAGACAATCTTGATGATCAAGAAGGATTAGTATTCACATAGGAGTATGAGAACACCACTTAGACAAGGGATGGAATCAACATTGGACTTCAAAGCAACTCGAATACCACAACTCAAAACAAAACAAAGGATTGGCTTGCAGAATAAGCCAGAACAAACATATGATAGAGATTTCGTCCGAAGTTTTCGTGGTGGGGCCTACACGGGCTCGATCGTACAGCACCATCATGTACAAGGCCGTGCACATGACATACGAAGCGTCCCCGAGTCGGCATAGCCAAGGACTCTTTAAGACACAACGAGACCACTGTAAAACCAACCGTGAATAGGCGGACCACTAGACGTCGAACCCCAATTTCATATCATACATATGTCGGAAAGATATCCTAAGAGCTACTTGAATTCCCACTTATAAACTCCCGAAATTTTCCGGTTATGCAATCAGGTGTTGGGGATACAGGGGAAGCATAATATCTCACCCAAAACTAGCAAATCCTACATCCAGCTGTATCCATCCTTCAACACATAACCAAGAAACCTTCGGAAATCGTCTACCTCAACCTTCGAAAAGCATCCGTTATACGAGTTATGGCAATACTCCCGAGCTCCTGCCCCAGTACTGGGTGGCGTCGAGGTTATCTCACCAACAACTGCATAAAAGAGATTTTCGATGTCGGCGAACTAAACTCAGGTATTCCAGAACTGCAACGATAAAATTGTGACGACAACACCTCGGAGCTCAACTCCCCGGGACACTGCCACAACCCCTAAATGACAGGAGGCACCAAGAACAATGTTCTCATCACAAATCGATCGGAACGATTCCAAGATACCCACGTGATCCTAAAAACAAATTTAGTGAAATTTGAGAAGAGAAGAGTCAAAACTCTACGTCAAGATGCCTCACCAGAGCGATGAAGGGACTGAGGAGTAAAAAGAATTCCTAAACTCTCCGATATATAATTCCTAAATGACTCAAAACATTTTTCTAGACTCAACTCGTCCGAATTCGATCAAGCAGTGGGGCTCCTAAGGTCGGGGAAGGCTCTGATTACCAACTTGTAACGCCCTCGATGCGGCTATATCTCCCACGTGTCGAAGCACGACTTAGAGGCATAACCGCATTGAAAGCAATGTCGCAAGTGAGGTAATCTTCGCAAACAACCCATGCAATACAATACGGGAAAAGAGATACATAGTTGGCTTACAATCGCCACTTCACACATTTACATGAATAAAGCATTACAACATCCAAATACAATCAAGGCCCGACTACGGAACCAAAATAAAAGAAGAACCCCAAATGCGACAAGGTCCCCGATCGACCCCAACTGGGCTCCAGTACTGATCAACTAGAACGAAACAACACAAAGGACAAGATCTTCATCGGGCTCCTCCTTGAGCTTGGTTGCGTCACCTGCACGGTTCAACGGCACCTGTAAACTGGTTTTGGAAGTATTTGTGAGTCACGGGGACTCAGCAATCTCACACCCTCGTGATCAAGACTATT
This sequence comes from Triticum urartu, assembly GCF_003073215.2. Lineage (NCBI taxonomy): Eukaryota > Viridiplantae > Streptophyta > Magnoliopsida > Poales > Poaceae > Triticum > Triticum urartu. The sequence continues at coordinate 273,252,604 of NC_053023.1, forward strand.
TAAGCTTATAGGAAGAGTAAGAGGTATGAGGGGGAGTTGCAGCAAGCAACTAGCATATATGGTGGCTAACATACGCAAATGAGAGCGAGAAGAGAAGGCAAAGCACGGTCGATAAACTATGATCAAGAAGTGATCCTAGAATAACCTACGTCAAGCATAACTCCAACACCGTGTTCACTTCCCGGACTCCGCCGGAAAGAGACCATCACGGTAACACACGCGGTTGATGTATTTTAAATATGGTTAACTTCAGGTTTTCTACAACCGGACGTTAACAAATTTCCATCTGCCCATAACCGCGGGCACGGCTTTCGAAAGTTCAAATCCCTGCAGGGGAGTCCCAACTTAGCCCATGACAAGCTCTCACGGTCAATGAAGGATATACCTTCTCCCGAGACATTCCGATCAGACTCGGTATCCCGGTTCTACAAGACAATTTCGACAAGTTAAAACAAATCCAGCAACACCGCCCGAAAGTGCTGACAAATCCCGATAGGAGCTGCACATATCTCGTTCTCAGGGCACACTCAGATGAGACATCCTACGAGTAAAACCAAACCTCAAGTTGCCCCGAGGTGGCCCCGCAGTCTGCTCGGTCGGACCAACACTCAGAGGAGCACTGGCCCGGGGGGAGGGGGGTTAGAATAAAGATGACCCTTGAGTCTGCAGAACCCAAGGGAAGGTGGTAGGTTGTTAGTGCAAATGGTAAAACCAAGGTTGGGCATTGCTGGAGGAGTTTTAATCAAGGAGAACTGTCAAGGGGTTCCCATAATAGCCCAACCGCGTAAGGAACGCAAAATCCGGGAACATAACACCGATATGACAGAAACTAGGGCGGCAAGAGTGGAACAAAACACTAGGCAAAAGGCCGATCCTTCCACCCTTTACCAAGTATATAGATGCATTAATTAAATAAGAGATATTATGATATCCCAACAAGTAAACATGTTCCAACAAGGAACAACATCTCCTTGTTCCAACAAGGAACAATCTTCAATCTTCACCTGCAACTAACAACGCTATAAGAGGGGCTGAGCAAAGCGGTAACAGAGCCAAACAACGGTTTGCTAGGACAAGGTGGGTAGAGGCTTGGTTTAACAATATGGGAGGCATGATAAGCAAGTGGTAGGTATCGCAGCATAGGCATAGCAATAGAGCGAGCATCTAGCAAGAAAAGATAGAAGTGATTTCGAGGGTATGGTCATCTTGCCTGAAATCCCGCAAGGAAGAAGAACGAGTCCATGAAGAAGACAAACGGACATAGTCGAACGGGTCCTCACAAACATGACATTACCGGAACCAAGCCGAAGAAGCAAACACCGGAAAGAAGCACACAACATTGTAAACAAACCACACATGAACATGGTATGGTATGCGAGATGCGGTATGCGATGCATATGCAAGATTTGACAAGGAATGATTGAACCTGGCCTCAACTTGGAAATCCAAGTGTGCCACTGAAAATATGAGGAGATTTCGGTTGAAATCGATATAAAGAACACCGGAATCGGATGCACGGTTTGGAAATGGCAAGCAAAACAAATATGGCACCGGTCTGTGATAAACAACAAGTAGCCATCTAAAAGCATCAAGTTAATTATGCTACAACACTCAAACATGGCAAAAAAATACATGTCAAGGATCCACTCATAAAGTTTAACAAAAGATGAACACTGAGCTACGGCCAATTCATCCATTAACAGGTTCAAACACGCATGGCAAAAATGCAAACGGTAAACAGGTTTCAGACTTAGTGAAATTAACACAAGCCTGGAATTTCAGATCAGGTAGCACACTTTGGAGCATGAAAACTAGATGCTACAGGGACTTAACATGGTAAAGCAAGGCATGGAATGAAGCTACGCAAAGAGCTTAACAAAAGTCCCTTAGTGACCTTGAGCCAAAAGGGATCAGAAAATACAATTGCAAGCATGTGAACATGGCAAAAATATAATCAGATTACAGACTTAGTGAAAAACTGGAGCATGCAAATCTGTTAACGAGTAGGCATGTTTACGAGCTCGATGCACTAACTACAAAGCATGGCATGACAAACTAAGCATACACCCATCAAGAATACATGTTATATAAGCTAGACATGGAAAGAACAACAACATAGCATGCACGCATCAACAACAACATCCTCGGCAAAATCGCTAACAAGTAGACAATCTGCCAGGAATCACGAAATAGCAAAAGTAGAGCTCGACTGACTCAAGCTAGGGTGCTCTATAATTTCAAACAACGACATCGATGGATAGAACACCACAATAATAACAAAACATCCTTACTGATCATCCTCAAAAGAGGCACGGAGCACTAGGAAACAACATGAACATATGGCATATTGATAAAAACAGATCAAGGACTTTGTGAAATTCTAAGTCCCTGAAATCAGCATTAACGAATGCACTACTTTGCAAGCTTGTGCTAGTCACCACACATATCACAAAAATACATGGATGGCACCTCTGGAAAGATGACAAAGCATATAACAAAACACATGTAGAGCTCAGGAGCATATCATGCACACATTAATCATGGCAAAAAATGACAAATAGCTATTTGGTGCAGCAGATCTGATAATTAACTCAAATAGCTCTCTTCCAATAGCATTTCGGGCATCAAGATGAGCTCAAATGAAAATGATGCAATGAGATGAAATGACGTACTCTCTGAGGCGAACATTGTGATATGCTACACACACAAATCGGAGCTACGAATGCAGAGTTATGATGCGTCAAAGTATGCCAAAAAGTTAGGGTTAGGAGGGAAAAAGTCAACCGAGATGCTCAGATCTAGATCCAGATCGGGGTTGCATGGAAACCGAGGATCTCAGGACTTCGAGCTCGCCGGACTTGGTCAATGCGGTGGCCGGAGCTGCATGATCCGGCCGGGGTCGGAGGAGAGGACGACGGGGCGGCGGGCTCGGGCGCTGGAGAGGCGCGCGGTGGCCGGCGAGGCCCTACGGTGGCCGGAGCGAGGCGAGGCGAGGTGGCGGCGCGGGGTGGTCCTGCGACCGAGGCGGCGGGGCAGGACGCCGGCGAACAGGGCGGCGGCGTCGAGGCAAACGGCGGCGAGCCCCTGAGGCGGCGGAGGGAGGCGTGCCGCTCGGGCGCCTCACGGGTGGCGGCGGCAACGCCCTGGGCCGGGAGGGCCCGAACCGGGCCCCGGCGGGCTTCGGCGGTGGGTGGAAGGCGCGCCACTGAGGTGGCGCTGCGCGATTGGCGCGGGAGGCGGCGGTAGGTGACGTGGCACAGTGCCATTGGGCGGGAGGACGTGGCCGGCGGGATGGACATGTCTGGGCGCTGCGCCGAGATGTGTCTGGTGGCGCGAGGTAGAGGAAGACTAGGGTTGGACCGCGAAATTTCGGGGAGAGCCACATATATATAGGTAGAGGGAGCTAGGAGAGTCCAAATGAGGTGCGGTTTTTGGCCACGCGATCGTGATCGAACGCTCTAGAATATGGAGAGGGTTTTTGGTGGGTTTTGGGCCAAATTGGAGGGGTGTTGGGCTGCAACACACACGAGGCCTTCTCGGTCCCTCGGTTAACCGTTGGAGTATCAAACAAAGTCCAAATGGTACGAAACTTGACAGGCGGTCTACCGGTAGTAAACCAAGGCCGCTTGGCAAGTCTCGGTCCAATCCGGAAATGTTTAACCCCCACACACGAAAGGAAGGTAGAAAGGACCACCGAAGGAGATAGGAGCGCTGGAATGCAAAACGGACAATGGGGAAAAAGCTCGGATGCATGAGATGAACATGTATGCAAATGAAATGCACATGATGACATGATATGCAATGCATGACATGCAAGCAATGACAAGTCAACAACAATGAATAACTGGAGGACACCTGGCACATCGGTCACGGGGCGTTACATTACTGGTGGGAAATTGATAGAACATTGAATAATTATGACGATATCCAAGGCAACGATCAATATATAGGCATCACATCTAAGATTAGTAGACCGACTCCTGCCTACATCTACTACTATTACTCCACACATCGACCGCTATCCAGCACTAGTGTATTAAGTTCATTAAAAATGGAGTAATGCAATAAGAATGATGACATGATGTAGACGCGATCTATTCATGTAGGAATAGCCCCCATCTTGTTATCCTTAATAGAAACGATACATGTGTGTCTTGCTGCCTCTTCTGTCACTGGGAAAGAACACCGCAAGATCGAACCCATCACAAAGCACCTCTTCCCATGGCAAGAAAAATCGGTCTAGTTGGCCTAACTAAACAAAAGATTTGAAGAAGAAATATGAAGCTATAAAGAATTATGCATATAAGAGATCAAAAGAAGACTCATATAATATTCATGGATATAGATCTGATCATAAACTCAAAGTTCATCGGATCCCAACAAACACTGCAAAAAGAGATACATCAAATAGATATCCAAGAGACCATTGTATTGAGAATCAAGAGAGAGAGAGAGAGCAAGCCATCTAGCTACTGCTTATGGACCCGTGGGTCTATGATGACCTACTCACGCATCATCGAAGAGGCACCAATGAGGATGATGAACCCCTCCGTGATGGTGTCTAGATTGGATCTCGTGGTTCTGGAACTTGTGGCGACTGGAATTGTGTTTCGTCGACTCCCCTAGGGTTTCTAGAATATTTGGGAATTTATAGGGTGAAGAGGTGGTGCGGGAGGTCACAGAGGTGGGCACAACCCTCTGGGCGCGCCTGGGCCTCCTGGCGCACCCTGGTGGGTTGTGCCCACCTCGGGCCTCCCCTCTGGTATTTCTTTGGACCAATGGGTGTCTTCTGGTCCAGAAAGAATCCCCAAAAGGTTTCACTGTGTTCGGACTCCGTTTGGTACTGATATTCCGCGAAGTGAAAAACAAGCAAAAGCACTAGCTGGCAGTGGGCACTATGTCAATAGGTTAGTCCCGAAAAATGATATAAAGTTGCTATAAAATGACTGTGAAACATCCAAGAATGATAATATAACAACATGAAACAAGAAAAATTATAGATACGTTGGAGACTTATTAGCATCCCTAAGCTTAATTTCTACTCGTCCATGAGTAGGTAAATGATAAAAATATAATTTTTGATGTGGAATGCTGCCTAACATGTTCATCACATATTATTTTCTTTTGTAGCATGGATATTTGGAATTTTATATGGTTCAAAGCAATAGTCTAGTTTTGACATGAAGATTTCAATACTCAAGCATATCAACAAGCAACCATGTCTTCCAAAATATCAACACTAAAGAAAGTTATCCCTAGCCCATCATGCTCAATCATTGATCCATTCATGAAACACACTCGCATATTAGCTACATCTAATGCTCAAGTACGATCATAGTGATCCCTAGTTAGTGCTTTATAAGATAAGAAGAGACTCAAATAAAAATAAAAATTGCATAAAGTAAATAGACAGGCCCTTCACAGAGGGAAGTAGGGATTTGTAGAGGTGTCAGAGCTCAAAGCTTAAACTGAGAGATAATTTTTTTTGAGAGGCATACTTTTCCCATCAACAAAAACGACCGAGTAATTCCCAACACTTCTCATGCTAGATATATCATAGGCGGTTCCCAAACAGAAAATAAAGTTTATTCCTTTTCCACCATTATTTCACAATCCATGGCTAGCCGTATCCATGGGTGCCTTCCATACCAACACTTCCCAAGGAATTTATTATTTGACAACACAAAGTAAATTTCCTTTTCATTTCGGGCATGGGCATCCCTATTACCGCTACACTCTCATGCAATGATAAGTGAATAAACACTCATCTTGAGAATACCACATCTAGCATGGAAAAATATTGGTCACTCCCTGCCGCTTCATGAGTGGTATGAGCACACAAAAAGGAAATTCATTTTGAAAATTAGAGATGGCACATGCAAATTTGCTTAGAACGGCACGGAAATACCGCATATAGGTAGGTATGGTGGAATCATATGGCAAAACTGGGTTTAAAGATTTTGGATGCACAAGCAGTATTTCTACTTAGTAAAAGTGGAGGCTAGCAAAAAGATTGAGAAGCAACCAACCAAGAAACAAAAAATCACATAAGCGAGCTGATGAGGACATGACTACCTTGGATACGACCAAACATATTGCATACATGCATATTTGTCAGGTGATTTCTAGCGCAAACTATTCAATAATCTATTTGTGTTATCTAGAACAAAAATACTTCACACACTTATGTGTTTTGTCTAATTGCAGGTGTATGAGACATTTGTACAATCCACATATGAAGATAAGGGAAAAGGAGAAGTTTAGGTTCTCTTCAAAAAGTCCTCTCACGTCACTTTTGGCCAAGAGAAGATAGAGTCCAAGTCTCTCACGTTTTGGATTCAGATTCGGACTGCACAGACATACCTAACTCAAAACGCCAACAACTTTTTCATACGGACTCTGAATTGGGTGATTCTTTTTTTCTTGGAAAGTAGATTTCGTGTTCTTTCCATCCCAATTGGATTCACCTTCAAATTCGTCCGGAGCATTGAGATATCAATGAAACAATCTGACGCTGCAGCAGGATCCGAGTCAAACAACAAGTCCAAAGGTGTTGCATCACCTCCACTTGGGCCCATGAGCCCTGTACGACCTAGGGTTGGTTTTAGGCTGCCTTGGGACGTCCTTTCACCTCCTTGGCCGCCACCCCTTGCTCTTATATAAATAGATCCATCTAGTAGCTTTTTCCTTGGGATTTGTTTAGTTAAAAGTTAGCCATTGCAACTTCGTGTACTTCATTTGTGTCCAACGACCATACCAAGACCGCTTACGGATTCCCACCATTATCAATACTTCATATATATTCGCAATATTCAGATTTCAATATCATATTCTTGCTTGTTCTTTGATTGCTTGTAGGAATAGACCTTCGTGGTCAGGCTGACCGTGCTTTTGGCATCGTCAGTAACCTTAGGAGATTAGTTTAGCGATTGTTAAGGCGCAACGTCATGCATGTTTGTAGTCGGATTGTCAAAGTCATATCCACCTAATCTATAGTTATCATCTCATCGAAAGATCGGGACACCCTCGCCTCTATCAAGTGGTATCAGTTTTCAGGTTGCTCGGTGAGAATTTCCTATTTTTCCTAGATTAGATTTATTTTCTTACCTATTGTCCAAGAAAAAGCCACAAAAAAGTTAGATCTATTCATCCTTTGTCCAAGCCAGTCTGAGCCTTTGCAATTTTCTTTCATGGCTTGCATAGTTGAATTATCGGTTGCATCGTCGTGTCGAGTTGCTGGTCTTAGTGTCTAGTTCGTTTAGAGTTTCGAGTTCTGTTCACATTAGTCACGCCGCTGCTGCATCGTTATCACTTCCGCTGTCCACCACCCATCCATCAATTTCCACCATGTGCTACCCACCTTTCATTGTCATAATAATAGTTGAGATCATTCACATCTTCGCTTGATCCAATTTGCATCTTATCTAGTTTGTTTTGGAAAGAGGGAGAGAAAAAAGGAGAAAAACGAGAGAGAAAAAAGTCAGAGAAAAAAAAGAGAAAGGAAAAAAATGTGAGGAAAAAAATAAAGAAGAAAAAAAATAAAATTCGGATCTATCTAGACTCAATCTCGTAGTTGAATCCGGATTGGAATCTGTTTGTGCACTGTTCAGTAAAACAGGCATAACTTCCGCATACGAAGTCCGTTTTGGCTCCACGGGTACTCAAAAGAAAGCTAGCGACGAGTCGCATCTAAATAGTTGCAGAAACTTGTTCAATATTTGGCACCTCAAAATCGGCTTCTAAATAGGACTTTTTTCCCTCCGAAGTTCACGAACACAGCTTATTCTAGTTTTTCAGCCTAGTTTTAGAATTTTTTTGGCTCCTCATATCAACTCGGAATTGAGTGATTCCTTTTATGTTTGAAAGCTTGAGTCAGTACGATTGTTGAAAAAAATTATCAAAAAAATTGGCACAAACTTTTCCAGAGGAAAGTTGGAGAGAAAGTTGTTGATATATCCTTCTTGGCTGTTGTTTCATATCATTATCTTTACTGCTATTGTGATCTTCACTTATATCTTGCTGTCCAGAGCTACTTCATATCCTTTATTGATGCTAGTTGTGCTACGCCGTGACCTCTTTAGTGTTCTAGGCTCGCGTCTCTAGTCCGGTCTAGCCTAGGACCAGCACAGTACCGTCGTTGAACGTTTATTCAACATTACATCTTTGAATTGATTATTGCTAATGTTTTGCTACCATATATAGCCAACCCAGCTCCACATATTTCTACACCGTGTATACGTACATTTCCCTGGCAATCACTTTACTCAATCTTCAGAGCTATTTGACACCGCTGGTTGCCGATCACCACCTGCTGCATGGTAAGAACTTGTAAGATATTGAGATTTGCTATACTGTGAGCGTTTTACCACCACCTCCAAGTAGTTCATAGGAACATTTTTTTGATTCTATTTCTTGTTTCTACTAATCATGACAGGATCCATAGTCAATTCGTGGGCTTTGTCGATCGTGGAAGACGTGCCACCACCTTTGCAAATACCACAACCGTCACAAGAGGTGCAAAAACATCCAAATGCACATGACTAGGTTAATGTATGTATACCACCATTTAATGGCCATTTTAGACCTGCTTTATATATTGAATGGGAGTTCAACATAAAAAATATATTTGCTTCCCATAATTTTGATGAACATAAAAAGTTTAAGGTTGCGGTTGGTTCTTTCACTGGTTATGCTTTGGTTTAGTGGAGTGAATATTGCTGGTTACACCCTGATTATATACCTACTACTTGGGATGATTTGAAACTTGCCATGCGACATACTTTTGTTCCCGCTTATTATACTCGCGACATGATTAAGAAGTTGCAACATTTAAAACAAGGTACTGACACGGTAACAAAATATTATGATGATTTACAAACTACCTTGTTGCATTCCTCTTTAGAAGAAAGTGAAGATGACTTTATGGATAGATTTTGGGGAGGATTAAACCGTGATATTCAAGAGATATTAATTCATGAAGAGTGTTATCCTATGGACCATTTGTTTTGTCTTGCTTGCAAAGCTGAACAGGAAATAAAACGACGTGTTGCCCACGAGGAGAACAAGCGCACAATGCACATTCCAAGAGTTCATATGATTGTTCCTTCAACTACTAGGCATACTATGACAACCACATCCGTTGTTGTGAGGACTACATCACCTCCACCATGTGACACATTGCCCCCGAGAGTCGCTACATCATCTGAGTTGATCATAAGAGGTAATGACAAAGGTACTGATCTTCCATCTCTACATGAGAATGATGAATGCCTTGTCAATTTGAATGCACCATCTGATGAGTTACCCACTACTTTGATCGTACCACCTATTTTAGAGGACTATGTTGATAATTTGACATTGCCATGTGATCAAACAACTGAAATACCAACAATTTTGAGTGCACCCATTGAATTAACTACTGATGCAAAAGAACCAATGTTTAATCATTTTGATATGACCTCTAATCTTGGTGATGATTCTGTGTCCAATGGCTTATTGCATGTTTGCTTATTTAAGCATGTTGTCGCATGTAAATTCGATGCAAGTAAGATTTATTCACCAATGTTGGGATGGTTTAATGATGAATATTATCAATATTTTGATATGAATAAGAGCTTCACTTATATGTGAAAACTGAGTTGCAATATTTTCATGCCTTCTACTTATGATAATATTTTGGCTTTATATTTTATGATCTATGAAAGTTACTCATGTATACATGTGTCATATGTGCAAAAATCAAGCGAAGTAAAAATGGATGACATATACATATACAACATGTACACCTTGTCTCTTTTGTTAGCCACATTTCAGATTAAGCAACGCCGAGGACGGCTTTGTTTTCAAGAAGGGGAGGATGATGAGGAGATGACTACCTTGGATACGACCAAAAATATTGCATACATGCATATTTGTCAGGTGATTTCTAGTGCAAACTATTCAATAATCTATTTGTGTTATCCAGAACAAAAATACTTCACACACTTTTGTGTTTTGTCTAATTGTAGGTGTATGGGAAATTGTACAATCCACATATGAAGATAAGGGAAAAGGAGAAGTTTATGTTCTGTTCAAAAAGTCCTCTCACGTCACTTTTGGGCCAAGAGAAGATAGAGTCCAAATCTCTCACGTTTTGGATTCAGATTCGGACTGCACAGACATACCTGATTCAACACAACTTTTTCATACGGACTCCAAATTGGGTGATTATTTTTTTGTTGGAAAGTAGATTTTGTGATCTTTCCAAACCAATTGGATTCACCTTCAAATTCGTCCGGAGCATTGAGATATCAACGAAACAATCTGACGCTGTAGCAGAATCTGAGTCAAACAACAAGTCCAAAGGTGTTGCATCACCTTCACTTGGGCCCATGAGCCTTGTACGACCTAGGGTTGGTTTTAGGCTGCCTTGGGACGTCCTTCCACCTACTTAGCCGCCACCCCTTGCTCCTATATAAATAGATCCATCTAGTAGCTTTTTCCTTGGGATTTGTTTAGTTAAAAGTTAGCCATTGCAACTTCGTGTACTTCGTTTGTGTCCAACGACCAGACCAAGACCGCTTACGGATCCCCACCATTATCAATACTTCATATATATTCGCAATATTTAGATTGCGATATCATATTCTTGCTTGTTCTTCGATTGCTTGCAGGAATAGACCTTCGTGGTCAGGTTGACCATGCTTCCGGCATCGTCAGTAACCTCAGGAGATTGGTTTAGCGATTGCTAAGGCGCAACGTCATGCATGTTTGTAGTTGGATCGTCAAAGTCGTCTCCACCAAATCGATAGTTATCATCTCATCGAAAGATCGGGACACCCTCGCCTCTATCACGAGCATTAAGCATAACTAACACCGAATAATGCACGACAAGTAGGATGTAATTTCATTGCATAACTATTGAAACTCGTGCTTGCATAGGGAATCACAAACCTTAACACAAATAGTCTTACTAAAACATAATTACTCACCAACATGACTCACCTATCACTATCATCATATCTCAAAACTATTACAAAAATCAAGTTTAATTTATCCAATGATCTTCATGAAAGTTTTATTATATCCCTCTTGAATATCTATCACTTTGGGACTAATTTAATATGTTACTTTTGATAAGCTCAAACAAATTTAAGTGAAGAACATGAGCATGAAAATTTTAGTCTCTCAAAATAATATAACTGAAGCATGAAAGAAATTCTTCAAAAAATTACTAACTCTCAAATAAATCTAAGTGATGCATGCGAGCATTTCTTCAAAAATATCAAAGGACACCATGCTCAAAAAGATATAAGTGAAGCATTAGAGCAATTCCATAGCTCAAAAAATTAAGTGAAGAACATAGAGCAATTCTAACAATAATAGCATAATTTTGGCTCTCTCAAATAGGTTTTTCCAACAAGGATAGATGACACAAACTAAAAAGCAAAACAAGCAAATACTCAGATAATACAAGACGCTCCAAGCGAAACTCTTGATATGTGACGAATAAAAATATTGCTCCAAGTAAAATACTGACGGTTGTTAGAAGAAAGAGGGGATGCCTTCTAGGGCATCCCCGAGCTTAGTTGCTTGGTTCTCCTTGAATAATAACTTGGGGTGCCATGGGGCATCCCCAAGCTTAGGCTCTTTTCACTCCTTATTCCGTCATCCATCGTGATCTCACCCAAAACTTGAAAACTTCAATCACACAAAACTTAACAAAACCTTCGTGAGATCCGTTAGTATAACAAAGCAAATCACCACTCTAAGTACGGTTGCAAACCCATTCATATTTTATTTTTGCATTATATCTACTGTATTCCAACTTTACCATGGCTTATACCCCCCGATACAATCCATGCATTCATCAAAATAAGCACACAAAGCAAAGAAAACAGAATCTGTCAAAAACAGAATAGTCTGTAGTAATCTGGAAACTTTATATACTTCTGTAACTCCAAAAATTCCGAAAAATTAGGAAAAATGTAGGCAATTTGTATACCAATCTTTTGTAAAATATTCAAAACATTTTGTCGCTTCTGTGATTCTTAAGAATTATTTTACAAGATGTAAAGTTTCTGTTTTTCAATAAGATCAAATCGACTATCACCCAACATAATCCCAAAGGCCTTACTTGGCACAAACACTAGCTAAAACATAAAAACACAATCATAATAGTAGCATAATTGTGCAAACACTAAAAAACAGAAATAAAAAGGCAAAAATTCATTGGGTTGCCTCCCAACAAGCGCTATCGTTTTATGCCCCTAGCTAGGCATAATTCCTAGATTCAAGTATTGTCATCTTTGGTTTCCAATTCCTCAATCACACAACCATAATTTTTTAAAGTTTTAGCATGCATAGTTTTTTATAATAATACTTCTAGGAATAGGATTGAAGAATTCATTCATGCAAGTAGGGTTTACAACTTCAACAAAGTCGGGGTGAATATTAATCATCTTAAGATCTTTTGTGTTATTATTAGAGATTGCACCCTTGTTCTTAGTGACTTGAGTAATCTTGCCAATTTTTGCGGGAGTTTTTTCAGTAGTTTTAGTAGAAGCAAAAGCCGAGCTTAAGTTAGTAAAATATTCTTCAAACTTACCAATCTAAGAAGGGCTTTCTTCTATTCTTTCGTTAACTATAGTTTCCTTCTCCCTTAGGAATTTAAAAACATCGCCCGCTTTTGACCCAAATTTATTAGCAAGATTTTGCTTCTTTTATGCAAATTTTCAATTTGAACTAAGGTGACCTTCTTCTTTTTAGTAGCATCTAATCGTTGCATAACATGCTCAAGAGTCAAGATTGTTTCATTAATAATGATAGGTGCTGCACCCACTAGATCTCCCATGGCATTAAAAGCATCCAAAGATGGACACACTAAGAAATTCCCACCGGTACTTGTATCAAGGACAAATCTATACCAAGTGGTTATGCCCACATAAAAACTGCAAAGAAGAACAATAGTACATTGCTTACGCATAGATCTATTATGAGCATTGCAAATCCTGTACCAAGCATATTTTCGATTCTCCCCTCCCCTTTGTTCAAAATTAAGAACCTCGTTCTCGGCAGTACATGCAACAGAGGAAGAACTAGCCATAATGACAAAGTAGGCAAGCAAGAATGCAAACAAAGAGATAGATCTGACGATAAAAAGATGAATGAAAAAAGAAGGCAAATAAAACAACAAATTTTTGTGAAGTGGGGGAGATGAAAACGAGAGGCAAATGGCTAATAATGTAAATTGCAATGAGATGAGGTTTGTGATTAGTAACCTAGTAGATATTGATGATGTCTCCCCGGCAACGGCGCTGGAAATTCCTTTTGATGTTCCTTGAAACTACGTCGGTATTTCCCAAAGAGGAAGGGATGATGCTGCACAACTACGGTAGGTATTTCCCTCAGTTATGAAACCAAGGTATCAATCCAGTAGGAGAACCAAGCAACACTATGTAAATGGTACTTGCACACAAAGAACAAATACTTGCAACCTGACGTGTATGAGGGGCTGTCAATCCCTCTTCCTGTAACGGCTCCAGAAATTGTCAAGTTGACGGGATAAAAATTATGGTAGATTGGATAAATAGATCTCGATAAAAGGAGAAATAAAATAAGTAATAAAAAATTGTAGCAAGGTATTTTGGGTTTTTTGGAATAATAGATCTGAAAACAAAAGCAAACAAAAATAGATCTCAAAGCAAATATGATAATGAATAGACCCGAGGGCCGTAGATTTCACTAGTGGCTTCTCTCAAGAAATAGCACACGGTGGGTAAACAAATTACTGTTGGCCAATTGATAGAATATCAAATAATTATGACGATATCCAAGGCAATGATCAATATATAGGCATCATGTCCAAGATTAGTAGACCGACTCCTGCCTGCATCTACTACTATTACTCGACACATAGACCCCTATCCAGCATGCGTCTAGTGTATTAAGTCGATGGAAAAACGGAGTAATGCAATACGAACAATGACATGATGTAGACGAGATCTATTCATCTAGGAATAGCCCCCATCTCCTTATCCTTAATAGCAATGATACATGTGTGTCTTGCTGCCCCTTCTATCACTGGGAAAGAACACCGCAATATCGAACCCATCACAAAGCACCTCTTCCCATGGCAAGAAAAATCGGTCTAGTTGGCCTAACTAAACAAAAGATTCGAAGAAGAAATATGAGGCTATAAAGAATTATGCATATAAGAGATCAAAAGAAGACTCAAATAATATTCATAGATATAGATCTGATCATCAACTCAAAGTTCATTGGATCCCAACAAACACCGCAAAAAGAGATACATCAAATAGATATCCAAGAGACCGTTGTATTGAGAATCAAAAGAGAGAGAGGAAGCCATCTAGCTAATGCCTACAGACCCGTAGGTCTATGATGAACTACTCACGCATCATCGGAGAGGCACCAATGATGATGATGAACCCCTCTGTGATGGTGTCTAGATTGGATCTCGTGGTTCTGGAACTTGCGGTGGCTAGAATTGTGTTTCGTCGACTCCCCTAGGGTTTCTGGAATATTTGGGAATTTCTAGGGTGAAGAGGCGGTGCAGGAGGTCACCTAGGGGGACACAACCCCCCTGGGCGCACTTGGGCCTCCTGGCGTGCCCTGGTGGGTTGTTCCCACCTCGGTCCTCCCCTCTGGTATTTCTTTGGACCACTGGGTGTCTTTTGGTCCAGAAAAAATCTAGCCCATTTACGGCCCATAATGCGGTATGTTATTGGCCCATGTTTGGCCAATCAATCATACGGCCCGTGGAAGGCCCATTGATGCTACGGCCCATAGAAGGCCCATTGTTTCTACGGCCCTTAGAAGGCCCATTGTTTCTATGTCCCGTAAGAGGCCCATGATAACTATAGTAAATATGTAGCCCGTGGTTATTGTGGCCGAGTTTTAAAAAATAGGTTATTGCGGCCACTAGCAAACCGCGGAAAAAGAACTGCACTGACTATAAGAAAACAAATAAACAATACAATAAGGAAATAAAGAAGCAAGCAACTTACGCTAGGCTATCACGGCTATTACACATATTACATCCACTGGGCATCAAAGTTCGCCACCAGTGCAAATATAGGGAACAAAGCCGCATATCATATACACTGGTTGTCAAAGTTCGCGACCAGTGCAAATAAACGCCGCAGCAAAACAAGTCCAGAACTGAAACCACTTCAGAAGAGCTCAAGAAACAATATCATGGGTACCCATAATGCTGGCAAGATGCTTAGCAAGCTTATTAACTTTCTCTTGTTTGGCGCTTAAATCCTCTAGCGCTTGATGTTGCACCAGAAAATATGCATCTGAATTCTGCAGGGACTTCCTCAGTCCTTCAGCTTCCTATCACAGCACATTTGATCGATGTCTTTCAACTTGAAGTTGAGACTCAAGAAGACGAACTGATTCAAGCAGCGATTTCGAAGAGCTTGTGCCAGCAGTAGTGGCCAGTAACTCGAACACATCATCAAGACATGACTTTTGGGTTCTCTCACTGTCGTCAAGATAGTTTATCAGCTTTCTTGGAAACCAACAAGGATGTCTCACTATCTTGAACCTTATCTGCATTACTTCCTTTACCATTGCATAACGGGGTACTGTTCTCCAATATTTTGTCTGCATTCTAAAAGAGAAACAAGCAGACACATCACAGGTTTACCATGTTGTATATGAAACTCATTTTGGTAAATCAGTTCAGTAGTAAAGTGGACAAGATAATAGCATGAAACAAACATATATCTATGTACCATGGTCACTTTATGGTCTATATCATTCTAGTTTTTGTTGCCAAATCAAGATAGAGACACAGTTCAAATAATATTTGTTCAAGACAAAGCAAAATATACAGAATATAAGTGTGGGAAACTATAGAGCAATGACAACACTTGTAATGTGCATGACATGAGAACATAACTGTTTATTCAATTAAAACTTAAATCAACATAGAGCAAGTTACAACAGCAAACCAGTTAAAGAAACATGTTTAAAACATACCTGTTGCACCATTGGAGTTTCAATTCCATCCTTCAAATTTGAAAATAGTTGGTATGAGTAAATACAATGATGCAAGAGCAAAGGAGTATGAATCATAGCTACAGAACCTGACCTGAGAACAATTCTTCTTCTCCTTTAAGCGTTGAGTTGGGATTCGAAGTGGTCGTCCTCGTGCTTTGGGCACTGCAGTTCCCTTACTAACTGCTCGTGTTTGGGTGCTCTGTGGTGGAGATGGTGATGTGTCAATTGGAACTGGGTTACTATCTGCTGGGGTTGGCGTTAGAAGGGGTGTAGGTAGTTCTCCGTCCAACTGGGTAGGGGTACAATATGCGAGAGTCTGGGTTAAGTGTGGTGGGGCTGGTTCTTGGGCAAGTACAACCTTGGTTCTATCTGCATCAACTAGTAGTACTATCTTTTTTGAAGATAGTGTTGTTACTCCCTTGGATATTGCCGTCACCCTCTCCAATTCAAATGGCTGGTAAACAAGAAAAGTAATTGAATGTACAGACATTGTATGATAGACATGTGTAGTGGATAGTGGGGAATAAAAGAGGGCATGAAATAATTCACAGTTATGTTGTCTAACCAAATAGGATAGCATGACACAATTTCACATATATGATGGCTAACTAAACAGGATAACATGACACAATTTCACATTATGATGGCTAACTAAAAAGACGGAAAGACATAGTTCAAAATATGATGACTATGTAAACAGGATGACATGATATAACTATATAATGTGTTTATTAAATAGGTTGGCATGCCATAATTCACATACATGCTGCCTATGGAAACATGATAGCATGATATAATTCACGGATAGAATGACATAATTCAAAATATGATGACTGTAAACACTAAACATGATGAGATGATATAATTATATGATGTCTTTATTAAATGGGTTGCCATGCCATAATTTAGATAGATGCTATGTATGTAAAAATGATGGCATGATATAATTCAAATATATGATTTATATAGTAAGCAAGTAAGAAGATGGAAATCCATATATGATGTAAAAACTAAGCAATGCAAGACAACATGCATGACATGGGTAATATAACCCTGTCAAGTTTGAGGATATACCTCAGGGGGGGGATAGGACTGGTCATCAGTCTCTTAATCCTCCTCTGAGGAGCTCTCTGTAACCAGCAAGATGTCTCCTTCAGCAGGTAGCATTGTCTGCTCCGAATACCTTGTTTTCACTCTAGATACTTCCATCACCGCTTCAAATGGCTGATGCACATGAAGAGTAGTTGAATAGACAAACGTTGTCAACAAATGGAACACATAATACAAAAAAATGATAGCATGATATAATTCACATACATGATGATTGGATAAGCAGCATGGCATTGCATAATTCACATATATAATGCCTTTGCAACAAGATAGCATTGCATAATTCACATATATAATGTCTTGCAACAACATGGCAATGCATAATTCACATATATGGTAATTAGACAGTAAACAGGTGGCATTCACACAAAGCATGTCTAAATTAATCAAATGACATAGCAATGCAACACACCATACACACGATATGAGCAACATAACCCTGCCAAGTTAGAGCATACACCTTGGGGGGGGGGAATAGGACTGGTCATCTGTCTCTGAATCCTCCTCTGAGGAGCTATCCGTAACCAGTGAGATACACGCTTCGTCAGATAGCATACTCTGCTCTGAAGACCTGGTTTTCACTCCAGAATTTTCCATCACCGTGTCAAATAGATGATGCACACGAAGAGTAGTTGAATGTACTAACATTGTTGACAAATGTAATACGTAATGAAAAAAAGGTTGGCCTGATATAATTCACATTTAAGATGACTGGCTAAGCAGGATGGCATTGCAAAATTCACATATATGATGCCTGGCTAAACAAGATGGCGTTGCATAATTCACATAAACGATGAATAAACTAAACATATGGCATTCACACAAAACATGTCTAAACTAAGCAGATGACATATTTGATGTATAAAGTAAGCAATGCAAGGCACCATATGCATGATATAACCAACATCAGCATGCTAGGTTAGAGCGAAGACCTTAGGGGGTAAATATGAGTGGTCTTCTCCTTTTGAATCCCCCTCAGAACAGATATCTTCCTCTCGATTACAATCTGAAATGGGTGGAGGGGGCTGCCTTTGCGCCTACCATCGAGCGACATCTGCATGAAATTTTATTGCCACGCAAGGCTCTTCTCTTTTGCTCTACATGTTGATACGTCTCCAACGTATCTATAATTTTTGATTGTTCCATACTATTATATTATCTGTTTTGGATGTTCATGGGCTTTACTATACACTTTTATATTATTTTTGGGACTAACCTACTAACCCAAGGCCCAGTGCAAATTGCTGTTTTTGCCTATTTCAGTGTTTCCCAGAAAAGGAACATCAAAAGGAATCCAAACAGAATGAAACCTTTGGGAGAGTTATTTTTGGAACAAACGTGATCCAGGGGACTTGGAGTGGACGTCAAGCAAGAAACGAGGCGGCCACGAGGCAGGGAGGCGTGCCTGCCCCTGGGCGCGCCCCCACCCTCATGGGCACCTCGCAGCTCCACCGACCTACTTCTTCCTCCTATATATATCCATATACCCCGAAAACATCCAGGAGAACCACGAAACCCTATTTCCACCGCCGCAACCTTCTGTACCCAAGGGATCCCATCTTGGGGCCTTTTCCGGAGCTCGGCCGGAGGGGGAATCGATCACGGAGGGCTTCTACATCAACACCATAGCCTCTCCAATGATGTGTGAGTAGTTTACCATAGACCTTCGGGTCCGTAGTTATTAGCTAGATGGCTTCTTCTCTCTCTTTGGATCTCAATACAATGTTCTCCTCGATCTTCTTGGAGACCTATTCGATGTAACTATTTTTGCGGTGTGTTTGTCGAGATCCGATGAATTGTGGGTTTATGATCAAGTTTATCTATGAAGAATATTTGATTCTTCTATGAAATCTTTTATGTATGATTGGTTATCTTTGCAAGTCTCTTTGAATTATCAGTTTGGTTTGGCCTACTAAATTGATCTTTCTTGCAACGGGAGAAGTGCTTAGCTTTGGGTTCAATCTTGCGGTGTCCTTTTGCAGTGACAGCAGGGGCAGCAAGGCACGTATTGTATTGTTGCCATCAAGGATAAAAAGATGGGGTTTATATCATATTGCTTGAGTTTATCCCTCTACATCATGTCATCTTGCCTAATGCATTACTCTGTTCTTATGAACTTAATACTCTAGATGCATGCTGGATAGCGGTCGATGTGTGGAGTAATAGTAGTAGATGCAGAATCGTTTCGGTCTACTTGTCGCGGACGTGATGCCTATATACATGATCATGCTAGATATTTTCATAATTATGCACTTTTCTATCAATTGCTCGACAGTAATTTGTTCACCCACCGTAATACTTATGCTATCTTGAGAGAAGCCACTAGTGAAACCTATGGCCCCCGGGTCTATCTTTTATCATATAAGTTTCCAATCTATTTTATTTTGCAATCTTACTTTCTTATCTATATCATAAAAATACCAAAATATTTATCTTATTATCTCTATCAGATTTCACTCTCGTAAGTGACCGTGAAGGGATTGACAACCCCTTTATGGCGTTGGTTGCGAAGTTCTTATTTGTTTGTGTAGGTATGAGGGACTTGCGTGTAGTCTCCTACTGGATTGATACCTTGGTTCTCAAAAACTGAGGGAAATACTTACACTACTTTGCTGCATCACCCTTTCCTCTTCAAGGGAAAACCAACGCAATGCTCAAGAGGTAGCAAGAAGGATTTCTGGCGCCGTTGCCGGGGAGATCTACGACAAGTCAAGACATACCAAGTACCTATCATAAACTCTTATCCCTCACATTACATTATTTGCCATTTGCCTCTTGTTTTACTCTCCCCCACTTCACCCTTGCCGTTTTATTCGCCTCTTTTCCTTATCCTTTTCTTTCGCCATGACCGAATCAAAAAGGGCTAAGGGTTCTCTCCCGAGCGTCAGTACTTTGGATAGTCCCTTTGTTCTTTCTAAGCTCATAAATAATGATGCTATGGAAAGACCTACCAGGGTTATCAATGAGGGTTTGAATAATTTCTATGAAGATGATCCCGGAATTTTTTGGTATTTAATTGATGAGTCTTTAAAAGATGCTTGGGATAGGTTATTAAGGATCCGAGCCAGCTATGTGCCCCAATATCATATCGAGATATACCTGAAAAGCTTTTATGTTGGCTTACCCTCTTCATTCAAGCAAGTTTTAGACTCTATTTTTGAAGAAGGTTTTCTTGAGGGGGATCGCATAGATACCTATGAAAAGATGAAAACTATATTTGGGCACCCCATGAGTGAGAAGGTTGAATCCACCTCTCTTTTGTGCTTTTATCAAAATGAAATTATCAAAGAGATGAAGTCTAGCTTAGATGCAAATTTCTGTAGCATGCTTAATCTTTCTTCTACCATTAATTGCCACGTACTTTCTTAGAATAGAAGGATAAATGCTATAGATAAGAAATTTTCTCTTTTCTTTCCTAATACCAAAGATGGTAATACCTAGATCTATTCTTGTTTTTATGCCTAGCTAGGGGCGTTAAACGATAGCGCTTGTTGGGAGGCAACCCAATTTTATTTTTGTTTCTTGTTTTTTGGTTCTGTTTAGTAATAAATAATTCATCTAGCCTCTGTTTATATGTGGTTTCATGCTTTTAATTAGTGTTTGTTCCAAGTAGAACCTTTGGGAAGACTTGGGGAAATTCTTTGCGATCTTGCTGTAAAAAACCAGAAACTTTAGCGCTCACGAGATTTGCTGCCATTTTTTACTGGATTGTGCAATTAGGTTGATTATTTTTGCAGATCATTAATAGATAAATTCCTCACGTCCAGCAACTTATTTCAGAATTTTTGGGGTTACAGAAGTATCCGAAACCTACAGATTACTACAGACTATTCTGTTTTTAACAGATTCTGTTTTTCGTGTGTTGTTTGCTTATTTTGATGATTCTATGGCTAGTATCGGAGGTTATGAACCATAGAGAAGTTGGAATACAGTAGGTTTAAAACCAAAATAAATAAATAATGAGTTCATTACAGTACCTTAAGTGGTGATTTGTTTTCTTATACTAACGGAGCTCATGAGATTTTCTGTTGAGTTTTGTGTTGTGAAGTTTTCAAGTTTTGGGTACAGATTTGATGGATTATGGAATAAGGAGTGGCAAGAGCCTAAGCTTGGTGATGCCTAAGGCACCCCAAGGTAAAATTCAAGGACAACCAAAAGCCTAATCTTGGGGATGCCCCGGAAGGCATCCCCTCTTTCGTCTTCGTCCATCGGCAACTTTACTTGAGGCTATATTTTTATTCACCACATGATATGTGTTTTGCTTGGAGCGTCTTGTATAATTTGAGTCTTTTCTTTTTAGTTTTCCACAATAATCCTTGCTGTACACAACTTTTGGGAGAGGCACACATGAATTACAATGCTCTATGTGCTTCACTTATATCTTTTGAGCTAGATAATTTTGCTCTAGTACTTCACTTATATCTTTTAGAGCACGGTGGTGGTTTTATTTTATAGAAATTATTGATCTCTCATGCTTCACTTATATTATTTTGAGAGTCTTTTAGAATAGCATGGTAAATTTCTTTGGTTATAAAATTAGTCCTAATATGATAGGCATCCAAGATGGGTATAATAAAAACTATCATAAAAAGTGCATTGAATACTATAAGAAGTTTGATACTTGATGATTGTTTTGAGATATGAAGATGGTGATATTAGAGTCATGCTAGTTGAGTAGTTGTGAATTTGAGAAATACTTGTTCTAAAGTTTGTGATTCCTGTAGCATGCACGTATGGTGAACCCTTATGTGGTGAAGTCGGAGCATGATTTATTTATTGATTGTCTTCCTTATGAGTGGCGGTCGGGGACGAGCGATGGTATTTTCCTACCAATCTATCCCCCTAGGAGCATGCGCGTAGTACTTTGTTTCGATAACTGATAGATTTTTGCAATAAGTATGTGAGTTCTTTATGACTAATGTTGAGTCCATGGATTATACGCACTCTCACCCTTCCACCATTGCTAGCCTCTCTAGTACCGTGCAACTTTCGCCAGTACTGTAAACCGAACATATACCTTCCTCAAAACAGCCACCATACCTACCTATGATGGCATTTCCATAGCCATTCCGAGATATATTGCCATGCAACTTACCACCGTTCCGTTTGTTAGGACACACTTCATCATTGTCATATTGCTTTGCATGATCATGTAGTTGACATTGTATTTGTGGCAAAGCCACCGTTCATAATTCTTTCATACATGTCACTCATGAGTCATTGCACATCCCGGTATACCACCGAAGGCATTCACATAGAGTCATATTTTGTTCTAAGAATTGAGTTGTAAGTAAATAAAGTGTGATGATCATCATTATTAGAGCATTGTCCCATGTGAGGAAAGGATGATGGAGACTATGATTCCCCCACAAGTCGAGATGAGACTCCGGACGAAAAATACAAAAAAGAAAAAAAAGAGGCCATAAAAAAAGAGAAGGCCCAAATAAAAAAATGAGAGAAAAAGAGAGAAGGGACAATGTTACTATCCTTTTACCACACTTGTGCTTCAAAGTAGCACCATGATCTTCACGATAGAGAGTATCCTATGTTGTCACTTTCATATACTAGTGGGAATTTTACATTATAGAACTTGGCTTGTATATTCCAATGATGGGCTTCCTCAAAATGCCCTAGGTCTTCGTGAGCAAGCGAGTTGGATGCACACCCACTTAGTTTCTTTTGTTGAGCTTTCATACACTTATAGCTCCAGTGCATCCATTGCATGGAAATCCCTACTCACTCACATTGATATCTATTGATGGGCATCTCCATAGCCCGTTGATATGCCTAGTTGATGTGAGACTATCTTCCCCTTTTTGTCTTCTCCACAACCACCATTCTATTTCACCTATAGTGCTATGTCCATGGCTCACACTCATGTATTGCGTGAAGATTGAAAAAGTTTGAGAACATCAAAAGTATGAAACAATTGCTTGGCTTGTCATCGGGGTTGTGCGTGATTTAGATATTTTGTGTGGTGAAGATAGAGCATAGCCAGACTATATGATTTTGTAGGGATAACTTTCTTTGGCCATGTTATTTTGAGAAGACATAATTGCTTTGTTAGTATGCTTGAAATATTATTGTTTTTATGTCAATATTAAAATTTTGTCTTGAATCTTTCGGATCTGAACATTCTTGCCACAATAAAGAAAATTACATTGAGAATTATGCTAGGTAGCATTCCACATCAATTTTTTTTGTTTTTATCATTTACCTACTCGAGGACGAGCAGGAATTAAGCTCGGGGATGCTTGATACGTCTCCAACGTATCTATAATTTTTGATTGTTCCATGCTATTATATTATCTGTTTTGGATGTTTATGGGCTTTATTATACACTTTTATATTATTTTTGGGACTAACCTACTAACCCAAGGCCCCGTGCAAATTGCTGTTTTTTTGCCTATTTTAGTGTTTCGCAGAAAAGGAATATAAACAGAATCCAAACGGAATGAAACCTTCGGGAGAGTTATTTTCGAACAAACGTGATCCAGGGGACTTGGAGTGGACGTCAAGAAAGAAACGAGGCGGACATGAGGCAGGGAGGCGCGCCTGCCCCCTGGGCCTGCCCCCCCACCCTCGTGGGCCCCTCGTAGTTCCACCGACCTGCTTCTTCCTCCTATATATATATCCATATACCCCGAAAACATCCAGGAGCACCACAAAACCCTATTTCCACCGCCGCAACCTTTGTACCCAAGAGATCCCATCTTGGGGCCTTTTCCGGAGCTCAGCCGGAGGGGGAATCAACCATAGAGGGCTCTACATCAACACCGTAGCCTCTCTGATGATGTGTGATAAGTTTACCATAGACCTTCGGGTCCATAGTTATTAGCTAGATGGCTTCTTCCCTCTCTTTGGATCTCAATACAATGTTCTCCTCGATCTTCTTGGAGACCTATTCGATGTAACTCTTTTTGCGGTGTGTTTGTCGGGATCCGATGAATTGTGGGCTTATGATCAAGTTTATCTATGAACAATATTTGATTCTTCTCTGAAATCTTTTATGTATGATTGGTTATCTTTGCAAGTCTCTTTAAATTATTAGTTTGGTTTGGCCTACTAGATTGATATTTCTTGCAATGGGAGAAGTGATTAGCTTTGGGTTCAACCTTGCGGTGTCCTTTCCCATTGACAGCATGGGCAGCAAAGCACGTATTGTATTGTTGCCATCGAGGATAAAAAGATGGGGTTTATATCATATTGCTTGAGTTTATCCCTCTACATCATGTCATCTTGCCTAATGCATTACTCTGTTCTTATGAACTTAATACTCTAGATGCATGTTGGATAACAGTCGATGTGTGGAGTAATAGTAGTAGATGCAGAATCATTTCGGTTTACTTGTCACGGACGTGATGCCTATATACATGATCATGCCTAGATATTCTCATAATTATGCACTTTTTTATCAATTGCTTGATAGTAATTTGTTCACCCACCGTAATACTTATGCTATCTTGAGAGAATCCACTAGTGAAACCTATGGCCCCCGGGTCTATCTTTTATCATATAAATTTCCAATGTATTTTATTTTGCAATCTTACTTTCCTATCTATATCATAAAAATACCAAAAATATTTATCTAATTATCTTTATCAGATCTCACTCTCGTAAGTGACCGTGAAGGGATTGACAAACCCTTTATCACGTTGGTTGCGAGGTTCTTATTTGTTTGTGCATGTATGAGGGACTTGCGTGTAGTCTCCTACTGGGTTGATACCTTGGTTCTCAAAAACTGAGGCAAATACTTACGGTACTTTGCTTCGTCACCCTTTCCTCTTCAAGGGAAACCAACGCAGTGCTCAAGAGGTAGCACAAGTTCAGTTCCGTTGTGTACAATAACTGACATGCATAGGAATAAAACATAGTGAGATTATGTAAGGAGTGCATGTAGAAGTCCAGAGTGATGGTAGCAACCTGTGGATAGACCCAAAACCAATGATAGCAGGCAGATAATGGCTTCAGTTAAAAAATACAGATAATGGATTCTTTACAATTTGTTTCCCACTCAACATGAAACTCATAGTAGACACCAGAGATTAACCAAATAGTAGATAGATACTATTGATGGCAGCCCCAATATGTAACCCACAACCATTTAAAAATTTAAGTTTGACCATTAGTTTGGAGTTGACTCAGAGTCTAATCAGTGAACAGGACGATAAAGTAGCATGTAATATTAAGCGATGCATAACTTAAGCAGACACGAAAGAGTGCAACCTCTCTTGTGGACCCGTGTAGTCCTCGAGGTCATCTGCTTGGTTGATGATAGTATTGCAGTTGTCATGGATACCGGCGGCGGGGAAGAAGATCTGAGGCAGCGAAATATAGTCTAGAGGCCGGATCCCTGCTGTGCTGGACCCTTCTATCGTTGGAGCAGCTAAGCTGGGGTGGATGACGATGCAGCAGGAGCGGGACAAACCACACAAGGTTTTCTTTGACAACTATCTGTAAGAGAAGTAATTTTGTAAGGGCTCGTTTGAATTGGAGGATTGTAACAACGTAGGGATAGGAAATACATAGTGATAGGATAGGAATGCACGTGCAAAACAGAGAATTTAAAAACACGAGATTTCTGCTAATCTGGGTGTTTGGTTCACAAGAATTGGAAGATCACATGATGCAAAGAAGCATGGTGAGATTAAGTCAAACCACAAGAAAATGTACGGTTATAATGGTATTATGCTACTATCTCTTAGTCTTGTGCTTCATGAATAGGAATTTGAAAAGCAAGACAAGTGGATATTAAAATTCCTACGGGTTTTCTTTCAAGGAGGCACTAAAGGAACAAATCCTACAGTTTTCCTTTGCTCTATTCCTTTGAACCAAGTGCATGAATACTAGTACCATAGGAAACTTTCTAATTTCTATGTTTTTCCTTCACTTTTCCTTTCAAGCACTGGCAATTCTAGTAGGCAGGCTTGAGCAAGGAAAAGCCTACACTCAAAAAATGTTTTTGTGCTACTTCTACTACTTTGGACCCAGGCCACTGCCCTACTATCTCAACTCCCAGGCCTATCGTCAAATGCACAGCTCAAACGCGCAGAGATAAATAATGATGGCATTCAAGAGAGTCCATCACAGATAGCTAAGTTGCCTAGTACCTCACTGCTTGTCATATAGTAGGAGAAACTAATCGTATTTCACGTTACTACGTGTGCTCAGTGGACAATATATATAACATGTAGAGTAAAAAATAGATGCAACAAGTGTACAACCTCTTTGGCGAAGCCATATCGATCTCACATAATTGGGTTGGTCGGTGAGGATGATCCAGCTGACTTGGCTGTCAGAGGAGGGGAAGAAGATCTTAGGCATCTTGAGATGGAGCCCGGGGTACTGGTCCACTGTGATGGAGAGTTTCGTCGTTGGAGCAGCTCTGGTGAGTTGTCCGAAGCCGAGGCTGAAGCAGGACAAGAGAGACAATGTTAACCTGAGTGGAATTCTAATAGCATCTCCAATAGATGACGTAAAATACATAACCACAAAGTGCTAGATGTAAAATACGCCACCGCTCATCTCTGAACTTAACTGCCGAAACTGAATTTAACTGTCGAAACTGAACTTAACTGTCGAAACTGAATTTTGCTGTCGAAACTGAATTTTACTGTCGAAACTGAATGCACTAGTAGCAGAAAAGTAGTAGCAGCAGCGTGTGCGAGAGATGGGGCAGCTAGTCATGTACCAGTTCATCTTCAACCTCCACCCCCTGAGCCGCCAGCCACCATCGGCCAAACCGCCGCCACCCGCCGCCCGCGACCACCGGTGCGCCGCCCCGCCCGTCCCGAAACCACTCCCCACCGCCGGTCCGCCGCTGCCCTGGCCATCCCTCTAGCCCCCCCATGCCGAGCTTTTTCTCCAGCGATCACCATGCCACCGCCCCAGCACCGTCGGCGACCACCACCCCAGCACTGCCGGCGACCACCGCCCCCACCTTGAACCCTAAGATAGATAGTGGGGTACCTCTCCGGCGAGCCCCCCTCCCCGTTGTGGCTGGTTCTTCCTTAACTCCGGCGAGCCCCCCCACCCCCTGAAAATCGACTGACCCAAAAGTCGATTCAGTCGACTGAAGTGTAGCTAAATCGGAGCAGCATCGCAAGCAATAGCAAGAGTAAGAGCGGCAGCGTGAGCAAGAGAAAGAGCAGAGCATGCAGAGGACCGAGAGCAAGAGCAGAGCAGCAGCGCGAGCGAGAGCTAAAGCAGCAGCAACTCCTACTGATGTGGACGTCGCCGCCGAGGGAGCGACGTCATGGAGGAAGTGGGCCGACGACGGCGCCGTGGATAGAGCCACGCCATGTCGGCTCGGGACCGAGTGCCGGCAGCACTGTGAGATCGAATTAAGAAGAAAATGTGGCGATTAGTGTACAACCTCTTTGGTGGCGCCGATTAGGCCTCAGCTTCATCTGAGGATACGGTGATGATGTTGCTCTTCCGGTGGTGCAGGTGAAGACAGCGGTGTGGGAATGGAGGTGGTGCGAAAGACGAGGGGAACGTCGGGGCAGCTCCTTGGAGGTGGAGGACGGGGTGGCTAAACCGGCGGGACGACGAGATCGACGACGGATCCTCATCAGGTACGTTGGATGAGGGACGTCGAGCTGTTGTTGTGGACGACGTCGTTGAGGAAGAGGTTCCGGCTGGGTGGCGGACGGAGGAGGGTGTGGGGCTTCACGGGTTTTCGCGGCCTCAGTGTACGAATGGGTGGGCTGATGGGATGGAGTGGGGAACCATGGCTTAGGGACGCGCTTGTCCGAAATGTGGGGTAAGTTACGAAAGTGCCCCCACCAATTTGAGCTAGGCGGTTCTTTCGGTTCAGGGGTATCACAGGCATTTCACGTGTCGGGATTTCACAGGAGGTGGGAGTTTTCGTGCGTGTTGTAATTTTGGGATAGCAAGGCACGGGTTGAGATGGAGGGTGTTTTCGGAGCACAACAAGACAAAGATATATCTTAAATATTTTAGGGTAACAAGGTGTGGGTTGAAATTTTCGGACAAGCCTAACGTGTACTGTACCAAATCAATTCACCCTTCTGTCGACGAAAAAACAAAAAGAAGTCAATTCGTACCACACAAGAGAGTCCGGTCCCGTGTACTGTACCAAATCAATTCACACTACAAATGCCATTCAAAATTTGAATTCATGTTATTTTCAATTAAAATATTTCGCTATGTGTATAATGCATGCAACCTGCTACTCAAATGAACGCTTTAGTGCATTCCAAATGTTTATACTACCGCTTCAATATGAACTAAATTTGAATTGTTTCTCTATTTGAATAAGATCTACAATAATGATTGTTGTGAAATCAAACCATTTGAATTCGTTTCTCTATTTTAATAAGATCTACAATCATCATTATTGTCAAGTTAAACCATCCTTTGTGTATTATCTTCACATCACACCACATGATTACCATCGAGTTAGATATGAATTATGTGTACTATATGAACTCGAACTTGATTGTTTGAATCACTTTATGTTGATTTCAAATCACAGTACATTTCAAGCTCTAGCTAGATCTTCATAGTCTAAACCATGTCTCATATGTATAATGTGTTTATCACATAATGTATGGTGCCCCGCCCCCTACGCCTACAAGTATTTAGATGTGAGTTGCAAACGCCACACATTACCACAAATTCAAATAAAATGTGAGATTGTTCGATATATAGTATTGTTTAGATTGTTCGATATTTAGTTGTAAGCTACAAACGCCACACATTATCATAAATTCAAATAAAATGTGAGATGGTTCGATGTATAGTATGGTTTAGATTGTTCGACATTTAACTGTGAGTTTCAAATGCCATGCATTATCACATTATGGTATAACATGTGCAAAACCACAACATGCGTATCATCGCTATATTCATGCATGCATATGTTTATAACACTGTGATCTCCTATTCAAATATGTGAATCCACTTTCATATCAAATTATGATCTTTGTTAGTCTCTTACACCCACACAATCCTCTAACCTTTGTAGCTAGCACTAACTTTCTCTTGTGCATGCACACGCCCTCCTCGCCCTACCCCTCCCTCAGCATTCTATCCATTGCGCACATTAGTTTTTTTCTTTAGGTCGTTCTCCCACAGTCTCCACAACTCCTTTCTGACACACACCGATCGTTAAACCTCTCCAGCAATGCCTACAACATACACACGCACCTTACATCTCCTCCTTTCTGTGTCCATGCCTCGTGTCTCTCATACAGTCCCACCCACGTATAAACTCTCGCCCCTCTTTTCATCGATCTCACAATCGCACACTCCTCCTCCTATCTAGCTAGTAGCTCGGCCTCTCGCACCACCTCCTAGCTCAATTCTCTCTGTCTATCCATCTCGCTGGGCCTTACTTGCCTCTAAAAAATGGATGTACATCGACCGATCTCCCTCTATACATATAGCTAGCTAGGTCCTTATAACTCGTTTTTCCCCACGCTTCGATCGATCTACCTCATTAGTTATGTCTCTCCCTTCCTCCGACAAAGAAAAATTGATCTACCGATCTAGTTAGGTTTGCTTACCAAACACATGGTTCCCCTTCATCATCCATGCATGCGTACCGACACATCTATCATGCACAGGCACACACAGAAACAAATCCCCACTCTTATTGGTAATATTGCAGTTCTACCCTCGGTTTGTCTAGTAGGCCTCTCCCACCATCTTCGAGAAGCAACTCCATCACCCAGCCAACACTCTACCCCTCTCCCTCCCTCTCTCTCTCCTCTCTATCTCTATCTCTATCTCTCTCTCTCTCTCGCTGTCCCAACCTATTTCCCGTTCTTCAGTTATGTATGGATCTTGACCGATCTCCCTCAAGACATAGTTGGGTCTCTCATTCTCAACACATATACGAGTCGTTCTACCTCTCTAGTTAGGCCTCTGCCTCCCCCTCCCCCCCCCACACAAACACTGATACATCGAGCGCTCTAGTCATGTCTCCCTGCCACACACAAACTTGCCCTGTGCCCTCTGACATTCCGGTAGGTCAGTCGCCCTATATCTTTGACTTGCACACACACAATTTTGATGGCTCTCTTCATCGATCTCGCACCCTCCCACTTGATCCTCTCTTCGACTCTATCGATATCTATGACCCCTCCCTCTCTTCTCGTGGATCGCCCCCTCTATATATGATATAGATAGGCCTCTATTTCACACACATTGCATGTGTCGAATTTTTGTTTGAGATGTCATCGACACATATTCCCACAAATACATTCACGAAATCACCCCCAACAAAAACACTCACAAATGCACACGTCATCTATCTAGGTTTGTATCTCTCTCTCTCACACACACACGTAGGTGGGGGACATGCATGAAGAGAAGAGGTGCACACACGGTGCATGTACTCCCGTCTCTTTCCCAACCACACCCGCGCGGGTACACAGTGGAGCTCATTTTTGTACAAAAAGGCAGCCCACATGGTAATTTGACACGTGTACTGGTTGTCCACTTGATGGAGGATCATCTACCATGGGTGAACAAACAAATTGCGACTTGACGCTTTATGTTAAAAAAAGCGGTAAACCATGTGGGGCCTACCTTAGAGGCAAGGCTGTATACACTTGAGATGCTCTGTACGTATTACTTTTGATGCATCCCGTCAACTCGCAGAATGAGGAGAAGCTTTCTTAGTATGTCGTCTCCCCGCCCACAGACGCGGTGGCTCGCAGGATGAGGTGAAGCTTGCTTACTACGCCTTACGCCCGCTCCCTCGCCCACGCGTGCTGTGGCTCACAGGACGAGGAGAAAATTTTACTACTCCCTCCGTTTACTCCTCTACCTTGGTTAGAGCGATTATCATATTGTTTGGAATATATGTCCTTTAGTAGATTTCAATATGAACTACTCCACTAGTACATACCCCAAACACTGATGTATACAGACGTATTTTAGAGTGTAGATTCACTCATTTTGCTCCGTATGTAGTCCATATTGAAACAAACGTAATAGTATGCACTCTCCCTCGCCCCTCTACCCTCGCCCACATGGTGGACGTGCAGCAATTCATTCGGTCTCATATAGCCAGAATGATATATACTGTAGTACCATTATTGCTCGACTTCCCAAAGAGGCGAAGAGCCAATCGCAAGGTTAATATTCTGGAGATGCCAAGCGCAAGGTTTATAGGAGAACTAATAGTAGTACGTACCAGTGGTACGTACTGTTTGAGGAAGAAGGCAACAAGATGTATGTTTTGCATGACAGTCTCTTCTTAGAGGACGCGCTAGACCTAGTGGACCTCATTTTTGCAATGGGACTACTCCCTATCATAGATGGCATGATTCAGCGGGCATAATTTGGAGCTTCTTAGTCTTAAACCCCATGAAGAAGTCCAATCGAAAGGAATAGCCATCCTCTACACGTGCTCCTATGTAAAATGAGTAACTGAGACAAAAAGAGAAAGAGACAAAGTAAAAAAATCACCAGCCTTAGATCCAGCCCTATTGTATCAGTGAATGATATTTCTACGTCGTGATTTACATGGCTATATTATTAACCATGCTACGGAGATAGAAGCGGATTTTTATTTATTCGCGGAGGTAGCAGTGGATGGATATTCAACAAGGAGTGAAATGATGGCTGCTTCCTCAGTCAAACATAGAGAAAGGTGGGCCTCGTGATTTCATGGCTTATTAGTCATTATTACTGCCAATACTCTTTGCCCATATATAATAACCACGTGGTAGTATAGTAGTGGTCTATTCTTTTAAT
Organism: Triticum urartu; assembly: GCF_003073215.2. Taxonomy (NCBI): domain Eukaryota; kingdom Viridiplantae; phylum Streptophyta; class Magnoliopsida; order Poales; family Poaceae; genus Triticum; species Triticum urartu. Next base: position 273,284,458 of record NC_053023.1, read on the forward strand.
AACTATGCTCGAAGAGAAGAGGTGCACGCACCCACGTACGTAGTGTACTAGTAGCACTCTTTGCGTCTTCCCCAACCACACACGTTATACGGTGGAGCTCATTTCTGTAAGCTGATGCAGCCCACATGATAATTTGACGCGTCTAGTAGTAGTTACTCACTTATAAATAATGGAGGGTCGGAACCACGCATGAACGGTGCCGCGTCATTTATAAATAAAGTTTTTTTCTTCAGTGGCACGTACGCAATATAAATAGGTTCATATGAAGAGAAAAGGAAACCGCTCCACTATATACATAGGCAGGACGATCCTACATGGTTGCTTGTTGGGGTTGCTCTCTTCACACTCTCTCGCACAAAATGACTGTGGCCACATCTCTAACATCCGGGCGGATCACGTCCGCCGGGGGAAGGGGTGGATGCTTAGTGTCGATGCGATTGCTGTCGGTGTCAAAACCGGCGGATCTCAGGTAGGGGGTCCCGAACTGTGTGTCTAAGGTCTATGGTAACAGGAGACAGGGGACACCATGTTTACCCAGGTTCGGGCCCTCTCTATGGAGGTAATACCCTACTTCTTGCTTGATTGATCTTGATGAATATGAGTATTACAAGAGTTGATCTACCACGGGATCGTAATGGCTAAACCCTAAAAGTCTAGCCTGTCTGACTATGATTATGAAGAGCTATGTCTATGGACCTAGCCCTCCGGTTTATATAGACACCGGAGGGATCTAGGGTTACATAAGGTCGGTTACAGAGAAAGGAATCTTCATATTTGGTCGCCAAGCTTGCCTTCCACGCCAAGGAGAGTCCCATCCGGACACGGGTAGAGTCTTTGGCCTTTGTATCTTCAGGGCCCATCAGTCCGGCCCATATCCAATAGGTCGGACACTTGAGGACCCCTTAGTCCGGGACTCCCTCAGTAGCCCCTGAACCAGACTTCAATGACGAGGTGTACGGCGTGCATATTGTTTTCGGCATTGCAAGGCGGGTTCCCCTTCCCGAATACTCCAAGATAGTCTTCGGTCGCAATGAACGTGTCTGGTTCTGCAACGCAAGTACCACACACAACCGCAGAGAATATAATATTTGCATGAGTTCAATCGGCTGACAACTTTATGTAATGTGACATCACGTTTGCCCAGTCATTTATTTCGAACCGTTTCTTGTCCCGCCGTTCCACGTTTCGAGGCGCGGTTTTTATTGGCACGTCTTGTCGAAGTAGAGATCATGTCCCCTTATCGCGGGATTCTCATCAATACAAGTGTGGATAACCCAACCGTTCCATTGGTATGATTCCTTAGCAATAGGCAGGTTTTCAGGCTTAGGTGGAGGCGTTCGATATCCGTTGCCTTTATAAAGGAGCCAAGGGCCGCCTTGTTTTGCGCCACCCTTTTCTTAGCCCTTCCAACTTCGAGTTCTAACACCCAAGGCTCGACTTCATCGCTTCAAGCTCCCCAATCATGTCCAGACCCAGCCCACAGGGCTGAGGGAGGCCTCCTCTGTTCCGGAGGAGGACATCACGAAGCTTCGCGCGGCCAGATACCTGACCGCAGAGATCCCCCATAGGCTCCCTGCTCGAGGATAGGTTATTCCCACTCCTAGATCTGGCGAGAGGGTCGTATTTATCTCCCACTTCCTACAAGGGCTAGGATTCGCTCTTCACCCCTTCATCTGGGGCTCATGTTTCACTACGGACTAGATTTTCATGATCTAGCCCCAGATTCTTTCCTTTTCATCTCGACGTTCATCGTCACGTGCGAGGACTCTCTTCGCATTCCCCCACACTTCGGCTTATGGCTCAAGACCTTTAGTGTGAAGCCGAAGGTAGTCGACGGGGAACAAGCGGAGTGTAGAGGGGCTATAGTGAGCAAACTTATCAATGCTCCCTGGCCAAAAGGCTCTTTCACCGAAACTCCTGACCTATGGCAGCGGGAGTGGTTTTATGTCAGTGAACCCCGCGGTACCAAGTGGGCGGCTATACCTGCATTTCGATCTGGCCCTCCGTTACAGCTTGTGTCATGGATTAATAAAGGACTGGACTGGGGATCAAGTGCAGACTCTACAGAGCCGCATCCGGAGCTTCCTTGAGAAGGATGTCAATCTTATCAACGTGGTTCAAGGAATGCTGGTCCGCCGGGTTCTGCCGTGCTAGCGACAACCTCTCCGTATGTGGGAGTTTAATCCGGAAGGACCACGGACCCTCCAAGACTTCTTTGGTATTACACACAAGGGAATGTGGAAGCTGTTTTTCGAGAAACGAAAACAATGGCCGGACACCACCGAGGACATTGGCCTCGACCGCAACCATCCGGATACCTCGGTAAGCGCTCTATTTCCGAACAATTTTTCAGCAATATATGCCATAGTGCGACACTGATCACACTATCCTCTTCCAGGGCCAGATAAAGAAAGTAGAGCGAATCAGGTGTTCGACCCCTCTTCCCGAAGACTCAGCGGATTCTGTATTAACAAGGATGCTGGCCCCGGCACCGTACCAAATCCCTATGAAGGAGGACAAGACGGAGAGCGGGAGGACCAAAGGTGGCCTCCATCCCAAAGATATATTAGATGCTGTGTCCGGGGAGATGAAAATCCCATCGCCCGAAGACAAAAGTAAAGGAGAAGCTAACGTTCATTCTCCCCATGGTAAGAAAAGGGCCATCTCCGAAGATTGGGGGGGGGGGAAGGCTCCCAAGCGAGGCAAGACGCCCCTGTCGGGCAGCTCGGGCTTGGAGGACGACGTTATTGCGCAGACCCCCGGCGAGGGCAAGCCTAAATCGTAAGCGAACAAGGGTGTTTTACACATATCCCGTTCCTCTCCTGTGACCAGGGTAACATCTAGAATGTATGTTTTCGCAGCTCGGCGCATAGTCTTCCTCAACAATCCTCTTCCTTGGGGGATCTTCTCCCAGAGATGATGGAAAGCGAGACACCTCCACCAGTCTCCTCGCCCAATAGGGCGGATGACTTCAAGGTGTCGTCCCGGAGGGTCTCTCCTGATCAACAAGTGACGCGAGGGATGATGAAAACACCAACCGAAGGTGATACTTCGGTAGCCCAGGGTTCGGGGGCCAACAATAAAGGCTCCGGACTATCCGACTTACAGCCGGAGATAATTCTAGGGATGAATGAACGGATCCCTTCGAAGGGAGGCTGTGCTGGTACAGCAACTTCCGCAGATCCAGAAGCGTCGGATATATTGACGAACATGCTACGATAGGCGTCCGTCTCCGAGAACCATCGTACCTTGATGGGTACGGTGGTTGAAAAGGTCATGTCCGCAAAAAGCGGATTGAATGAGGCCTTCACGAGCCTGCTAAGAGGCTTCGAGGTTTGTACCATAATGCTTTCGATTGTGTTTTATTCACAAAATACTCCTGTGTATAGATAGTAGCCCCTGAGACTCTGATTGGCTTCCCAAGTGAGGCAATCAGAGGATCAAAAAGATATATCCAGGAAATAATCTGACTACTTGGAACACGGGCTATTACCTCCCCTGCTACTGCCCGATCTGCAGATGTTGCAGATCTACATCAGAAGATTGATGAGGCGGATGATGACATCACGCTTATCAACAGGCGGCTTGACGAGGTGCAAGGTATGTTTTTCGGGCAGTCAGTATATGTATGTGTGATAACATGAGCACGAAGCTAGAATTGTATACTAAGACACACATAACTGCAGATGGTGCTGCTGCGATGGAGGCCCTTCGGGCTAAGCTTTTCCTCGCCAAGGAGCAAGCCCGGATGAGTAATTCGACTGCCACTAAGGCAACTGATGAGTTAAAAACCAAACAGGCTGCTCGGCGCCGGTGTGAGGAGAGAATTTCTATCATGGCGCGCAAGCTAGACGAAACCACTGTCCTGTGCGAATTCCTCGAGAGGGATAACAAAACCAAAGCGGCTGATCTCGACAAGGCCTTGCAAGAGGCGAAAGAAGCATGATCTGAGTCTAGAGCGGCTCGGGAAGAGATCCAGCAAGCTGGGGAGATACCAGCTGGTAAGCCTTTGTTATTACAGATGAAGTTCGGCGATCCGAAGTATTCCCCACTTAATCAAATGTGGAGCTCTCCAAACACATTCTTGGACCTGCCGAAGAGCGCCCCCGATGCTGCACAATTTTACCAGGCGCATGAAGGGTGTGCCACGGAGAAGCTTTTTTAGTCACAGTTCGGCACGCAAAAGCGTCCGATGTTACTAAATGAACAGATGGCCCAATGGGCCGAGCTCCGCAGGATATTCGGTTCTGCCATGAAGGACGTCATAGTCCGGCTATGGCCTACTGAGCCCATTCTGAATAGTTACTTCGGTTTGGTACAGCAGCTTGTGGATGAAGTGCCGCGTATCGACGCCGTTAAGCGTTCAACGTGCATTGAAGGTGCACGGATGGCCTTTGCCCATGTCAAAACATACTGGCCGAAGATGAAGGCCACCGACGTTGCAGCGAGGAGTCCCCTCAAGGGTAAGGACCATCACGCACCCGAACATTATTTCGAGGACGTCTTAGAGGGTGCCCGCTTGATAGAGGGTCAGTGCTCGAAAGATATGATATTCGAATGAAATGTATTGAAATTGTAAAAGACAATATTATGATAATATTATGATACTTGCTTAAAAGCTTTTGGTTCCTCCTGTGCGGCCATTTTTGTATAATCTGAAAGTTTTCCAGTCGTCGGCTTCAGCCCCCTCATAGAAAATACGGGGGTGTTCGGAAAAGCACTTGATCACTCTTAACCCAATGTCTTGGTCTGTGAAGGAGGTGTCAGTGCGATGAATGAGACAATCAGACTATAGGGTGTTAACACTTTCACTTAGCCATAGGAGTTTTATGGTGAGTCTACGATATAAACCCTGGTATCTATGCGGTTATCCTAATGTGGTGTGTTTACATGTATGACATGAAGAAAGGTCCTTCATGTAATACGGGGGAATCACGAGTGGTCGAGTGGTTGGCCAGCTCTCGCCGCATCATGAGTTCATGACAGTCAGTTTTTGGCTTTCTTTACTGAGGTGTTTGACCAGATGAACTGGAAACACAATCGCAGTAGTTGTCCCTTTACTACCTTAGCCGATAGAGTGGAACGTAAGGTAGCAAGCACAGGGGCCAGGCAACCCAACTATTGACCCAAGACATGATTCGGAGCTGATGCATATGAGGCCAAACTCGCGACGCCGAAGTATGCTATAAAGTTGTTCGGACATGTTGGCAATTTATTTTGTTCCCATATCGAGCCCCTGGCGAGTTATGTCGGGGCGTGTGAAATAACACAAGGAGCAAAATGCAGTTTTGAGAGAAAAGTGAATAGTTGAAGCTGATAATATTCACTAGAACTTGAGTGATATGCCAATCGTTGTTTTGTATATAATAATGCCACGACCCTAGCTATTTGACATGCCAAGGGTCGACGGCTGAGGTAGAAGGCACTTTACATGCTCACAAAATAGAGAGTGTGGTCTACAAAAAGTTGTTTGGACCTCCTGTCGCATGTCTGCGCCGCCTTCCTCGATGAAGGGGCTCCTTAAAGGGAGTAGCTTTTGGATGAATGTACAAACCGGAACTCCGATAGAGTCGGTGAGATGACCAGCCCGTGAGTCACCTATGGTAAAGGATAATGAATAAAGAAAGAGTGGTTAGAAAAGAAAAGAAGGAGGTTATGGGAGTACTTGTAGGCCCGTCCATATTATGCCTCCGCCGATGCCCATGGTATTTTAAGTCTGTAGTTATGTATGCGTGGTACATATTTCGCGGGTGTATGCGGCGGACGGTGGAAGCCGAACTACTAGTCCAGCTTCATAATTGGTCGGTCTTGTTGAATGGAGACCGGCGGCTTAATGGCCGACAAGTTATGCGGTTTAATAAGACCGATTTGTACTCTGGCTGGAGGGAACGTAGTATGATCTTCAGTCCAGAGGGAGTGCGTCTCGTGCTCCTATGTAGGGGCGTGTGTCACGTATACCATGTTCACTGTTTTTACCTCAGGGGGAAATTGCTTCTGACCCTCGGTATTTGGTTGGTGAGTCTCTTCATCATCGCTATCACTGGGTGGCCTTTTCCCCTTGTGTTTGGCGTTGAGCTTGTCGGCCTGCTTGAAGACCCAATAGCTTCTGTTGGTGTGATTAGCTGGTTTATCGGGGTTGCCATGAATCTGGCAGGGCCGATCCAATATCTTGTCTAAATTGGATTGTTCGTCTCTGTTTGCCTTGAATGGCTTTTTCCGTTGACCGGATTTGGGGCCAATGAATCCGGCGTTGACCGCTGTGTCGCGCATTCTTTCACTATCATTGTGACATTTGTGGTTGCTGCATCGAGGTTTTCCATTGCCGTTTCAGACTTCGGAAGTGCCCGGATCATTGGCGCTATTGCTTCTATGAGCAAGCCAGTTGTCTTCTCCCGTGCAAAAGCGGGTCATCAGAGCGGTAAGGGCTGATATGGATTTTGGTTTTTCTTGACCGATGTGGCGGGCGAGCCACTCGTCCCGTAAGCTGTGTTTGAAGGCCTCTAGGGCTTCCGCGTCCGGACAGTCGGCAATTTGGTTCTTTTTAACTAAGAACCTACTCCAAAGCTTCCTGGCTGATTCTCCGGGCTGTTGAATTATATGTCTTAAGTCATCGGCGTCTGGTGGCCGGACATATGTACCTTGGAAGTTCTCGCGGAATGCGTCCTCCAAGTCCTCCCAGCTGCCAATAGAGTTTTCGGGCAGATTGTTTAACCAGTACCGAGCTGGACCTTTGAGTTTTAACGGGAGGTATTTGATGGCATGAAGGTCATCTCCGCGTGCCATGTGGATATGGAGAAGGAAATCCTTGATCCATACCACGGGATCAGTTGTTCCATCATATGATTTGATATTTACGGGTTTAAACCCTTCTAGGAATTCATGCTCCATTACTTCTTCTGTGAAGCAAAGAGGGTGTGTGGCGCCTCTATGTTGGACCACTTTGCGACGTAGCTCCGATGGAGTCAGTCTACGGTTTTCGGCCCGGGTGTGACTAGGCTTGTCACGTTCGAATAGATAGTCGTCGTCATGTGTCGGGGCACGTCCTTGCGATCCATAGATCGATCTGGTATGTCCTGCTCTATTGTCCAGGTCCTGCCGACGGTCATATGTATGACCGCGAGCTGTTTTACCTCTGCTTTTATGATGAGGCAGGGCGGGCTGGTGTTCGGCTTGAGTTGCCGCTTTATCTCGACCATGTGGTGGTCGGTCAGCCGCATTGCGCGATGATGGTATATGCTCCGGCGCCTCGTCGTCGAACCGAGGTAGCAATTTTCTCTTCGGGTAGCTTTTGGCTGGGTGCTTGAGGCGGTGTTCTTCGGCTGCTAGGACATCAATCCATCTGTCATTGAGCAGATCTTGGTCAGCTTGAAGCTGCTGCTGCTTCTTTTTTAGGCTCCTTGCAGTGGCTATTAGCTGGCACTTAAAGCGCTCCTGCTCCTGAGGTTCCTGAGGCATGATAAAATCCTCGCTGCCGAGGCTCACCTCATCCTCGGAGAGTGGAAGATAATTACTATCCTCTGAGTCGTCGTTTATGACCTGTTTGTCAGTGCCAACTTGCCTGTTTTCCCGTTCCCCCTATTCGTAGGTTATCTCAACGGGGTCTTCGTTATCTTTGGCATCGTCCAGAATATTATTTTCCCTTGTGCCAGTATCGCCATCTTTTCCTTGATGCGACCTAGAGTGGCGCCGCTGACGCCAGCATTTTGGTTGTATCACAGGAGGTTCGTCCTCAACTGGATCTTCTTTGTCGTCGTCGTTAGTTCTTTTAGGTGTATCCACCGTGTACAAGTCATAAGGAGAGGTGGCCGTCCAGAGTCCGGTAAACTGCGGGTCTTGGCCTGGCTCCTCATCGGCATCGTCGTCCATACCGTCGATGTCTTCGGAGCCGTAATCAAGCGTGTCGGTTAAGTCTTCGACAGTGTGTATGAAGTGGGCGGTGGGTGGGAAGAAAAATTTTCCGTTGTCAGCCTCCAGTGCGAATCGGATACAATTCGGCTGTGAAGCCCCTGCTAAGGGTAGAGCTCTTAACGAGTTTAACACCTCGCCCAAAGGCGAGTGCCGAAAGATATCCGCGGAGCTGAATTCGACGATCGATGACCGATCAAGCTCAACGTATGTGGATGCGCAAGGTTCAGAACCTGTAGCCGGAGACGAGTCCATGGTTCTAGTGACACAGATGTCACTTGAAGTTCAGTCTGTGTGTGGCTCCAACGCCGCTGAGTCTGCTCCGGATTGGGGTTGAGCTTCCTGTCCTCGGATGGTGCGATCTGCTCCGGATCTAGGGCCAGAGAAGCTACAGGTACTATCTCATGCGTATGGACCGGTGACAGATTTACGTCATGTTCTTCATGGTGGCAGGGAGCGGCTTCCGTGGTCTCGAATCCGTCGAAGATCACGTCTCCATGGATATCCGCGACGTAGTTCAAGCTTCCAAATCTGACTTGGTGGCCAGTGGCGTAGCTTTCGATCTGCTCCAGATGGCCAAGCAAGTTGGCCCACAGTGTGAAGCCGCTGAACACGAAGATCTGTCCGGGGAGGAAGACTTCCCCTTGGACAGCGTCATTGTAGATGATTGAAGGAGCCATCAAACCTTTTGATGACGGCATAGTGGAACTCTCAATGAAAGCACCAATGTTGGTGTCAAAACCGGTGGATCTCAGGTAGGGGGTCCTAAACTGTGCGTCTAAGGTCAATGGTAACAGGAGACGGGGGACACAATGTTTACCCAGGTTCGGGCCCTCTCTATGGAGGTAATACCCTACTTCCTACTTGATTGATCTTGATGAATATGAGTATTACAAGAGTTGATCTACCACGAGATCGTAATGGCTAAACCCTAAAAGTATAGCCTGTCTGACTATGATTATGAGGAGCTATGTCTACAGTCCTAGCCCTCCGGTTTATATGGACATCGGAGGGATCTAGGGTTACATAAGGTCGGTTACAGAGAAAGGAATCTCCATATTTGGTCGCCAAGCTTGCCTTCCACGCAAAGGAGAGTCCCATCCGGACACGGGTAGAGTCTTCAGCCTTTGTATCTTCATGGCCCATCAGTCTGGCCCATATCCAATAGGGCGGACGCCCGAGGACCCCTTAGTCCGGGACTCCCTCAGTCGTCGTCTTCGATGGCGAAAACCCACTGTCGGCACGTCCCAATCAGGGGTCCCCGCCGTTCTCTCTCACAAAGCCAGTGAGGTTGCCTCCGTCCCTTTCTCACTGCCGCAACGTGGGCAGTTGCTGCCTCTCGCCGCCCTCATCTAGGTTGAGCTACGTCCCGACATCCCTCATATACAACTTCCTTTACAGTCAGCTTGCACCACTGCTCCAGCTACCCACATCACTCCATGTGGATATTTCTCTACTTCTTTGCCCTGCACATACCTCTACCGGCTTCTACGTACTGTGTTTGTAATGAGTTTATGTCTCATCAACTAGTCCCGGTAATCTTATTCTAATCACGCTTCTTCAATTTCTTTGCCACAGGGATGCTCATCTCTATTTTGGTGAAACTGCACAAAATGATCCGATGGTCAAAGGGTTGAAAACTTCATTTCTTGGGAAGCTCCAACGTTGCCAGCAAATTAAAGCCTGGTTAGGTTTACGGTTCAAGGGCTAGGGAGTGCATGGATCATTTTTTCTCTAGCTGTCTCTGTTCCAAAATAAGTGTCAACTTTAGTAGTAATACAACTTTGTACTGAAGTTTGCATAAAGTTGAGACACTTATTTTGGAATGGAGGGAGTACATATTGGCTATGATCTGTCAATCAGTGCGATGCAATAGCATGCATGTTAGTCTCCTTTGTATTTGATGAAATGTTGCAACAGGTAACCTTGGACGCAAGATACATGAAACAGAAGGTGGAAGCTTCATAGCATTGTACAAATTTATCTCGCTGAGAAATTACAGTACGTACTATACTGGTACTATGTAAAGAGTTAGGTGCCGCACGGTGTCCAGAAAATATGGTGATAGTGTGAGGTGGGCAATGTAATCACTGAGCCTACGTGTTTTCACTGCTTTCACACTCCTCCGCTATAAGAATGGAGAAAATTGCAATCTAGTAGTACCTCCTTTCGCCGAAAGCGTGGGACCTCCAACAATCGTACCACCTCAGTAATAATGACCAATGAGCCGTCAAATCACATAGACCCAGCAGTAAGTTGGACGGACGAAGCAACCATCACTCTTGAATCCACTTCTCCCTTCAATGTAGGCGCCAATGAGAGGTCGCATCCGCTCTGCCCGGGCATGAATGCGACACCGATTCTTTGGAGCGGCCCTGACCGTTTCAGGCGGGAAGCGTGCGCGGGCGATGGAGGGGCTTTGGGTGGGCCAGGCTAGTCAGGAGCAGGCATGGCAGCTGTCCGCCCATCCCGACCAGACGCTTGGAAATGAGAGGATGCGCCGACTATCGCCGATAAATCATACACTACACACCATCTCTCTGTAGGAGTAGGTTGATGTGTCGCTCTCTCTAACACACAATGATGGGGAACGCAGTAATTTAAAAAAAAATCCTACGCACACGCAAGATCATGGTGATGCATAGCAATGAGAGGGGAGAGTATTGTCTACGTACCCTCATAGACCGTAAGCAGAAGCGTTATGAGAACGCGGTTGATGTAGTCGTACGTCTTCACGATCCGACCAATCCAAGTACCGATCGTACGACACCTCTGAGTTCAGCACACGTTCAACTCGGTGACGTCCCACGAACTCCGATCCAGCAAAGCTTCGAGGGAGAGTTCCGTCACCATGACGGCGTAATGACGGTGATGATGATGCTACTTAAACAGGTCTTCGCCTAAGCACCGCTACGATATGACTGAGGTGGATTATGGTGGAGGGGGGCACCACACATGGCTAAAAGATCAACTAACCAACTTGTGTGTCCTGTGGTGCCCCCCTGCCCCAGTATATAAAGGAGCAAGGGGGGAGGCCGGCCGGCCCTAGCAGGGCGCGCCAGGAGGAGTCCTACTCCCACCGGGAGTAGGATTCCCCCCTTCCCTAGTTGTACTAGGAGAGAAGGATGGGGGAGAGAGGGAGGAAGGAAAGGGGGGCGCCGCCCCCCTCCTAGTCCAATTCGGACCATAGGGAGAGGGGGTGCCCGGCCTGCCTTGGTCTCCTCTTTCTCACTCCACTATGGCCCAATAAGGCCCATACATTTCACCCGGAACCATTCTGATGTCCAAATATAGGCTTCCAATATATCAATCTTTATGTCTCGACCATTTCGAGACTCCTCGTCATGTCTGTGATCATACCCGGGACTCGGAACTACCTTCGGTACATCAAAACACAAAAACTCATATTACCGATCATCACCGAACTTTAAGCGTGCGGACCCTACGGGTTCGAGAACTATGTAGACATGACCGAGACTCGTGTCCGGTCAACAACCAATAGCGGAACCTGGATGCTCATATTGGTTCCTACATATTCTACGAAGATCTTTATCGGTCAAACCGCATAACAACATACGTTGTTCCCTTTGTCATCGATATGTTACTTGCCCGAGATACGATCGTCGGTATCTCAATACCTAGCTCAATCTTGTTACCAGCAAGTATCTTTACTCGTTTCGTAATACATCATCCCACAACTAACTCATTAGTCGCATTGCTTGCAAGGCTTATATTGATGTGCATTACCGAGAGGGCCCAGAGATATCTCTCGACAATCGGAGTGACAAATCCTAATCTCGATCTATGCCAACTCAACAAGTACCATCGGAGACACCTGTAGAGCACCTTTATAATCACCCGGTTACGTTGTGACGTTTGGTAGCACACAAAGTGTTCCTCTGGTACTCGGGAGTTGCATAATCTCATAGTCATAGGAACATGTATAAGTCATGAAGAAAGCAATAGCAACAAACTAAACGATCATCATGCTAAGCTAATAGATGGGTCAAGTCAATCATATCATTCTCTAATGATGTGATCCAGTTAATCAAATGACAACTCATGTCTATGGTTAGGAAACGTAACCATCATTGATTCAACGAGCTAGTCAAGTAGAGGCAAACTAGTGCCACTCTGTTTGTCTATATATTCACACATGTACTAAGTTTCCGGTTAATACAATTCTAGCATGAATAATAGAAATAAAAACTTTATTATTGCCTCTAGGGCATATTTCCTTCAGTCTCCCACTTGCACTAGAGTCAATAATCTAGATTACATAGTAATGATTCTAAGACCCATGGAGTCTTGGTGCTGATCATGTTTTGCTCGTGAGAGAGGCTTAGTCAACGGGTCTGCAACATTCAGATCCATGTGTATCTTGCAAATCTCTATGTCTCCCTCCTTGACTTGATCGTGGATGGAATTGAAGCGTCTCTTGATGTACTTGGTTCTTTTGAAATCCGGATTCCTTTGTCAAGGCAATTGCACCAGTATTGTCACAAAAGATTTTCATTGGACCCGACGCACTAGGTATGACACCTAGATTGGATATGAACTCCTTCATCCAGACTCCTTCATTTGCTGCTTCTGAAGCAGCTATGTACCCCGCTTCACACGTAGATCCCACCACGACGCTTTGCTTATAAATGCACCAACTGACAGCTGCACCGTTCAATAAAAACACGTATCCGGTTTGTGACTTAGAGTCATCTGGATCAGTGTCAAATCTTGAATTGATGTAACCATTTATGACGAGCTATTTGTCACCTCCATAAACGAGAAACATATCCTTAGTCCTTTTCAAGTATTTCAGGATGTTCTTGACCTTGTCTAGTGATCCACTCCTGGATTACTTTGGTACCCCCTGCTAAACTAATAGCAAGGCACACATCAGGTCTGGTACACAGCATTGCATACATGATAGAGCCTATGGCTGAAGTATAGGGAACATCTTTCATTTTCTCTCTATCTTCTGAAGTGGTTGGGCATTGAGTCTGACTCAACTTCACACCTTGTAATAGGCAAGAACCCTTTCTTTGCTTGATCCATTTTGAACTTCTTCAAAACTTTATCAAGGTATGTGCTTTGGGAAAGTCCAATTAAGCGTCTTGATCTATCTCTATAGATCTTGATGCCCAATATATAAGCAGCTTCACCGAGGTCTTTCATTGAAAAACTCTTATTGAAGTATCCTTTTATGCTATCTAGAAATTCTATATCATTTCCAATCAACAATATGTCATCCACATATAATATTAGAAATGCTACAGATCTCCCACTCACTTTCTTGTAAATACAGGCTTCTCCAAAAGTCTGTATAAAACCATATGCTTTGATTACACTATCAAAACGTTTATTCCAACTTCAAGATGCTTGCACCAGTCCATAGATGGATCGCTGGAGCTTGCACACTTTGTTAGCTCCCTTTGGATCGATAAAACCTTCAGGTTGCATCATATAAAACTCTTCTTCCAGAAATCCATTCAGGAATGCAGTCTTTACATCCATTTTCGAAATTTCATAATCATAAAATGCAGCAATTACTAACATGATTCGGACGGACTTAAGCATCGCTACGGGTGAGAAGGTCTCATCGTAGTCAACTCCTTGAACTTGTCTAAAACCTTTCGCAACAAGTCGAGCTTTGTAGACAGTAACATTACCGTCGGCGTCAGTCTTCTTCTTGAAGATCCATTTATTCTCGATGGCTTGTCGATCATCGGGCAAGTCAACCAAAGTCCACACTTTGTTTTCATACATGGATCCCATCTCAGATTTCATGGCCTCAAGCCATTTTGCGGAATCTTGGCTCATCATCGCTTCCTCATAGTTCGTAGGTTCGTTATGGTCAAGTAACATGACTTCCAGAATAGGATTACTGTACCACTCTGGTGCAGATCATACTCTGGTTGACCTACGAGGTTCGGTAGTAACTTGATCTGAAGTTACATGACCTTCATCATTAGCTTCCTCACTAATTGGTGTAGGAGTCACATGAACAGATTTCTGTGATGAACTACTTTCCAATAAGGGAGTAGGTACAGTTACCTCATCAAGTTCTACTTTCCTCCCACTCACTTCTTTCGAGAGAAACTCCTTCTCTAGAAAGGATCCATTCTTAGCAAGGAATGTCTTGCCTTCAGATCTGTGATAGAAGGTGTACCCAATAGTCTCCTTTGGGTATCCTCTGAAGACACATTTCTCCGATTTGGGTTCGAGCTTATCAGGTTGAAGATTTTTCACATAAGCATCGCAGCCCCAAACTTTAAGAAACAACAACTTTGGTTTGTTGCCAAACCACAGTTAATGTGAATGCAGTCGTCTCTAAAGCATAACCCCAAAACGATAGCGGTAAATCAGTAAGAGACATCATAGATCGTACCGTATCTAGTAAAGTACGATTACGACGTTCGGACACACAATTACGCTGTGGTGTTCCGGGTTGCGTGAGTTGCGAAACTATTCCGCATTGTTTCAAATGAAGACCAATCTTGTAACTCAAATATTCTCCTCCATGATCAGATCGAAGAAACTTTATTTTCTTATTACGATGATTTTCCACTTCACTCTGAAATTCTTTGAACTTTTCAAATGTTTCAGACTTATGTTTCATCAAGTAGATATACCCATATCTGCTGAAATCATTTGTAAAGGTGAGAAAATAATGATACCCGCCGCGAGCCTCAACATTCATCGGACCACATACATCAGTATGTATGATTTCCAACAAATCTGTTGCTCGCTCCATAGTTCTGGAGAATGGCATTTTTTCCATCTTGCCCATGAGGCATGGTTCGCAAGTACCAAGTGATTCCAAAAGTCCATCAAAATGGACTTTCTTCATGCGCTTTACACCAATATGACCTAAATGGTAGTGCCACAAATAAGTTGCACTATCATTACCAACTCTGCATCTTTTAGCTTCAATATTATGAATATGTGTATCACTACTATCGAGATTCATCAAAAACAGACCACTCTTCAAGGGTGCATGACCATAAAAGATATTACTCATATAAATAGAAAAACCATTATTCTCAGATTTAAATGAATAACTGTCTCGCATCAAACAAGATCCAGATATAATGTTCATGCTCAATGCTGGCACCAAAAAACAATTATTCAGGTCTAAAATTAATACCGAAGGTAGATGTAGAGGTAGCGTGCCGATCGCGATCACATCGACTTTGGAACCATTTCCCACGCTCATCGTCACCTCGTCCTTAGCCAATCTTCGCTTAATCCGTAGTCCCTGTTTCGAGTTGCAAATATTAGCAACATAACTAGTATCAAATACCCAAGTGCTACCGCGAGCATTAGTAAGGTACACATCAATAACATGTATATCACATATACCTTTGTTCACCTTGCCATCCTTCTTATCCACCAAATACTTGGGGCAGTTCCACTTCTAGTGACCAGTCCCTTTGCAGTAGAAGCACTCGGTCTCAGGATTAGGTCCAAACTTGGGCTTCTTCACTTGAGCAGCAACTTGCTTGCTGTTCTTCTTGAAGTTCCCCTTCTTCCCTCTACCCTTTTTCTTGAAACTGGTGGTCTTGTTGACCATCAACACTTGATGCTCCTTCTTGATTTCTACCTCCGCAACCTTTAGCATCGCGAAGAGCTCGGGAATTGTCTTATCCATCCCTTGCATATTATAGTTCATCATGAAGCTCTTGTAGCTTGGTGGCAGTGATTGAAGAATTCTGTCAATGACACTATCATCCGGAAGATTAACTCCCAGTTGAATCAAGTGATTGTTATACCCAGACATTTTGAGTATATCCTCACTGACAGAACTATTCTCCTCCATCTTGCAGCTGTAGAACTTATTGGAGACTTCATATCTCTCAATCCGGGCATTTTATTGAAATGTTAACTTCAACTCCTGGAACATCTCATATGCTCCATGATGTTCAAAACATCGTTGAAGTCCCGGTTCTAAGCCATAAAGCATGGCACACTGAACTATCGAGTAGTCATCAGCTTTCCTCTGCCAGACGTTCATAACATCTGGCGTTGCTCCTGCAGCGGGTTTGGCACCTAGCGGTGCTTCCAGGATGTAATTCTTCTGTGCAGCAATGAGGATAATCCTCAAGTTATGGACCCAGTCCGTGTAATTGCTACCATCATCTTTCAAATTCGCTTTCTCAAGGAACGCATTAAAATTCAACGGAACAACGGGACGGGCCATCTATCTACAACAACATAGACATGCAAAATACTATCAGGTACTAAGTTCATGATAAATTAAAGTTCAATTAATCATATTACTTAAGAACTCCTACTTAGACAGACATCCCTCTAATAATCTAAGTGATCACGTGATCCATATCAACTAAACCATGTCCGATCATCACGTGAGATGGAGTAGTTTTCAATGGTGAACATCACTATGTTGATCATATCTACTACATGATTCATGCTCGACCTTTCTGTCTCAATGTTCCGAGGACATATCTGCATATGCTAGGCTCGTCAAGTTTAACCCGAGTATTCTGCGTGTGCAAAACTGGCTTACACCCATTGTATGCGAACACAGAGCTTATCACACCCGATCATCACGTGGTGTCTCAGCACGACGAACTGTAGCAACGGTGCATACTCAGGGAGAACACTTATCTTGAAATTTAGTGAGAGATCATCTTATAATGCTACCGTCGATCTAAGCAAAATAAGATGCATTAAAGATAAACATCACATGCAATCAATATAAGTGATATGATATGGCCATCATCATCTTGTGCCTGTGATCTCCATCTCCAAAGCACCTTCATGATCACCATCGTCACCGGCTTTACACCTTGATCTCCATCGAAGCATCGTTGTCGTCACGCCAACTATTGCCTCCATGACTATCGCTACCACTTAGTGATAAAGTAAAGCAATTACATGGCGATTGCATTTCATACAATAAAGCGACAACCATATGGCTCCTGCCAGTTGCCGATAACTTTGTTACAAAACATGATCATCTCATACAATAAAATTTAGCATCATGTCTTGACCATATCACATCACAAGATGCCCTGCAAAAACAAGTTATACGTCCTCTACTTTGTTGTTGCAAGTTTTACGTGGCTGCTACGGGCTGAGCAAGAACCGTTCTTACCTACGCATCAAAAACCACAACATGGTATAGTGATTGCTTTTTGATCTTCAGAAAGAACCCTGTTCATTGAATCCGATTCAACTAAAGCTGGAGAAATAGACACCCACTAGCCACCTGTGTGCGAAGCACGTCGGTAGAACCAGTCTCGCGTAAGCGTACGCGTAATGTCGGTCTGGGCCGCTTCATCCAACAATGCCGCTGAATCAAGAATCAACTAGTGATGGCAAGCAATATGTATATACCCATGCCCACAACTCCTCTGTGTTCTACTCGTGCATATAACATCTACGCATAAACCTGGCTCGGATGCCACTATTGGGGAACGCAGTAATTTCAAAAAATTCCCTACGCACACGCAAGATCATGGTGATGCATAGCAACGAGAGGGGAGAGTATCATCTATGTACCCTCGTAGACCGTAAGCGGAAGCGTTATGAGAACGCGGTTGATGTAGTCGTGCGTCTTCAAATCCGACCGATCCAAGTACCGAACGTACGGCACCTTAGAGTTTAGCACACGTTCAGCTTGTTGACGTCCCACGAACTCCGATCCAGCAGAGCTTCGAGGTAGAGTTCCGTCAGCACGACGGCATGATGACGGTGATGATGATGCTACCGATGCAGGGCTTCGCCTAAGCACCGCTACGATATGACCGAGGTGGATTATGGTGGAGGGGGGCACCGCACACGGCTAAAAGATCAACTGATCAACTTGTGTGTCCTGGGGTGCCCCTGCCCCCGTATATAAAGGAGCAAGGGGGGTGGCCAGCCGGCCCTAGCAGGGCACGCCAGGAGGAGTCCTACTCCCAACGGGAGTAGGATCCCCCCTTCCCTAGTTGGACTAGGAGAGAAGGAAGGGGAGAGAGGGAGGAAGGAAAGGGGGGCGCCGCCCCCCTCCAAGTCCAATTCGGACCAGAGGGAGAGGGGGCGCGCGGCCTACCCTGGTCTCCTTGAAAGTGCTAGTGATCGACTAGAGGGGGTGAATAGGCGATTTTTATGAAAGTCTTCAAAACATGGAAGTTTCGAAGACAAACGATAGAAATAAACCTATTACCATGCAGCGGAAGGTAGACTACACTAAGCAAGCCATAGTCAAGTATTCAATGAAATGAAAGCACAAAGACTAATAGCAGCTAGGCAGTATAGATCAGGACAGAAGATAGTATGAAGCCAATCAGAACAACCAGTCACATAGTGAAGACAAATAGATAATGCAAACAGGCAATGACTTCACAAGGACCAATTTGCAAATAAAGAGATGGGAAGGATAGAACCAGTGGCTCGTTGAAGACAATGATTTGTTGGACCAGTTCCACTTGCTGTGACAACTGTACGTCTGGTTAGGGAGGCTGAGATTCAACTCAGAAGACCGCATCTTCACCTTATTCCCCTTGAGCTAAGGACACCCAGTCCTCGCCCAATCACTCTGGTAAGTCTTCAAGGTAGACTTCCAAACCTTTACAGACTTCGTTCACCGGCGATCCATAATGACTCTTGGATGCTCAGAACGCGACGCCTAACCGGTTGGAGGATTCACAGTCCTCAAGTGTAATAAGTCTTCAGATCACACAGACAGGAAGACATCAGTGATGCCTAACACTCTTTGGCTCTGGGTGTTTAGGGCTTTGTCCTCGCAAGGAATTCTCTCTCAAAGGCTTCGAGGTGGGTTTCTCTCAAACGACAAAAGCCGTACACTAACTCTAAGCAGCCAACCAATTTATGGTGTAGGGGTGGGCTATTTATAGCCACTAGGCAACCCGACCTGATTTGTCCGAAATGACGCTGGGTCACTAAGGAACTGACACGTGTTCCAACGGTCAGATTTCAAACACACACGACAACTTTACTTGAGCTATAAGCAAAGCTGACTTATCCAGCTCTGGATAAGATTTGCTCTCATTGTCTTCGCTCAAAGGCATAGGATTTTGGTTAAGCATCACTTCAGTCATTCTGACTGGTTCACTTGGACCCCACTTAACAGTACGGTGGTTCCTATGACTCAACAAAGAAGACAAAGAATGACGAAACAACTAAGTCTTCGCGCTCCATAGTGTTCACGCGATGTCTTCTCTTGTCACAGTCTTCAATGTGAATGTCTTCACATACCACCTTTGACTTCAATGTCTTCATACATTTTTAGGGGTCATCTCTGGTAGGAAAACTGAATCAATGAGGGACTTCTACCTGTGTCATCCTGCAATTCTCACAAACACATTAGTCCCTCAACCAGGTTTGTCATCAATACTCCAAAACCAACTAGGGGTGGCACTAGATGCACTTACAATCTCCCCCTTTTGGTGATTGATGACAAACTGGTTGAAGTTTTCAACGGGGAATAAAATATGTGAAATTGTAAAGGATAGGGTATTGTCTTCATAAGTGGCAAAGGCTCCCCCTGAAGATGTGCATATAAGTAATTTGCTTTTGGAATGCAAATGCACATGGCAGGTTGTACTTGCGAAGATCCTCTTCAACTTATGATGACAATTCATCATGCATGATTTGATATTACGAGGATAATGACATGCATAATGAAAAATGGACGTCTGCAAAATGACTTAAGTGCGGAAGTTATCATCGCACATGCGGAATTTATCATCGCATCATAGAATAGCAAATAAGTAGCAGACGACCATCGAGTTTAAGTGTTACAACTCAAAGAACCAAATGTATCATAACGCGAGAGTTGTAAGCACTTGGCAAAAGTAGCAAAACGTAAAGCAACCACCCATATGGACCCACTTGAAGACTATCAACTCATATGCTTCTCCCCCTTTTGTCAGTAAGGACAAAAAAGGTTTGAAGACATAGAGCGCCTACTCGTTCCCATGAGGTGCAGGCAAAGTAGCAGGGTCGTCGTTGAGGTTCGGTGGTGTAGAAGAACTCGGTGTAGTGTCGACACGCGCTGAAGTTGGAGGAGGTGAAGTGGCATCATCTTGGTCATCGATGACTCTGGCATTCACCGTCACAGCTGAGGACGAATAGTCAGAGTCTTCAAGAGAGGGAGTCCGATGCAAGTGAGCATTCCTTAGAGGAGTTGAGTTAAACTTGAATCTTTCTGTGAAGCCATCGTCTTGCAGATCAGCTTCAGCACTAAGCAATGTCAAACTCTTCCAAGACCTCCGACAGGTTTCATGTGTAACAAAGGCATTCTTGGTGGCAAGATTGCGAATGCGATTGACGTTCACCAAGAGGCTTTGCCTCTGACGCTTAAGCCAGTTATGATGCTTATCCTGTTTCTAATGTAGCACGACAAGAAGCTCTCGGTCATTGAGAACACGAGATCGCTTCTGAGGCCTTTGGGCAATGGTGCTTCCAGTGGCGTCAGTTTGAGCGCGAGGGGCACGTGTGTTACCAGCCAAGGGATAAACATGAGAGACTGCCTGAACTCCTTCAATGGGTTGGGTGAAGCTTTGACGATCAGCATTGTGAAGATAAATCAGATCCTTAGCATGCTCTGGGTAAATAGCTTCAACAGACAGATCAACCTCTGGCAAGAATACAAGATGATTGCGCGCAGACGGCTGATAGTTGAAGGCAGAGTGCAGCTTGATAAGATGCATTACCCCATGGAGCATTGAACTTCAAACCAAAAATGTCGGAGCCAGATGCAGCCAATTGTCTGATGAAGAAGTCTTGAGCATTGAAGCTGATGCCATTGAAGATATAGAAAACCAAAGTCTTCATTGCTCCTTGAAGCTTTGCCGCAGATGAATGTCCTTTGACAGGCCATAGAGTTTTTCTGATGATATGGTAAATGGTGCAAGGCAGATACTCTAGGTCTTCAACAACGAATTCAGATGGGTAGTCAATGTCGTGAGGCAAAGGCTTCATCATGCTCAGAATTTGGCTCATGTTGGGTTCGGGCTTCTGAAAAATGCTCTCCAAAGCATTCTGGTGTTGTTGACAACCTGGTTCATAGTATTCACCAGGAGTGGGCAGGGCTGTGAGCTCAATGATATCAAGAGCTTTGGCTTCATGATGGACATTGCCTGTCATCCACTCGAGGACCCAAGTCTTTGGATCCCTGTTGTATCCTCGAATGTGAAGAGTTGCATAAAACTGTAATAGAAGCTCTTCATTCCAGTGTTCCTTGTTTGAGACAAATTGCAGGAGTCCAGCGTCTCTGAAGCAATCCAGCGCTTCTTCTAGACAGGGCAGGCCAGCTATATCTTCTGTGTCGAGACGCATATGTGGAAATATGCACCCTTGATTGTATAAGACGCATGAATAGTTGCTGCGCTGCTGATAGCTCCAGAACCGATCCGATGAAATGCGAGGATTGGAGTAAGGGTTCTTGGCGCTATTGAAGAAGGTGTTATGTGCCACGAAGCCATTCACATTGAAGACCCCAGGTGAGGTTGCAGTGCCTGGGAATCTTGGAAGTCTTGGCTTGGGCTTCTGGACTTGAGGCCTGTGCTCGACATGATAGTCAAATTGTGGACCCGCAGCAGGTGGAGGAACCAGAATGGGCCATCGGACCATAATAGGCTGACCACGA
This sequence comes from Triticum urartu, assembly GCF_003073215.2. Lineage (NCBI taxonomy): Eukaryota > Viridiplantae > Streptophyta > Magnoliopsida > Poales > Poaceae > Triticum > Triticum urartu. The sequence goes on from NC_053023.1 coordinate 273,305,978, forward strand.
TCAAATGCTAGCTCAACAGTATGAGGTCTTGGAGGGGGTACAGGAGCATTGGCATTGTCGTTGACATGGGCTGTAAGTGGCACAATAGCTTCAGGAGGAATGATTACGTCTAGTGGTGCATTGGCTTCAGGGGCCACATTGGCTTCAGGTGCTTCATTATTGGCTTCGGGCATGACGACATCAGTGTCGTCAGCAGTGTTGTTGGTGGTGGTGACGTTAGCTTCAGGCGCCACATTAGCTTCAGCCATGACAACGTCATTGGCTTTAGTGTTGATGATGGTGGCCGCCTCAGTATTGGTAACCTCCACTTCAGGAGCTGGAGGGTCGGACACATTATCCTCGAGAACAGCTTTAGGAATGGTTGGTGGTGTAGCAACTCTTTCTTCATCATGTGGTGCTTCTTCTTCATCGGCTGATGTAGCCGGAATATCTTCAGCCGTTTTGGCTTCAGACTCAGAGGCGTTCACAGTTGGAGTGGCTTCTGGAAACACTTGACGTGCAACAGATTGGTGGGGCACTTCTCCTTCTGGAATTCTCGGAAGAGTGACTTGGGGCCTTGGTCCTTTGTGAAGCCTGCATAACATTGGCGACGCCTGTGGAGATGGAGTTGGCTGGGCCTCAAAGTCATCTTCATCTTGCACTGATGAGGTGACTTGTGGTTGGGGAGAACTTGGGGTGTCTTGTTGTTGTGGGTGATCAGCCCACGATGCATCCTGAGCAGTTGGCGTCAAAGGATGACCAATGCTGATGAGCTCGCTGTGCGTGAGCACAGGCGATGATACCAAATTGTGCTCGATCTGAGGAAGGACTTCATCATCATCAACATTGTCGTGAGGACCAATGTCTTCAGTTGCGGTGGGATCAACAGCTGGATTGTCTTCAACTTCAGGAGCCTCTGTGGAAGCAGGCTCATGAACTATCAACTGGCGCTCTCGATGTTCAGACGCAGGACGAGCAACAGAAATGGGCTCGACAAGAACGGGCTCTGTGGGAGCAGCCCGGTCTCTCTTCTTTGTTTTCCTTTTCTTGGTTGGGGGAGCATCATCAGTGGTGGCTTTGGTCTTGCGCTTTCTAGCTTCGGCTTCAGCTGCTCTAGTTTTCTTGAATTCTGAAGCCACTGTGGGGACCTTAGGCTTCGAGCCTGTCATACTGGCTGGGAAGAAAATGCGAGGTTCTTCCTGCCTTGATGCTTCTGGTTCTGCCACAGCTGGCTTCTTCTTCTTCTTGGCAGCCATTCGGAGGTCGATGCCTCGTCACCCCAAGGCCTTGCGCTTTTCAGCTTCATTGCAGCCTTGAACACATTTGGCAGAAAGATTCTTCATGCGCTCACGAGAACCTTTTGCTTCTTCTCGTTTCTTGTGGAATGCCTCCTTGAGCTCATGCATCATGACCTTGAAGTTTTGAATGTCTTCAACATTGAGCTTGGCCATGTGCTTCTTGAACTGAGCCTTTTCATAATTGATCTTATGCTTCAGCTCAACAATTTTCTGAGCTAGAGCCAGCTCAGGAGCAATGGCTCCGTGGAAGGCGACGCTGAGGCCAATGGGAAGCTGAAGATCATCAAAGCTGACATATGGGCTGTCAAACCACTCATCAATAAACTTGTTTAAGATTTCCACATCAAAGAGAGGAAGATCATTGAAGATTTCCGCCTCTTGCTTGCTCTTGATCAACTGCTCAAGAGCGTCATCGCCAAGATCGTTGTCGCTGGATAGATCAATGGCGTCATTCTCATTTCTCAGAACAACAGCAGGGGTCAGTGCTTTTTCGACTTGGCAGACTTGGAGATGCGTGAGAGATCTTCAGACTGCACACTGGCTTCAGGAGGTGCAGTGGCCAGAGGCTTTTCCCGTGAGACCTTTGGTGCAGATGAGGGCTTTGAAGCCTTTGGTACTGAAGAGGGCTTTGAAGCCTTGGGTTTCATTTGCTTCACAGGCTTCGGTGGTGCAGGCGCTTCGTCAGAATCAGCGTCATCTGCAGGTTGATCCACGTCTGCCCCTTGAACCATTATGTGAGTGATGAGACCTTCTAAGTTGTAGAAGGGCCCAACAAGATTGGGTTCAGCTTCTCGTGTGCCATCGGCACGTGGTGCAGAGGGGCCTGGGTTGAAGTCTAATCCCAAGGACTTCTTGTTTTCCTTGGCCGAGTTCTTTGCAAACTGATAGTTGTGCTTGAAGAGATTATCTTCTCGACACCATAACAGAGAGGATGGGTCGGCATTAGCAGGCTGAGGTCCACGAATCATGCAGGGGTAGAAGCCTTGAGCAATAGCTTCAGACTTTGACTTGAGCTGAAGACCTTTGTATATTATATCTCCCCAGGGGCCCTTGATGGCACTCTTCACAGCATATTGATCGGTGACGAATCTGTACTTGAACCATTCCTCTGCCCAATGTCTTCGAATCCATTGGATTCGGTTCTTGCATTCTCCATAGGTCTCTTCTGGATCTGACTTGTATAGCTCATAGAGATCTGGTGGCAGGTCCTTAGCAGTGTTTCCACGGTGCTGTCTGCCGCCCATCCTGACTGATTTTTTTGTTGCCATGAAGTTTAGACTGAAAGGCTTCAACACTGTCAAAGTCTTCCGTCTACTGGTCAGAAAAGAACTGGCTTCAAGAGAATTTATATGATGCTGTAAGAACTCTGCAAATGAATGCAGACTATGAGAACCAAGGGATTCTCCCACAGACATGTACCTGTGACAGCATTAAAGGTGCAAGGGAAGGGGAAGAGGTCATATGCATTCACAGAAGATTTTGAAGATAAATCAGTTTAGAAGACATTGACCTCATAGTGCGAAGACATTCACTCATCTGTAGAGAGTTTGTTCCAGATTTGTACGAATCCACGAATAAGTACAAGTGAGGAATCTAACTACTTTGTGAAGCATAAGTGAACATACTAGGCATGCTATGAGATGCAGAATGAGATAGATCCAACTTGTGGGAACAGAAACCACTTGTGGTTGAAAAGGATGAATCTATCGGATCAAAAGGACTGTAAAAAGAGGTTTTATTTACCACACGAGGAACTGCTAGACGGAGCGGGAGAGGAGGCCGAGCAGTTCGATCTTCCGTGCCCTAACTTGGCGACGGAGGACACCTACGGCGACGGTGGAGAAGACGATGTCCGCGGCCCGTGTGAGGACGGTGTCGGTGAGGTCGCGGCAGCTAAGCGCTTCGTCGCCGGCATCGTCGAGGGCTAGCGGTGGCGCTCGGGTTTGTGCGAGAGTGGAAGAAGAGATAATGACTGGGGTGAGGCGTGTATTTATAGAGACAGGGACGGCACAACGTTATTACGCAGGTGCCCCTGGTGGTTCACATATGAAGGACACGTGGCGATCATGCAACACATTGGAGGTTGTTCCATGTTCCCACGCACGCCTGGATTGTCGTGTGGTCATTCCCACTTCTCCGGGTTTCAGGCAAAAGGATTGAGCATTTAAAACAGATTTAATGTTTGTCTCTGTATCTGCTGCTGACAAGGACACATCAAAGACATTCGACAGTTTCAATAGAATGCATATGATTTGGATAGATAGACTTGAGACGGGAGCATAGAAAGGTTAGGGTCCGATCACATTCACTTAGTAAAAAAATCACGTGAAGACATAGCTATAAGTGAATGCTGTAGAGGACAGAAACCAAATCAGTACATTGAAGATAAACATGAGGCCATGTTAACATTGAAGACAAACAAAATGCGAAGACTTTGCAAATGTAACGCCATGAGAAAAAAACACTTCTAAGGGAAGAATTTGGTGGTGGCGTTACCCACCGTATAGGAAGTATTAGACCCAGACACAGTGCACAATTATCGTGGCGCTCTGAAGTCAAATTCCAAGTTAATGTATTCACACTCAGAATGTAAGTCTTCATTGATTGAAGATATACTTTACTTCGTGTGTTGCACATCTAAGTCATCAACATGCATAAGTGTTAGGATGTGTGCCTGATCACAGGACATTTGAGGATTCCAAGATATTTAGCTCACACCATAACTTGCAAAACCTTTTCTCATCCAAGGGCTTTGTGAAGATATCTGCCAGTTGCTCTTCAGTGTTGACGTGTATGATATCAATATCTTCCTTCATGACATGATCTCTGAGAAAGTGATGACGAATTTCAATGTGCTTTGTCTTCGAGTGCTGAACTGGGTTGTTAGCAATCTTGATGGCGCTTTCGTTGTCGCAGTAGAGTGACACTTGCTTCAGATGAATGCCATAGTCTTTGAGTGTTTGCTTCATCCATAGAAGCTGAGCGCAGCAAGATCTAGTAGCAATGTATTCAAATTCAGCAGTGGAGAGAGATACACAGTTCTGCTTCTTTGAAGATCAACATACAAGTGATCGTCCCAGAAAGTGACATGTGTCTGATGTAGACTTGCGCTCCACCTTGTCACCAGCATAATCAGCATCCGAGAATCCAACTAGATCAAACTCTGAGCCCTTTGGATACCATAATCCTAGTGTTGGGGTGTGAGCCAAATATCGAAGAATTTGCTTCACAGCTAAGTGATGCGATTCCTTTGGTGCCGCTTGGAATTGGGCACACATGCAAACACTAAGCATGATATCTGGCATAGATGCACATAAATAAAGCAAAGAACCAATCATGGAGCGGTATACCTTTTGATCGAACTCTTTACCATTGTCGTCGGGACCCAGATGGTGTTTAGCTGGCATTGGCATCGTGTAACCTTTGCAGTCTTGCATTCCAAACTTCTTCAGGCAATCTTTGAGGTATTTCTCTTGAGATATGAAGATGCCATTGCGTTGCTGTCGTATTTGAAGACCAAGGAAGAACTTCAACTCTCCCATCATGGACATCTCATATTGCTCTTGCATCATGTATCCAAACTCATCACTGTATTTCTGATTAGTGCAGCCGAAGATAATGTCATCCACATATATTTGGCACACAAACAGTTCACCATCATATGTCTTCGTGAAGAGTGTGGGATCTGGGGAACCAGGTTTGAAGCCTTTGCTCTTCAGGAAGTCTTTGAGTGTGTCATACCAAGCACGAGGGGCTTGTTTGAGGCCATACAGTGCCTTGTTGAGCTTATACACCATGTCAGGATGTTTTGGATCTTCAAAGCCAGGCGGTTGTGCAACATACACTTCTTCTTCAATCTTTCCATTGAGAAAAGCGCTCTTCACATCCATTTGATATAGAAGAATGTTATGGTGATTTGCATAGGCCAGCAGTATGCGTATAGCTTCAAGCCTAGCCACATGAGCAAATGTTTCATCGAAGTAAATTCCTTCAACTTGAGTGTATCCTTGAGCAACGAGACGAGCTTTGTTTCTGACAACTTGACCATGCTCATCTTGCTTGTTGCGATATATCCATTTAGTGCCTACGATATTGTGCTTACGAGGATCAGTACGCTTGACCAGTTCCCATACATTATTCAGCTCAAATTGTTGAAGCTCTTCTTGCATAGCTTGAATCCATTCAGGTTACATGAAGGCTTCATCAACTTTCTTGGGTTCAGATATTGAGACGAATGCGAAGTGCCCACAGAAATTTGCTAGTTTTTTTGCCCTTGAACGAGTGAGTGGACCAGTGCATTGATGCTATCAATTATTTTCTCAATCTGTACTTCATTTGCAACACGAGGATGAACAGGACGAAGATTTTGCTCTTGCTGATCATTGTCATCGTTAGAAGGATTGTCTTCAGGCTGAGCATTGTCTTCTGGTTGATCAGGTGCAGAGATGATGAGTTCCTCTTTGGGATGTACTTCAGACGGTATGATTTCTCCAGTTCCCATGAGCTTGATGGATTCACTGGATGGAACTTCATCTAGCACATTTGGCAGGTGCTCTCTTTGCGAGCCGTTAGTCTCATCAAACCGCACATCCACAGTTTCAACCACTTTATAGTGAAAGAGGTTGAAGACTCTGTAGGAGTGCGAATCCTTTTCGTATCCAAGCATAAAACCTTCATGTGCTTTCGGTGCAAATTTTGAAGTGTGATGTGGATCCTTGATTCAGCACCTGGCACCAAATACTCTGAAGTAAATGACATTTGGCTTCTTACCAGTGAGGAGCTCATAGGATGTTTTGTTCAGAAGCTTGTGAAGATAAACACGATTGATGATATGGCATGCAGTATCAATGGCTTCAGGCCAGAACTTTCTTGGAGTCTTGTATTCATCGAGCATCGTCCGGGCCATCTCAATGAGTGTTCTGTTCTTGTGTTCCACGATGCCATTCTGCTGCGGCGTGTACAGAGCTGAGAACTCATGAGTGATGCCCAAAGTATCACGATTGTGTAGCAGTGAGTGGGACCGAAGAGGTCCATGTGTAGCAGTTCGAAGGGTTGAGTCGTTGTCATGATTGTCTTCGAGCGATGCTTGGCCCTCGTCATCTTTCCAGCTTCGCAGGCACCGCATAAGTAATCCTTCTTGAACTTGACGCCCTCGATGCCTATGATATGCTTCTTCTTTGAAAGAGTGTGCAAGTTCCTCATGCCAGCATGCCCTACCCTCCGATGCCAGAGCCATCATTCTGAAGCTTTTGCAAGAAGACATACGACAAGCTGTGGTCCTGCTGAGAAATCTACCATGTACAAATCATCTTTGCGATACCCTTCAAAGACTAGAGACTTGTCAGATTCCATTAGAACAAGGCAACGATATTTTCCAAACATCACAATCATGTTTAAATCGCAAAGCATTGAGACATACATTAAGTTGAAACCAAGGGATTCAACAAGCATCACTTTATCCATGTGCTGATCCCTTGAGATTGCAACTCTACCTAGACCTAATACCTTGCTTTTACCAATATCAGCAAATGTGATGTGACTCTTGTCAGATGGACGTAAGGTTGAGTCCATGAGAAGACTTTGCTTGCCAGTCATGTGATTAGTGCATCCACTATCAATAATCCATTCTGATGCAGCTGGTGTCATACCCTTGCATCGCGTGCCATGAAGCAGTAGGTGGGAGCAGAGTTGTCCTGGTCATTAGCATCGGCGTCGGTGATGAAGTCATTGTCTTCAATGTTGATGATGGACTTGGCAACGTAGGCTGTAGCCAGACTTGCAACACCAAAATCGGACCCCTCAGACTCCACCTCCGCCTCCTCAGAAGCAGACTCCTCCTCTGAATCCATTTCCTTGCCAACAAATGCACGAGCCTTGCCAGATGAGCTCTTCTTGTGTGATGAAGACTTTGATGAAGACTTGGAAGAAGACTTTGAGTATTTCTTCTTCTTCTTGTCGTCAGAATCATATTCCTTGCTCTTCTTCTTCTTGTTGTTCTCATTGTCCCACTGCGGACACTCAGAGATGTAGTGACCAGGTTTCTTGCACTTGTGGCATGTTCTCTTCTTGTAGTTATGAGCAGAAGCTTCATCATTCCTTGAGCTGGATCGTGAGGACTTTCGGAAGCGTTTCTTCTTGGTGAATTTCTGGAACTTCTTCACAAGCATAGCAAGCTCCTTTCCAATGTCTTCAGGATCATCAGAACTGCAATCTGATTCTTCTTTGGATGAGGAAACAACTTTTGCCTTCAAAGCACGAGTTCGTCCATAGTTCAGACCATAGATGTCTCCTTTCTCACAAAGCTGAAACTAATGTGTGTTGAGCCTTTCAAGTATGTCAGACGGATCGAGTGTCTTGAAGTCAGGGCATTCTTGTATCATCAGGGCTAGGGTGTCAAACGAGCTGTCAAGTGATCTCAGGAGTGTCTTGACGACTTCATGCTTGGTGATCTCAGTAGCGCCGAGGGCTTGAAGCTCATTTGTGATGTTAGTGATTCGATCAAACGTGAGCTGAATATTCTCATTGTCGTTTCTCTTGAAGCAGTTGAAGAGGTTGCGAAGGACACTGATTCTTTGATCTCTCTGGGTTGAGACGCCTTCGTTGACCTTGGAGAGTGTAACATCCCAAATTTTCAATTTGGAATGTTATACGTTAGATCATCATTGCATATCATATTTTATTTGTTTTTGGTTTTGATCCTAGAAATTCTACGCAACTCAAGGACCCACGGAGAGAGTTGGGGATTTCGTTATTTTTATATTTGAGTTTTCTCAAATTTTGAGAATAGGATCATTTGATTTTAATTATTTTATCATCAATTATTTCTGTTACAAAAATTTGAGAGAGGGAATAAAATGACCTTCCAAAAATAAAGAAATATCGAGGATTTAATAATAAAATCAAATAAGGTTTTATTTCGGAGTTTTCCGCTATTTTATTTGAATTTAGGAAAAATGTGCGTTTTTCAAAATTGCATTTAGGCCCCAAATAAATATTCACCTTGTGCGGCTTGATTTTAGAAGCCCGGGAAAATTTTCTTTTTATTTTTCTTCTGCGCGTAATTATTAAAAGAAAACGAACCGACCTACGGGCCGTGTCCGACCTGGACTCCGGCCGGACTAGCCTTTATAAGCCGGGGGGGAGCCAGCCCGAGGCCCAGCGCCGCCCCAACCCTAGCCGCCAGCCCCGCCGCCGCCCTCGAACCCCACGCCGCCGCCGCCACCCGCCGCCGCCCGCCGCGCCGTGGCCGGAGCCGCCGCCGCCGCCTCGCTGACCCGCCGCTCGAGGTCTTCTCGAAATCCGTGCCGCCGTTTTTTTTCGAAAAACCGTTCGGTTTTTCCGCCGGTTTTTCGTCGGTTTTTTTTGTTTCGGTTTTTTTTAAATAGATTGGTTTTCCGATTTATTTAAATAGCGAGCGTCCGTCCGTTCGTTCGTTCTAGCGAACGTTCGTCGTTTTTCTTTTTCTCGGATTAAATCCGCGATTTTACTGATCGCGATTTCTGATCCGATTTTCGTTTTAGTATAACTTTTCGCTCGTTTATCGGAATCCGGCGATTCAAGCGCCTGGAGTTTCGTCTCAAAACCCTCTATCCGTTTAACCAACTTAAACAAGTTTTTGCTATTGTAAAAATTGCCTTAGATCCAGATTAGTAGAACGAAGTTGTTTTCTTTTGCTGTTTGACTTTCGTTGCTTCATTTTATTTCATTCTTTTTGCCAACCGGAGTTCTTAAGTTGAACTTTCTGGTTAGATCTCTTATTTGACTTTTACCTATGCATTAGATGAGTACTTATTGTATGCTTGTTTGTTTGTCTGCCATAGAATACCCGGAATGCGCCGCCTGTTACTTCGAATCTCTAGGTTTCGCGGATCATCAGCAAGGCAAGTAACACTTTGATCATACCTTTTCTACTACCCAGTTTTATTGCATTAGATCAATCCTCACACATTGCATGATTAGGATCTAATTAAATTGTGGGATGGGAAGTAGTTGAGGTAGTACCTATTACCTGTTTATATCAAACCTTTGGGGAGTTACTTCTACGTTTGCCATTATGCCATGCTATGCTAGTAGACATGGATTGGGTGAGTGATATCCATGACAGATGTGAGTTTTTTAATTAATGGTTTATCTATGGTGGCAACTTGAACACACATCTGGGTGGACTGAGGTACCTGGGTATTCCAGGATTGCCTTTTTTTTATGGACCGCCACCCGGGCTCAAAGGGATCATGGGACTATTCATACTAGAAACTTCCGTGTGCAGCCACAAGCTATTATGGGCTCTAGCATAGTTGACTAAGTCGTGCGAACTCTTACAGTGGTAGACTAGCAGATGTAGGGGATGTAGGTGGTACGGTCTACCCGATCGTAAGGTGCTAGCGCTTCTGAAAGACTATGTCTCGGTCATCCGTTTTCTCAAACACCATGTAGTGCAAGAAACCAAACGGAGGCGATCGAGTCTTGTGGGGAAAAGTGCGCAAACCTCTGCAGAGTGTAATAAACTAATCATGGTTAGCCGTGTCCCCGGTTATGGACGTTTTGAGTATCTAGTACTTGGATTATCATGTGAATCTCAACATGTTACTCTAAATTAGTTTTGTTGGGTTTTGTTTAATGATGATGCTTAATTGGGATTGAGGATGCTGTCAACCATTCTCAATGTTTAACAACTACCATGATAGTTAAATAAAATTTATTCCTTTGCAGTAGGGAAAAATTGGCTTTACGCAAAACTGTAACCATAGAGCTTTCCACCAGCCAAATATGCATATAGTATAGCAGTTTCATTCCATTACTCTCTATGTGTTACATTGCCAGCATATTCCATGTGTTGGCCCGTTCCGGGCTGCAACGTTAATGTTGCAGACTTTTCAGACGACGATTAAGGAGTTTTTAGGTCGTGGTTCTATACTCAGTGATGCCATTGGAGTTGATGAACTCACTTATCTTCTAAGCCTTCCGCTGTTATCGTTATTAGAGGGCCTTAAGCCATATTTATTGTAATAAGTTCTCTTTTGAGACTCTCGATGTAATAAGTGTGTGATTGCTACTCTATTATAAATCCTCCGAGTACTGTGTGGTGTCAGCATTACTGATCCAGGGATGACAGCGGAGCACAGAGATCAGACTGTTTGAGGTCTGGTCGCTACAGAGATGGTATCAGAGCACACGCTGACTGTAGGACACGACCACTAAGCTAGAGACCTAGATCACTATTCACTGTCTTCTCTTCAGACCTCTCATCTTTTCTACTCTTTAGGATGGCGGATGCAAGGAACAAGTTCACGCAACCGGATGAAGATACATTCTTCGGACATCACTTGAAGGAAGTCACGAGATACCTGAACATAGGAGTACCAAGCTTCACCGGAACCTACAACGCCACCCTACCTGAAGAAGAGCGCTGGATGATTCAAGTTCAAGTTCCAGGAAGGACATTCATGGCAGTCACTGAGCCCATAGAATTTTCTTTTGATGCACCAACTTGGATTCTAGGAAAGAGCATGGCAGCTCACATCGCCATGGGACGCATTGGAGAAGTCTACCGCAATGATCTCAAGGATACTATCTACCAGATTTGTGGGCGTCGAGATGAGCACTGGGAGATGATCAGCACCAGAAAGGATAAATCAATTGCAGCCTTTATCCAGGAGTTAAACCATCACATTCGACGACAGGAGAACCAGATGTGCGCCGACATGATAGACCTAAAGAAGGCAAGGACAAGAATCAAAGAACTGGAGGAAGAACTCAAGGCTACACGTGAAGATTATGAAGAAGAAATTGAAGTATTGGTGGAGAAGAATGACGATCTGATCAAGAAGATCGGAATATTTATGGGAGACCCTACACCAGTAGATGAAGACGAAGAACCCAAGGAGATTCGCCCGGAAGACTACATCATCATCGACGACACCGATTCGGACCCAGATGATAGCGATGATGACTATGTTGATGAAGCAGGAGCAGATATCATGGAGTCTGCAACCGAAGAATATTTCTAGTAGACCACCTCATCAGAAGTAGTAGTCCACCATGTAAATACAGTAGTCCGAGCACTTTTGCGATAGTTAGATCGATTGTATGCCCTTGTTTGATTGAATGAAGTGAATTGTTTGATTTTGCCTCATGTGCATATGGGTAGTGTTTTCTCTTTAGACCCCCCTCTATTCTTACATCTCATCGTTTTTAAACCCTCAGATGCCTCCGAGACGTGACCCCGGATTTACCTTTCCACCAGAGCTCACCCAGTTGATCTAGCAGCAGAACACATTGATGCAGTTGCTAGTCCAGAATCAGAATCAAGGGAACAACAACAACAACCCACCACCACCACCTGTTGATCACTTAGCCCGTTTTCATAGGCTAAATCCGCCGGTGTTTTCCAGTAGCACCGAGCCGATAGTAGCAGATGATTGGCTCCGCAAGACAGCTAGAGAGTTGACCACAGCAGGATGCACAGATGTGGAGAAGGTGAAGTTTGCCGCACATCAGCTTGAAGGACCCGCAACATCATGGTGGGAGAATTTCACAGCCACTTTCCCTGTCGACACTGTCACATGGGACCAGTTTCAGCAGGCTTTTCATACTGCCCATGTTTCAGCAGGAGCTATGGCCATGAAGAAGCGTGAGTTTCGCAACTTGCACCAAGGAGGACGGACAGTTGGCCAATATGTAGAGGACTTTAGTAAATTATCACATTATGCCCCAGATGACGTAGCTACGGATGCAGCTAAGCAGAAGAAGTTTCTGGAAGGACTGAATGGTGAGTTGAGCATGCAGTTGATGGTAGATACCTTCAACAACTACCAGGAGTTGGTAGACCGTGCTCTTGTGATTGAAGGGAAGCAGCAGCAGATTGAGAATCGCAAGAGGAAGTATGGACAAGGGAAGTACAATTCTGGAGCTTAGCAGAAGCCATGTTTTACCCCTAGATCGGGAGGACATTTTCAGCATACCCATGGAGGAGGTAGCTCACACAATCACAACGGCACCAGGAATGGTAATGGGAATGGAGGAAGCAATGGCCAGAATCGCACCAACCCATCAACCCAAGTCAAGAAAGACCTGAGCTAAGTCACTTGCTTTAAGTGACAGAAGACCGGACATTATGCCAATGAATGTCCTGAATCCCAGAATGGAAACGACAATGGAAGCTCTGGGAAGAAGCCGAACCCTTTCAACAGGGGACAGGTGAACCACGTTAACATGGAGGAGGTTGAAGAGCAGCCGGATGCAGTAATCGGTAAGTTTTTTCGATATTGGTGCATCACGTTCATACATATCAAGGGGATTTGTGGATAAGTATAAACTGCCAACCCAAGCCCTTAGGTCACCCATGTTAGGAACCTCGCCTGGAGCAGAATATATGGCTAGTTTATGGTGTGATCGGTTACCATTAAGGATTGGTAACTATGTTTTTTCCTCAGACCTAATAGTATTGGAATCCCAAGGATTGGATATGGTATTAGGCATGGATTGGTTGTCAAAGCATGAAGGGAATATTGAATGTGCTACTAAGTCAATTTTGCTTACCACCCCAGAAGGGAGAAGGATCAAGTACGTATCCCGACATGTGCCAAAGAGGACTCAAGTAAATTCCTTAACAGGAGTTGTGCAGGAGGAAGTACCAGTAGTAAAGGAATTCCCTGATGTATTTCCAGAGGAGTTGCCAGGCATGCCACCAGATAGAGACATTGAGTTTTTGATTGAGCTATTGCCAGGCACAGGACCAATATCAAAGAGACCATACAGGATGCCTGCAAAGGATTTGGTGGAAATTAAGAAGCAGATTAAAGAGTTACTGGATAAGGGATATATTCGCCCAAGTTCTTCGCCTTGGGGATCGCCAGTACTCCTAGTGGAGAAGAAGGATGGATCGTTAAGGATGGTTGTTGATTATCGAGGATTGAATGAAGTAACGATTAAGAACAAGTACCCACTACCAATGATCAATGATCTGTTTGATCGATTGCAAGGAGCTAAGGTATTTTCCAAGATCGATCTGCGATCAGGATACCACCAGTTGAAGATTCGAGAACAGGATATTCTAAGACAGCTTTTACTACCAGGTATGGGCTGTACGAGTATACCATTATGTCATTTGGTCTGACTAACGCACCTGCCTATTTTATGAACATGATGAACAAAGTGTTTATGGAGTTCTTGGATAAGTTCGTCGTGGTGTTCATTGATGATATCCTGGTTTACTCGAAAAATGAAGAGGAGCATAAGGAGCATTTGCGTTTGGTACTTGGTAAGCTCAGAGAACATCAGTTATATGCCAAGTTCAGCAAATGTGAGTTTTGGTTGAAGGAAGTAGGATTCCTCGTACACGTTATATCCGGAGAAGGAATAGCAGTTGATCCCACTAAAGTTGATACCGTGACCAAGTGGGAAGCACCAACCACGGTTGGAGAGATACGAAGTTTTCTTGGACTCGCTGGATACTACCGGAGATTTATTGAGAATTTCTCAAAGATTGTGAAGCCTATGGCTGAGTTGTTGAAGAAGGATACCAAGTTCATATGGACTGAGGAGTGTGAGGCTAGTTTCCAGGAGTTGAAGAAACGCTTGGTTACTTCACCAGTGTTGATTTTGCCAGATCAGACCAAGGATTATGAGGTGTATTGCGACGCTTCACGTCGAGGACTTGGAGCAGTGCTTATGAAGGAAGGGAGAGTTGTTTCATATGCCTCGTGACAGCTTAAGCCTCATGAGTTTAATTATGCTACGCATGATTTGGAGTTAGCAGCCGTAGTGCATGCTTTGAAAACATGGAGACATTTCCTCATTGGAAACCATTGTGAGGTGTATACGGATCATAAGAGTTTGAAGTATATTTTCACACAGAAGGAGTTGAATCTCAGACAAAGGAGATGGTTGGAGCTCATCAAGGATTACGATATGAGATTGCATTACCATCCCGGAAAGGCTAATGTAGTAGCTGACGCATTAAGCCGTAAGAGCCATGTCAACACATTAATGACGGGAGAAATACCAAAGGAGTTAGCAGAAAATCTTCGTGAACTATGTTTGGAAATAGTTCCGAGAGGCTATGTAGCAGCATTGGAGATTCAGTCAACTTTGATGGATAGAATCAGAGAAGCTCAGAAGACTGACAAAGAGATTGCCTCTATAAAGGAGAAAATAAGCGAAGGAAAGGCTAAAGGATTTTGTGAGGATGAGCACGACACCCTATGGTTTGAAGACCGTGTTTATGTGCCCAATGACCCGGAGATCAGGAAATTGATTCTGCAAGGGGCACACGATTCACCATATTCGATTCACCCAGGAAATACCAAGATGTATTTGGATTTGAAGGATATTTTCTGGTGGACCGGAATGAAGAAGGATATTGCGGAGTATGTAGCCATTTGTGATGTGTGTCAGAGAGTAAAGGCAGAGCATCAGAAGCCAACAGGATTGTTACAACCATTGCCGATACCCGAATGGAAGTGGGATAAGTTAGGTATGGATTTTATCACGGGATTACCCAGGACTTGTTCAGGCTATGACTCGATTTGGGTTGTAGTCGATCGATTGACGAAGGTAGCTCATTTCATCCCGGTAAAGACCACTTACACTAGTGCTAAGTTGGCAAAGATATACATGACCAGGATCGTATGTTTGCATGGAGTTCCGAGGAGTATCGTATCAGATAGAGGAACCCAGTTTACCTCAAAGTTCTGGAAGCAGTTGCAGGAAACTTTGGGTACCAGGCTAGAATTCAGTACAGCTTTTCATCCATAGACAGATGGACAGACCGAGAGAGTCAATCAAATTTTGGAGTATATGCTGAGAGCTTGTGCGCTAGATTACGGATCTAGTTGGGACGAAAATTTGCCATATGCAGAGTTCTCTTACAACAACAGTTACCAAACCAGTTTAAAGATGGCCCCTTTCGAAGCTTTGTACGGAAGGAGGTGCAGGACACCGTTATCGTGGGATGAAGTTGGAGACCGCCAGTTGTTTGGACCTGACTTGATTAACGAGTCTGAACAGAAAGTGAAATTGATTCGCGATAGGCTCAAGGTAGCTCAGTCCAGACAGAAGAGTTATGCAGATTCTAAACGCAAGGAGACAGTTTACGAAGTCAGAGACCGATTTTATCTTCGAGTATCTCCACTTCGGGGAACAAAGCGTTTTGGGGTTAAAGGAAAATTAGCGCCACAATTTGTAGGACCATATCGAGTTTTGGAGCGTATGGGAGAAGTGGCCTACAAGTTGGAATTGCCCGAAGCATTGTCAGGAGTTCATAATGTGTTCCACGTTTCTCAGTTAAAGAAGTGCCACGCAGAGATGGCTGACATACCCTTCAGAGACACAGCGCCATTGGAAACAATTCAGTTGGATAACGATTTGACCTATGAGGAGAAACCAGTTAAGATTCTCGAGGTTGCCAGCCGAGTCACTTGCAGCAAGGTTATCAAGTTTTGCAAGGTTCGGTGGAGCCACCACACAGAGGATGAAGCCACCTAGGAGCGAGAGGAAGATTTGCTCAAGGACCACCCTCACCTATTTTCTAGCCAACCCGAATCTCGAGGGCGAGATTCATCTTAAGGGGGGTAGGTTTGTAACATCCCAAATTTTCAATTTGGAATGTTATACGTTAGATCATCATTGCATATCATATTTTATTTGCTTTTGGTTTTGATTCTAGAAATTCTACGCAACTCAAGGACCCACGGAGAGATTTGGGGATTTCGTTATTTTTATATTTGTGTTTTCTCAAATTTTGAGAATAGGATCATTTGATTTTAATTATTTTATCATCAATTATTTCTGTTACAAAAATATGAGAGAGGGAATAAAATGACCTTCCCAAAATAAAGAAATATTGAGGATTTAATAATAAAATCAAATAAGGTTTTATTTCGGAGTTTTTCGCTATTTTATTTGAATTTAGGAAAAATGTGTGTTTTTCAAAATTGCATTTAGGCCCCAAATAAATGTTCACCTTGTGCGGCTTGATTTTAGAAGCCCGGGAAAATTTTCTTTTTATTTTTCTTCTGCGCGTAATTATTAAAAAAACGAACCGACCTACGGGCCGTGTCCGACCTGGACTCCGGCCCGACTAGCCTTTATAAGTCGGGGGGGAGCCAGCCCGAGGCCCAGCATCGACCCAACCCAAGCCGCCAGCCCCGCCACCGCCCTCGAACCCCGCGCCGCCGCCACCCACCGCCGCCGCCGCCCGCCGCCCGAGGTCGTCTCGAAATCCGTGCCGCCATTTTTTTTCTTTGAAAAACCGTTTAGTTTTTCCGTCGGTTTTTCGTCAGTTTTCTTGTTTCGGTTTTTTTAAATAGATCGGTTTTCCAATTTATTTAAATAGCGAGCGTTCGTCCGTTCGTTCGTTCTAGCGAACGTTCGTCGTTTTTCTTTTTCTCGGATTAAATCCGAGATTTTTCTGATCGCGATTTCTGATCTGATTTTCATTTTAGTATAACTTTTCGCTCGTTTATTGGAATCAGGCGATTCAAGCGCCTGGAGTTTCGTCTCGAAACCCTCTATCCGTTTAACCAACTTAAACAAGTTTTTGCTACTGTAAAAATTGTCTTAGATCCAGATTAGTAGAACGAAGTTGTTTTCTTTTGCTGTTTGACTTTCGTTGCTTCGTTTTATTTGATTCTTTTTGCCAACCGGAGTTCTTAAGTTGAACTTTCTGGTTAGATCTCTTATTTTACTTTTACCTGTGCATTAGATGAGTACTTATTGTATGCTTGTTTGTTTGTCTGCCATAGAATACCCGGAATGCGCCGCCTGTTACTTCGAATCTCTAGGTTTCGCGGATCATCAGCAAGGCAAGTAACACTTTGATCATACCTTTTCTACTACCCAGTTTTATTGCATTAGATCAATCCTCACACATTGCATGATTAGGATCTAATTAAATTATGGGATGGGAAGTAGTTGAGGTAGTACCTATTACCTGTTATATATCAAACCTTTGGGGAGTTACTTCTACGTTTGCCATTATGCCATGCTATGCTAGTAGACGTGGATTGGGTGAGTGATATCCATGACAGATGTGAGTTTTTTAATTAATGATTTATCTAAGGTGGCAACTTGAACACACATCTGGGTGGACTGAGGTACCTGGGTATTCCAGGATTGCCTTTTTTTTATGGACCGCCACCCGGGCTCAAAGGGATCATGGGACTATTCATACTAGAAACTTCCGTGTGCAGCCACAAGCTATTATGGGCTCTAGCATAGTTGACTAAGTCGTGCGAACTCTTACAGTGGTAGACTAGCAGATGTAGGGGATGTAGGTGGTACGGTCTACCCGATCGTAAGGTGCTAGCGCTTCTGAAAGACTATGTCTCGGTCATCCGTTTTCTCAAACACCATGTAGTGCAAGAAACCAAACGGAGGCGATCGAGTCTTGTGGGGAAAAGTGCGCAAACCTCTGCAGAGTGTAATAAACTAATCATGGTTAGCCGTGTCCCCGGTTATGGACGTTTTGAGTATCTAGTACTTGGATTATCATGTGAATCTCAACATGTTACTCTAAATTAGTTTTATTGGGTTTTGTTTAATGATGATGCTTAATTGGGATTGAGGATGCTGTCAACCATTCTCAATGTTTAACAACTACCATGATAGTTAAATAAAATTTATTCCTTTGCAGTAGGGAAAAATTGGCTTTACGCAAAACTGTAACCATAGAGCTTTCCACCAGCCAAATATGCATATAGTATAGCAGTTTCATTCCATTACTCTCTATGTGTTACATTGCCAGCATATTCCATGTGCTGACCCGTTTCGGGCTGCAACGTTAATGTTGCAGACTGTTCAGACGACGATTAAGGAGTTTTTAGGTCATGGTTCTATACTCAGTGATGCCATTGGAGTTGATGGACTCACTTATCTTCCAAGCCTTCCGTTGTTATCGTTATTAGATGGCCTTAAGCCATATTTATTGTAATATGTTCTCTTTTGAGACTCTCGATGTAATAAGTGTGTGATTGCTACTCTTTTATAAATCCTCCGAGTATTGTGTGGTGTCAGCATTACTGATCCAGGGATGACACCGGAGCACAGAGATCAGACTGTTTGAGGTCTGGTCGCTACAGAGAGCCAGTCCCAGACTAGCTTGGATGTTTACAGAGCACTCACACGGCCATACTGTCCTTTGGTCACATGACCATAGATGATGTTCTTGGCAGTGGAATCCAGTTGAACGAGCTTCTTGACATCAGCAACGGTGACACCTTCACCAGCCTTGGGAACGCCATTCTTGACGACATACCAGAGGTCGACATCAATGGCTTCCAGATGCATGCGCGTCTTATTCTTCCAGTAGGGATATTCAGTTCCATCAAAGACTGGGCACACAGCGGAGACTTTGATTATCCCTGCAGTCGACATAGCTAAAACTCCAGGTGGTTAAACCGAATCACACAGAACAAGGGAGTACCTTGCTTTGATACCAATTGAAAGTGCTTGTGATCGACTAGAGGGGGGTGAATAGGCAATTTTTATGAAAGTCTTCAAAACATGGAAGTTTCGAAGACAAACGATAGAAATAAACCTATTACCATGCAGCGGCAGGCAGACTACACTAAGCAAGCCATAGTCAAGTATTCAATGAAATGAAAGCACAAAGACTAATAGCAGCTAGGCAGTATAGATCAGGACGGAAGATAGTATGAAGCCAATCAGAACAAGTAGTCACACAGTGAAGACAAATAGATAATGCAAACAGGCAATGACTTCACAAGGACCAATCTGCAAATAAAGAGATGGGAAGGATAGAACCAATGGCTCGTTGAAGACAATGATTTGTTGGACCAGTTCCAGTTGCTGTGACAACTATACGTCTGGTTAGGGAGGCTGAGATTCAACTCAGAAGACCGCGTCTTCACCTTATTCCCCTTGAGCTAAGGACACCCAGTCCTCGCCCAATCACTCTGGTAAGTCTTCAAGGTAGACTTTCAAACCTTCACAAACTTCGTTCACCGATGATCCAGAATGACTCTTGGATGCTCAGAATGCGAGGCCTAACCGGCTGGAGGATTCACAGTCCTCAAGTGTAATAAGTCTTCAGATCACACAGACAGGGAGACTTCAGTGATGCCTAACACTCTTTGGCTCTGGGTGTTTAGGGCTTTGTCCTTGCAAGGAATTCTCTCTCAAAGGCTTCGAGGTGGGTTGCTCTCAAATGACAAAAGCCGTACACTAACTCTGAGCAGCCAACCAATTTATGGTGTAGGGGGTGGGCTATTTATAGCCACTAGGCAACCCGACCTGATTTGTCTGAAATGACCCTGGGTCACTAAGGAACTGACACGTGTTCCAACGGTCAGATTTCAAACACACACGGCAACTTTACTTGAGCTACAAGCAAAGCTGACTTATCCAGCTCTGGATAAGATTTGCTCTCATTGTCTTCGCTCGAAGACATAGGATTTTGGTTAAGCATCACTTTAGTCATTCTGACTGGTTCACTTGGACCCCAATTAACAGTACGGTGGTTCATATGACTCAACAAAGAAGAAAAAGAATGACGAAACAACTAAGTCTTCGCGCTCCATAGTCTTCACGCGATGTCTTCTCTTGTCACAGTCTTAAATGTGAATGTCTTCACATACCACCTTTGACTTCAATGTCTTCATACATTTTTAGGGGTCATCTCTGGTAGGAAAACCGAATCAATGAGGGACTTCTACCTGTGTTATCCCGCAATTCTCACAAACACATTAGTCCCTCGACCAGGTTTGTCGTCAATACTCCAAAACCATTCTGATGTCCAAATATAGGCTTCCAATATATCAATCTTTATGTCTCGACCATTTCGAGACTCCTCGTCATGTCCGTGATCATATCTGGGACTCCGAACTACCTTCGATACATCAAAACACATAAACTCATATTACCGATCGTCACCGAACTTACGGGTTCGAGAACTATGTAGACATGACCGAGACTCGTGTCCGGTCAACAACCAATAGCGGAACCTGGATGCTCATATTGGTTCCTACATATTCTACGAAGATCTTTATCGGTCAAACCGCATAACAACATACGTTGTTCCCTTTGTCATCGATATGTTACTTGCCCGAGATACGATCGTCGGTATCTCAATACCTAGCTCAATCTTGTTACCAGCAAGTATCTTTACTCGTTTCGTAATACATCATCCCACAACTAACTCATTAGTCGCATTGCTTGCAAGGCTTATATTGATGTGCATTACCGAGAGGGCCCAGAGATACCTCTCGACAATCGGAGTGACAAATCCTAATCTCGATCTATGCCAACTCAACAAGTACCATCGGAGACACCTGTAGAGCACCTTTATAATCACCCGGTTACGTTGTGACGTTTGGTAGCACACAAAGTGTTCCTCTGGTACTCGGGAGTTGCATAATCTCATAGTCATAGGAACATGTATAAGTCATGAAGAAAGCAATAGCAACAAACTAAACGATCATCATGCTAAGCTAACGGATGGGTCAAGTCAATCATATCATTCTCTAATGACGTGATCTCGTTAATCAAATGACAACTCATGTCTATGGTTAGGAAACATAACCATCATTGATTCAATGAGCTAGTCAAGTAGAGGCAAACTAGTGACACTCTATTTGTCTATGTATTCACACATGTACTAAGTTTCCGGTTAATACAATTCTAGCATGAATAATAAACATTTATCATGATATAAGGAAATACAAATAATAACTTTATTATTGCCTCTAGGGCATATTTCCTTCATATACATGATGTTAAACAGACACACACACGCACGCACACACACACACAGGTTCATAGAATAGGAATATCGTGTGAGTGTGAAGCCACAGGAAGTGAGATACAAATGGAGTACGTACAAGAAGAGAAGAGGTGACGAATATTCCTTCAAACCTAGACTAAGGAGTAGTACTCCCTCCATCTAGGTGTTAAGTCATCTTACGAAAATTAGATATTCCCAAAATGTTTAGGCGTCGTCCATTAAATTCGCATCTCAATCCCCTCCCGGCCTCGTTGCTAGCAAGCGTTGTTACTGAGGGAGCGTTTGGATCCTTAGCAAGAACACTTTATAGCCTAGCCGGGCAAGGTTAGGCGTTTGGAACTATTAAAATATGTTAGCTTTTATGGGCCAGCTAGCTTGGGTGGGCTAGAAAAACCTTGCTAGCTCAGGAGAGCCAAATCGTGTCGCTTCAGATGGAAAACTTCGCGCACGGAAAAATCAGCGACCCACTCATGACAATGATTTTCACGGGGCAAGGCTGGTAAGAAAAAGAACTAAACCGTTTGACCAGGCAAGGATGGAAAAGCAAAAGCTGGCTAGCTGGGCTAGCCATAGTGGGAGTAACTTAGGTAGTAACATAGCACATCCAAAGAAAAAATTGCTTATGTGGCATGGAGTTAATGAGGAAAGAGATGCTTGTGGTAACATAATATGTTACTGTAACATAACACACCCCGAGGTAAAATGAGTCTATATCTCAATTAATGAAGACTTGCATGTTACCATCCATATGTTACTACCCACTATGAAGGTAGTAACATAGACTAGTAACATATGCATGTTACTAGTCCAAGTTACTCACCACTATGACCAACCTAAGCAATGTAACCAAATGCTCCTTACTCTGCCTTGTTATCTCCCTCGGAAACCCAATGCATGGAGCGCAACTACGCGTTGATCAGTCAAGAAATCAAAGTCGGCTTGCATGCGAGTTAATACGTGGCCCTGCATGATAGCTAAAACGGCATCTCTGAGTTGTTGTGATTAATTGTTGCGTTTAGAGACAGAAATCAGGGCTTTGATTGGAGGAAGGACCTGTCAAGTTTCCCCTCTTCCAATCTGCTTGCACCTTGGTCCCACTGCACCTTCTAACGTGACTTACACCTAGACGGAGGGAGTAGTACGAGATATGGTGGCACGCTGATTTTTTTTGAAACTTGGTGGCACACTGACTTAGGTCGAATACAAGTGCCCAAAATTATTGGAAGAGAGCAAAGTGTACAAACTAAATAATTAAAAGAGTAAAATGCACTGTTGGTCATTGAAATTATCATATAAGTTCACTTTCGTCACTGTACTCAGGAATACGGTCGATACAGTCACTATATACGTGATGAGGTGATTATACGGTCACTGCGAGATCGTATAGCTCTGTATTCATCCATTTTGACCACTCAAACCTCCAATTGTGATTAACTAGTGGCAAATATAGTTTTCTACCTTTAGTAGCAGCACACGCATGCAGCACGCAGCTTACAGTGCATGCGCACGCACTAGCACGGACTCAAGTCACACGCTGGCCTCTATTGCCGCAAGTTCATGCAGTACCTCGCCTGTTGTCCGCCGTTCCCGTTGTTGACCCTGCCAGTCGACCCGTTGCTCTACCACTACGCCAAGTCCGAGCTCTCATTGCTTGTGGCGCAACGCATATGAACTCCATCTACATGAGATGACATGGCCATCAATGATGATTATGATGACACCCACACTAGGTTGCTCTACTCACCTTGTGCGCATGATTGCCATGCGGTTGTCGAAGTACGACCCTGCGGCCTCAACTTCGTCGTCGATCTATGTGTGTGCGTGCTACATGCTAACTAGTGTGTGCCTACCCGCTTCGTGCTAGTGTGCGAGTGCATGCATGCGCATTGTGTCATGTTATAATAAGGATTCACTTAAAATAGTACGTGAGCGAACAGAGGGATCAATTGGACAGTGTTCATGAGCAGTAGCGAGATGTGTGAGGTAAGATACACCACTGTCGCTTTTATTTTTTATTATTAATTTGTTTGTTTCACCCTCTAACTGGTGGGACCCAACATACTACGTGGAGAGAGGTAAGGTGACTAAGGCTGCATTATTTCTGTACTACCAACACTGCTTTAAATCCTAAAAGACCTTACCACCATAGCCACATGACATGATTATGATTTAAATCCCAATGACTCCCACACAAAAAAAACACAGCATGCTTGTCATATGAATGCAGGAATGTATAAAAGGTTATTTTCCTCTCGTTAATCATAACGTGAGGGTGGTGTAGCTGGTTAGCCTGTTCGCTCATCAAACCAGAGGTCTCTGGTTCGATAACCGCACTTGATCATAATTTTTTTGACTTCTTTCTTCCACCCAATGATAGGTAGGCCCCGCATGACAAAGACATAAAGTGATCTAGGGCGGTGTCAGGAGGATTCTTTGACTGGTCAAAATGAATGGATACGGAGCTATACGATCTCGCAGTGACCGTATAATCACCTCATCACGTATATAGTGAAGGTATTCTTGAGTACAGTGACCAAAGTGAACTTAGAAATTACTCTCAATACGCCCTAGTTTCTTAGCACCCGCTATAACCCTTAGTACATACGGTGGCACACTAACTTAGGCCGAATACAAGTGCCCAAAATATTTAAAATTGGAGGATGGTACAGCCCACCTTTCCGATATTTTGATTGTGTGTGTTTCAGTTGTTGTTCACTTCGGAGGGTCGTGTACCACACGTGAACGTTAGTAAGTGCGACCGGGAGGCGTGCACTGTTAATTGCGAGTAGACTCCTTCGAGCGTTAAATTTTCTTCATGTATTAGCATTGCCCCTAGTATTTTTCTTCACTACGTTAAATAAAGAGTTATGTTTCATGCACAATTTAAAATGATTTTTATGGAGAGAAAAAGAAAACCACTCCATCTATATACGATGTAGCCTCAGTGCTTGTTTTCTAGGGTTTGCACTCTTCACACTCTCTCACCCTCTCTAGATCTAAACAAGACTTAATTGGCCTCTCTCTCTCACCCCTCACTGCTGGTCAAAGAGCCAGCAGGATCCGTCCGCCAGGAAGGGAAGGAGGCTTAACGCTGTCGCCGTCGGCGAGGGAAGGAATGCACTACCGGCGTGGTTGTTCTCTTTCACCCAGCGGCGGCACGGGAGGGCTGTCGGTGTCAAAACTGGTAGATCTCGGGTAGGGGATCCCAAACTATGCGTCTAAGTATTGATGGTAACATGAGACAAGGGACACAATGTTTTACCCAAGTTCAGGCCCCTTGATGGAGGTAATACCCTACATCCTGCTTGATTGACTTTGATGAGTATAGGGGTTACAAGAGTTGATCTACCACGAGATCTTAATGGCTAAACCCTAATTGTCTAGCCTGTATGATTATGATTGCCTCTATGGACTAAAACCTCCAGTTTATATAGACACCGGAGGGGGCTAGGGTTGTACAGAGTCGGTTTATAGAGAAAGAAATATGCATATCTGCATGCTAAGCTTGCCTTCCACGCCAAGGGGGGTCGCATCCGGACACGGGAGGAAGTCTTCTGTCTTGTATCTTCACGGCCCATTAGTCCGGCACATGTCATATAGTCCGGACGCCCGAGGACCCCTTAATCTAGGACTCTCTCAGTAGCCCCTGAACCAGTCTTTAATGACGACGCGTTCGGCACGCAGATTGTCTTCGGCATTGCAAGGCGGGTTCCTCCTCCGAATACTTCAAAGTAGTCCTTGAACACAGAAAATGTGTCTAGCTCTGCAAGACAGGCACCACATATAGCCACAAAGAGTACAATATTTCACAAGTCCCATCTACTGACAACTTTTTTGTAGCGAGACATAGCTTCTCGCTCCATATTTCGAGGTGCGGTTTTCATTGGCACGTCTTATCGAAGCAGAGATCGTGTCCCCTTATCACGGGATTCTCATCAATACGGGTGTGGGTAATCCAACCGCACCATCCGCACGACCCTTGGGGAATAGGTGAGTTTTAAGGCGAGTGGGGAGGCGCTTGACATTTGCTGCCTTTATAAGAGGATAAAGATCCATTCTTTCTCCCATGCCTTATTCCTCTCTGCCCATCCGTTCTCGAGCTCCAGCGCCCAAGCTTCCATCCTTTCCGCCTCCAAAAAGCACTCTGACCATGTCCGGATCCGGAACGCAGGGCAAGTGGATGGCCTCCTCCATCACGGAGGGGAACATCACAGAGCTCCGGGAAGCGGGGTACTTGGCCCAAGGAATCACCCACCGGCTTCCGACCAAGGGGCAGATCGTCCCCACCCCGAAGCCCAATGAGAGGGTGGTATTCATCCCCCACTTCATCTGCGGG
This sequence comes from Triticum urartu, assembly GCF_003073215.2. Lineage (NCBI taxonomy): Eukaryota > Viridiplantae > Streptophyta > Magnoliopsida > Poales > Poaceae > Triticum > Triticum urartu. The sequence continues at coordinate 273,331,332 of NC_053023.1, forward strand.
TTAGGATTTCCCCTCCACCCCTTTGTCCGTGGACTCATGTTCTACTGCGGGCTAGATTTCCACGATCTAGCCCCGAATTCTTTCCTCAACATCTCGGCATTCACTGTCGTGTGTGAGGCCTTCCTCCACATCCCACCCCACTTCGGATTATGGCTGAAGATCTTCAATGTGAAGCCGAAAGTGGTGGATGGTCAACACGCAGAGTGCGGAGGTGCCATGGTGAGCAAACTATCCAATATCACATGGCCCACTGGCACCTTTGTGGAAACCGTCAAGGGGTGGCAGAAGCAGTGGTTCTATGTCACCGAGCCCCACGACACCACCTGGGCCGCGGCTCCCGAATTCAAGTCCGGGCCCCCAATGCGGCTTACCTCCTGGCTAAAAAAGGGCCTGGACCGGTCGTCATCACACGAGATATCGGCGCTGCAGGTTGCTACCTCTTGAGCAATGCGTTGGTTTTCCCTTGAAGAGGAAAGGGTGATGCAGTAGAGCAGCGTAAGTATTTCCCTCAGGTTTTGAGAACCAAGGTATCAATCCAGTAGGAGGCCACACACGAGTCCCTCACACCTACACAAACAAATAAGTCAATCCCTTCACAGTCACCTACGAGAGTGAGATCTGATAGATATGATAAGATAATATTTTTGGTATTTTTATGATAAAGAGAAATAAAGATGCAAGTAAAATAAATGGCAAAGCAAATAACTAAGTATTGGAAGATTAATATGATGGAAAATAGACCCGGGGGCCATAGGTTTTGCTAGAGGCTTCTCTCGAGAGCATAAGTATTACGGTGGGTGAACAAATTAATGTTGAGCAATTGACAGAATTGAGCATAGTTATGAGAATATCTAGGTATGATCATGTATATAGGCATCACGTCCAAGACAAGTAGACCGACTCCTGCCTGCATCTACTACTATTACTCCACACATCGACCGCTATCCAACATGCATCTAGAGTATTAAGTTCAAGAGAACAGAGTAACGCTTTAAGCAAGATGACATGATGTAGAGGGATAAACTCATGCAATATGATATAAACCCCATCTTGTTATCCTCGATGGCAACAATACAATACATGCCTTGCTGCCCCTACTATCACTGGGAAAGGACACCGCAAGATTGAACCCAAAGCTAAGCACTTATCCCATTGCAAGAAAGATCAATCTAGTAGGCCAAACCAAACTGATAATTCGAAGAGACTTGCAAAGATAACCAATCATACATAAAATAATTCACAGAAGATTCAAATATTGTTCATAGATAAATTTGATCATAAACCCACAATTCATCGATCTCAACAAACACATCGCAAAAGAAGATTACATCGAATAGATCTCCACAAGAGAGGGGGAGAACTTTGTATTTAGATCCAAAAAGAGAGAAGAAGCCATCTAGCTAATAACTATGGACCCGTAGGTCTGAAGTAAACTACTCACACTTCATCGGAGAGGCTATGGTGTTGATGTAGAAGCCCTCCGTGATCGATACCCCCTCCGGTGGAGCTCCGAAAAAGGCCCCAAGATGGGATCTCGTGGATACAGAAAGTTACGGCGGTGGAATTAGGGCTTTGGCTCCATATGTGGTAGTTTGGGGTACGTAGGTATATATAGGAGGAAGGAGTACGTCGATGGAGCAACATGGGCCCCACAAGGGTGGAGGGCGCGCCTAGGGGGGGTAGGCGCACCCCCTACCTCGTGCCTTCCTGGTTGATTGCTTGACATAGGGTCCAAGTCCTCTGGATCATGTTCGTTCCAAAAATCACGTTCCCGAAGGTTTCATTCTGTTTGGACTCTGTTTGATATTCTTTTTCTGCGAAACCCTAAAATAGGCAAAAAAACAGCAATTCTGGGCTGGGCCTCCGGTTAATAGGTTAATCCCAAAAATAATATAAAAGTGTATAATAAAGCCCAATAATGTCCAAAACAGGATATAATATAGCATGGAACCATATAAATTATAGATACGTTGGAGACGTATCAAGCATCCCCAAGCTCAATTCCTACTCGTCCTCGAGTAGGTAAATGATAAAAAACATAATTTTTGATGTGGAATGCTACTTAGCATAATTTCAATGTAATTCTCTTAATTGTGGTATGAATATTAAGATCCAAAAGATTCAAGACAAAAGTTTAATATTGACATAGAAATAATAATACTTCAAGCATACTAACTAAGCAATTATGTCTCTTCAAAATAACATGGCCAAAGAAAGTTATCCCTACAAAATCATATAGTCTGGCTATGCTCCATCTTCACCACACAAAGTATTCAAATCATGCACAACCCCGATGACAAGCCAAGCAATTGTTTCATACTTTTGATGTTCTCAAACTTTTTCAATCTTCACGCAATACATGAGCGTGAGCCATGGACATAGCACTATAGGTGGAATAGAATGGTGGTTGTGGAGAAGACAAAAAGGGAGAAGATAGTCTCACATCAACTAGGCGTATCAATGGGTTATGGAGATGCCCATCAATAGATATCAATGTGAGTGAGTAGGGATTGCCATGCAACGGATGAACTAGAGCTATAAGTATATGAAAGCTCAACAAAAAGAAACTAAGTGGGTGTGCATCCAACTTTCTTGCTCACGAAGACCTAGGGCATTTGAGGAAGCCCATCGTTGGAATATACAAGCCAAGTTCTATAATGAAAATTTCCCACTAGTATATGAAAGTGATAGCATAACAGACTCTCTATCATGAAGATCATGGTGCTACTTTGAAGCACAAGTGTGGAAAAAAAGGATAGTAGTATTGCCCCTTTTTATTTATTCCTTTTTTGGGCCTTTTTTTATTTGGCCTTTCTCTTTTTTTATTGGGACAATACTCTATGAATGATGATCATCACACTTCTATTTGCTTACAACTCAATGATTACAACTCGATACTAGAACAAAGTATGCCTCTATATGAATGTCTCCGGCGGTGTACCGGGATAGAAATGATGTATGAGTGACTTATATGAAAGAATCATGAACTTTGGCTTTGCCACAACTAAAATCTTAACTACATGATCATGTGAAGCAATATGACAATGATGGAGCGTGTCATACTAAACGGAACGGTGGGAAGTTGCATGGAAATATATCTCGGAATGGCTATGGAAATGCCATGATAGGTAGGTATGGTGGCTGTTTTGAGGAATGTATATGGTGGGTGTATGATACCGGCAAAAGGTGGGCGGTATTAAAGAGGCTAGCAATGGTGGAAGGGTGAGAGTGTGTATAATCCATGGACTCAACATTAGTCATAAATAACTCACATACTTATTGCAAAAATCTATTAGTTATAGAAGCAAACTACTACGCGCATGCTCCTAGGGGGATAGATTGGTAGGAAAAGACCATTGCTCGTCCCCGACCACCACTCATAAGGAGGACAATCAATAAATACATCATGCTCCGACTTCTTAACATAACGGTTAACCATACGTGCATGATACGGGAATCACAAACTTTAACACAAGCATTTCTAAAATTCACAACTAATCAACTAGCACGACTCTAATATCACCATCTCCATATCTCAAAACAATTATCAAGTTTCAAACTTCACATAGTATTCAACACACTCATAAGAAAATTTTATTATTAATCTTGAATGCCTAACATAATTAAAGCAAATTACCATGATGTTTTGTAGGACTATCAAAATAATCTAAGTGAAGCATGAGAGAACAATGGTTTCTATAAAACAAATCCACCAACGTGCTCTAAAGGATATAAGTGAAGCACTAGAGCAAAAACTATATAACTCAAAAGATATAAGTGAAGCACATAGCGTATTCTAAAAATTTCTGAATCATGAGTGTCTCTCTCAAAAAGGTGTGTGCAGCAATGATGATTGTGGAAAACAAACAAATAAAGACTCAAATAATACAAGACGCTCCAAGCAAAACACATATCATGTGGTAAATAAAAATATAGCTCCAAGTAAAGTTATCGATAGAAGTAGACGAAAGAGGGGATGCCTTCCGGGGCATCCCCAAGCTTTGGCTTTTAGGTGTCCTTAGATTATCTTGGGGGTGACATGGGAATCCCCAAGCTTAGGCTCTTGCCATTCCTTGTTCCATAATCCATCAAATCTTTACCCAAAACTTGAAAACTTCACAACACAAAACTTAAAGTAGAAAATCTCGTGAGCTTCGTTAGCGAAAGAAAACAAAACACCACTTAAAGGTACTGTAATGAACTCGTTATTTATTTATATTGGTGTTAAACCTACTGTATTCCAACTTCTCTATAGTTTATAAACTATTTTACTAGCCATAGATTCATCAAAATAAGCAAATAACACATGGAAAACAGAATCTGTCAAAAACAGAAAAGACTGTAGTAATCTGTAGCTAACGCAAGATCTGGAACCCCAAAAATTCTAAAATAAATTTCTGGATGTGAGGAATTTATCTATTAATAATCTGCAAAAATAATTAACTAAATAGAACTTTCCAAATAAAAATGGCAGAAGTTCTCGTGAGCACTAAAGTTTCTGTTTTTTACAGCAAGATTAAAAAGACTTTCCCCAAGTCTTCCCAACGGTTCTACTTGGCACAAACACTAATTAAACACAAAAAACACAACCAAAACAGAGGATAGATAAATTATTTATTACTAAACATGAGCAAAAAGCAAGGAATGCAAATAAAATTGGGTTGCCTCCCAACAAGCGCTATCGTTTAACGCCCCTAGCTAGGCATAAAAGCGAAGATATATCTAGGTATCTTTAGTTGGTAATTATTTAATGAGACATATATCATCTTTAGGAGTTTCTTTCCTTTTATCAATAATCAAACTTCTAGGCACAGAATCGAAAAAAATCATTATTAGCAAATGGTTCCTTAATGATAGTAAAAAGATTAGGATGAATACTTATAGATTTGAGATCCGTAGTTTCTTTGCTAGAGGATTCACCCTTATTTTTAGGAACATACATAAGCTTGGCAATTTTAGTTGGAGGACTTGGGGTATTCTTTAAAGACGAAAAAGCGGTTCCCAAGTTGGTAATGATACCCTCAAGTTTATCGATTCTAGTGGAATCATGATTTATTCTTTCATTAACTATGGGTTCCTTCTCCTTAATATTTTTCAAAGTGACTCCTACTTTAGATCCATATTGAGTAATTTGGTTGTGGATATTTTTATTTAAATTTTCAATTAACTCTACGGTAGCAACTTTATTTTCAATAATTTCAACTTTTTGCATTACATGCTCCAAAGTTAACATAGTTCCATTAACCAAAAGAGGGGGTGAGCCAAATAAATCTATCATAGAATTATAGGAATCAAAAGTGTGGCTACCCAAGAAGTTCCCTCCGGTAATGGTGTCAAGGAAATATCTGTGCCAAAGAATAGCACATACATAAAAATTGCGAAGAAGAATAGAAGTAGATTGCTTCCTGGTAGATCTATTTTGAGCATTGCAAATTCTATACCAAGCGTCTTTTAGGTTTTCTCCGTCCCTTTGCTTAAAATTAAGAACTTCATTTTCGGGAGACAACGAAGATGATAGGGGACTAGCCATAATGACAAGCAAGCAATCCGACACACAAGCAAACAAGAAACAGTCAAAAAGAGGCGAATAGAGAAAGAGAGGGAGGATGGAGAGAGAGAGGGCGAATAAAACGACAAGGGTGAAGTGGGGGAGAGGAAAACGAGAGGCAAATGGCAAATAATGTAATGCAGGAGATAAGGGTTTGTGATGGGTACTTGGTATGTTGACTTTTGCATAGACTCCCCGGCAACGGCACCAGAAATCCTTCTTGCTACCTCTTGAGCACTGCGTTGGTTTTCCCTTGAAGAGGAAAGGGTGATGCAGTAGAGCGGCATAAGTATTTCCCTCAATTTTTGAGAACCAAGGTATCAATCCAGTAGGAGGCCACGCACGAGTCCCTTGCACCTACACAAACAAATAAACTCCTCGCAACCAACGCGATAAAGGGGTTGTCAATCCCTTCACGGTCACCTACGAGAGTGAGATCTTCTAGATATGATAAGATAATATTTTTGGTATTTTTATGCTAAAGAGAAATAAAGATGCAAGTAAAATAAATGGCAAAGGAAATAACTAAGTATTGGAAGATTAATATGATGGAAAATAGACCCGGGGGCCATAGGTTTCACTAGAGGCTTCTCTTGAGAGCATAAGTATTACGGTGGGTGAACAAATTACTATTGAGCAATTGAGAGAATTGAGCATAGTTGTGAGAATATCTAGGTATGATCATATATATAGGCATCATGTCCAAGACAAGTAGACCGACTCCTGCCTGCATCTACTACTATTACTGCACACATCGACCGCTATCCAGCATGCACCTAGAGTATTAAGTTCAAGAGAACAGAGTAACACTTTAAGCAAGATGACATGATGTAGAGGGATAAACTCATGCAATATGATATAAACCCCATCTTGTTATCCTCGATGGCAACAATACAATACGTGCCTTGCTGCCCCTACTGTCATTGGGAAAGGACACTGCAAGATTGAACCCAAAGCTAAGCACTTCTCCCATTGCAAGAAAAATCAACTAGTAGGCCAAACCAAACTGATAATTCGAAGAGACTTGCAAAGATAACCAATCATACATAAATGAATTCAGAGAAGATTCAAATATTGTTCATAGATAAACTTGATCATAAACCCACAATTCATCGGTCTCAACAAACACACTGCAAAAGATGATTACATCGAATAGATCTCCACAAGAGAGGGGAGAACTTTGTATTGCGATCCAAAAAGAGAGAAGAAGCCATCTAGCTAATAACTATGGACCCGTAGGTCTGAAGTAAACTACTCACACTTCATCGGGGAGGCTATGGTGTTGATGTAGAAGCCCTCTGTGATCGATACCCCCTCCGGCGGAGCTCCGGAAAAGGCCCCAAGATGGGATCTCGTGGATATAGAAAGTTACGGCGGTGGAATTAGGGTTTTTGCTCCGTATCTAGTAGTTTGGGGGTACGTAGGTATATATAGGAGGAAGGAGTACGTCGGTGGAGGAACATGGGCCCCACGAGGGTGGAGGGCGCGCCTGGGGGGTAGGCGCGCCACCCTACCTCGTGGCTTCCTGGTTGATTGCTTGACGTAGGGTCCAAGTCCTCTGGATCATGTTCGTTCCAAAAATCACGTTCCCGAAGGTTTCATTCCGTTTGGACTCCGTTTGATATTCTTTTTCTACGAAACCCTAAAATAGGCAAAAAACAACAATTCTGGGCTGGGCCTCCGGTTAATAGGTTAGTCCCAAAAATAATATAAAAGTGTATAATAAAGCACAATAATGTCCAAAACAGGATATAATAAAGCATGGAACAATAAAAAATTATAGATACGTTGGAGACGTATCACAGGTGCTGGTCAAGAGCATGGTGGACAAGAACATCAAGAGAAACTCCTGCTCTAATAATAATTGTCTACCTTGCAATGCTGTCCCTCCCACCATACATAAATCAGTTGTTAAAAACCTCACTGCCTCTTTCTATAAGGTTGCTGAGGGGGAGCTGGAGGACAAGCTGGCCAAGAAGCCCAAGAGAAGGCAAGAGGTTGTTTTGGACAAGGTGCCCTTGGCCAAAGGAGAAGAACATACCTCCAACCATTCATAATGTTTAGGTCCCTTAATTGGAGTACTGTATGGAGGGTGTATGTTTGTACCCTCACTCCTAGTTTGATGCTGCTTTTGGTTGATGTAAGATTTGGATATTGAAACTTTATGAACCCTATAGATCTGGTGAAGTGCTACCCTATTAATACCTCTTTGCTGTATGAGTGGATGCCATACTGGATGTGTGTTTTGCTGTGGATCTGGCTTTTGCCCAACTCTCTTTTATGTGTGAAGGATCAAGTGCTGGTACTTGACCTCTGGTACAAAAAACTTATGTGTTTCCATGAATAACACAAACAGAAGCCGGAGTATTCTCAACTGGAACATTAGAGGTATAAATTCTGAGGACAATGGTTGGCCTTGAGGCACAAAATTGATGAGAGTGACTGCAACATCTTGTGTCTTCGGGAAACCAAGAGGAAGATTTTTAATGCAGCTTACTTAAAAAATTTTTGCCCTTCCAGACTTAATAAATTTGCCTTCCTACCCTCTGTTGGAGCATCTGGGGGTCTCCTTATGGCTTGGAATGGCTCTCGGTTTTCTGGAGAAGTCATTGCACAAAATAGGTTTTCACTTTCAGTACAGTTTACCAGTCTGCTCTCCAATCAGTCTTGGATCATCTCTAATATTTATGGGCCTTGTGATCCACAAGAAAAAAAGAGTTTATTAACTGGTTCCTGAATATTCACATGCCTGATAATGTTGATTGGATTTTAATGGGTGATTTCAACCTTATGAGAGCACCATCAGATAGGAACAGACCTGGGGGAGATGTTAATGATATGCTTATGTTCAATGAGGCTATAAGTAATCAAGGCTTAATTGAATTACCTTTGCATGGCAGAAAGTTTAGTTGGAGCAATATGCAGCATGATCCTCTGCTGGTAAAACTGGATTGGTTTTTCACTTCTGCCTCTTGGATGACTACCTTCCCAAACACAATGGTACTACCCCTTGCAAAACCTATTTCAGATCATCTGCCCTGTGTTATTAAAGTTGGTACTTCTATCCCAAAGGCAAAAGTTTTCAGATTTGAAAACTACTGGCTCCAACATTCTGACTTTAAATAGATAGTTGCAAATGCTTGGAATATCTGAGTTGGCGATCTTGATGCTGTTAAAACCTTGAATGCTAAGTTTAAAAACTTAAGAAGAGCTTTGAAGTTGTGGGCAAAAACCTTGTCCTGTCTGAAAACTCAAATTGCAAAGTTGAATGAGTTCATTTTCCTGTGGGACCTCTTTGAAGAATTTAGAGAGTTGGACATTCATGAATGGAATTGCAGGGCTATTCTTAAAGAGCATCTGCTTATTCTTTTGAGGAACCAAAAGATTTATTGGAAACAAAGAGGAAAAATCAAGGGGGTGAAGTTTGGAGATGAGAACACAAAGTTTTTCCACACTAAAGCTTCAATTAATTACAGGCATAATCATATTGTTGTTCTCCAAAATGATGACCAAGTTGAAATATCTAATCATGCTGGGAAAGCTGCAATTCTTTTAGACACTTACAAAAAAATAATGGGCACATCCCAAAATACCTCAATGCATTTTGATTTGGCTTCCTTGTTTGGGCAGAGACAACACTCAGATATCTTTGATAATCTTGAACTGTCTTTTACTGAAGAGGAAATTGATGATGTGGTCAAAAACCTTCCAACAGACAAATCACCAGGCCAAGATGGTTTTAACAATGAATTTCTCAGGTCTTGCCGGAACATTATTAAGGGAGATATGCTCAAATTCATATATGATTTCCATGCAGGTCAAATTTCTCTTGAGAGCTTAAATACTTCATACATTACTCTCATTCCTAAGGGAAGTACTCCCTTGATAGCAAATGATTTTAGACCAATCTCTCTATTAAACTGCTGTCTGAAGATTATCACTAAACTGATGGCTAACAGGTTGCAGAAAGTGATTCTTAAGTTGGTACATATCAACCAATATGGTTTTCTGAAGGAAAGATCAATACATGATTGTTTGGGCTGGGCATATGAATATCTACACCAATGTCATAAGTCTAAAGATGAGATTATTGTGCTTAAACTAGACTTTGAAAAGGCTTTTGACACAATTGAGCACCAGGAAATACTGGATATTTTAAAGGCCAAAGGTTTTGGGGACAGATGGATTTCATGGATCAAAATGCTCTTCACTTCTGCCTCATCTGCTATCTTGCTAAATGGTGTCCCTGGAAAAAAGTTTTATTGCCTTAGAGGTGTGAGGCAGGGGGACCCTCTATCCCCTCTTCTGTTTGTGCTTGCTGCTGATCTCCTTCAGTCAATTCTCAACAAAGCAATGCACATGGGATTGTTATCTGCTCCCCTACAAGTGGAGTCATGCCCTAATTTTCCAATTGTCCAGTATGCAGATGACACCCTGGTTATTCTACAAGCATATGCAAAGCAACTACATTGTATTAAAGCCCTCCTCAATACTTTTGCAGATGCCACTGGACTTAGGGTAAACTACAAAAAATCCAGTATGATTCCAATAAATGTGCCAGAAGAAAAGATGGAGATTTTGGTAAATACTTTTCATTGCAAGAAGGAATCTTTTCCAATCCATTATTTGGGAACACCTTTAGGCCTTCATAAGCCTATTGTTGAGCAATGTTTTCCTCTTGTCACAAGACTGCAAAAGAAACTTATGGGTTTGTCCTCATTTATGACAATGGCTGGAAGATTGTTGTTGGTGAAATCTGTCCTCAATTCTTTGTTGATCTATCTCATGGGATGCCTTGATGTGCCAGTCACAATCAAAACCCAGGCCATAAAGTACTTGAGACACTGCCTGTGGAGAGGCCCTGATCTGAAGGACCACAGACCTGCCATGGTGGAATGGAGCACTGTGTGTAGACCCAAAAATCAAGGAGGATTGGGTGTCATGGATATCTTTATCCAGAATAAGGCTCTGTTGCTTAAGAATCTGCACAAGTTCTATAACAGACACAATACCCCCTGGGTAAACTTGATCTGGGAATCATATTACAACAATGATACACTACCTGGTAATAACTGGATTGGATCATTTTGGTGGAAGGCAAATCTTAAGCTCATTGATAACTATAAGTCCTTGGCCAGATGCAACATAGGGGATGGCAAGAGTGCCTTCTTTTGGACTGATCTATGGCACTCTAATTGTCTGCAAGACATGTTCCCTCATTTATTCTCTTTTGTGAAGAACAAGAATGCTACTGTCCACAGCATTCCCCAAGTAGAATACTTAGAGGATCTATTCCACCTACCCCTGACTGTGCAAGCTTTCCAGGAATTTGAGGCTATGGAAGACATTTGTATTGATCTAAGGGCTTCTGATACACTAGATTGCACTGACACTTGGAGCTACATTTGGGGAAATGAGCACTTCTCAGTGGCTAAGGCCTACAAAGTCATGATGGGAGTCAAAATTGTGCCACAGCAGTTCAACTGGATCTGGAATTCCTCTTGTCAACCAAAACACAAGGTGTTTTTTTTTGGAGATTGCTGCATGACAGGCTCAATACCAGAAACCTTTTGAGAAGGAAAACTTTCCATTTGGCGAACTACAACTGTGCTGTCAACAATTGTCCACAGGAAGAAACTCTTCACCATCTTTTCTGGACCTGTCCTTTTGCAGCTCAATGTTGGGACTTGATTTGCCCTTCAAGACAGGCAAATGTATCAATCCTGGAAGCTTTTCTTGATCTCAAACAAAAGCTACATGTACCTTTTTTCATGGAAATAATCATCCTTGCTTCCTGGGCTATCTGGATCTCAAGGAACAATTTGATCTTCCAAGCAGTTCAACCTAGCATTCAGAGGTGGAAAGCTATTTTCCTGGAGGAGCTCAATCTTCTAAGATTTAGAATTAAGAAGAGTTATGCTGTATTTTATTGCTCCTGGCTTGACAATCTTGTGTTGTAATCCTAGACCATAGTTTTTTCTTTTCTTTCTGTTGCTTTGCTCGTTGGCTTATCTCAAGCCTTTTGTATAGTGGAACCTTTGTTGTTTCTGTTTTTAATTAAATAAAAATTGCAGTGGGGTTTTGCCCTACTGTGTACAGTCAAAAAAAAACATCAAGCTCATCAATGTGATCCAGGTGATTCTTTTTCGCCGGATCCTTCCCTGCCAAAGCCGGACTTGCCATCTGTGGGAGTTTGATCTAGCCAAGCACCAGACCTTGCGACAGTTCTTCGGCTCCACGCACGAAGATATCTGGAAGGTGCTTTTCAAGGCCAATCAGACGTGGCCGCAGACGTCCGAGGACCGCAGATACGACCTGACCCATCTAGCCAGTCCGGTAAGTTCTTCACACTTCAAGGTGTATCTCTTCCTGCGCATTCGAGGAAGATGTCTAAGTTTCTCCATTTGTCTTTTCAGAGCTGGATAAAGAAGGCGGAGCGGATCTAGTGTCTGGCTCTGTTGCCCGAAAACCCAGCCATCCCGCTCCTGATGAAGATGCTGGTTCCGGTGCCCTACCAGGCGCCAGAGAAGAAGGCCAAGAAGAAGGGCCAGGAGACAAGAAGCGGCCTCCGCCATAGAGGCACTTCGGACGCAACATTCCAAGACGCCGAAACCCACTCCTCCCCCACTGAGAACGACGAGGAGGAGGAAAGCAATTCCCCCCCCCCCCCCGAGGGGGAAGGAAAAAAAGGGCGGCCTCCATGGATCTGGAGGCAGCGGCGTCCAAGAAAGGGAGGGTCTCCCCTGCGGATGATTTTGAATCGGACACCGACAGCAGCCCTGAGTGGCGTCCCAAGAAGAAGCCCCTGGCCGGATAGTAAGTACTCAAAGGCACTTACACACACACACACACACACACACACACACACACACATATATATATATATATATCCAGCTTTTAACTTCATGGTTTTAATATGTTGAATCATGTGCTATAGTCTGGCTCTCGCTCACCTCCAGCGATCCTCATCTTCGGGGAATTCGTTGGATCCAAAGGTGATGGACAGTGGGTCGCTTCCGCCGGCCTCCTCCCCCAAGACTATGGACGACGCTGAAGTGTTGTCCCGAAGGACCCTCCCGGGCCAGGGAGATGTATAGGAGGCCGCCGAGGTGGTGCCAGAGGGTGAAACCTCGGCGGCCGGACACATGGGGGAGCAGACCCCCTGGAGACTAGCGACGGGGGCCATACCCAATTCAGCCCCCAGACGAATACTATTTTGGAAGCTTGTACGGCTCCGGAATCAAGTAAGCAGCCTCCTTTGAAAGGAGTAGGTGCACCTATTCTGCCGGTGACCTCTGTCCATCCAGAGGCACCAGATACTCTACTGGATGCGCTCCAAGGTGCTTCCATTGTAGAGGAACACCGTATCCTTATGGGTACGGTGGTTGAAAGGGTTTAGTCTGCTAAGATCGGACTGACCGAAGCCTGTGCCAGCCTTCTAATAGGCTTTGAGGTACGTGACACAATTATGCAAAAAGGACGTAGTAGTATAGACAGTAGCCCCCGAGACTTTGTCCGGTGTTCGAAAAGAAATGCCGGACAAAGGATCGAATAATTTTCGCAGGAGACTAATCATATATGTCTATGTAAATAAGCAGGCGTCGTGATGGCTGCGACCTCCCATTCTGCCAAAGTAGCCAAACTGTAGCAGAGGCTGAGGCAGGCCGATCAGGAGCTCGGTCGCGTCAAAAAATAGCTTGAGGACAAGCAAGGTATATAATGACCTATTTTAGATCATTAAAATGATAAGAATTGTTTGTGTTGATCACGTTAATATGATGCTTCATAGGAGCTACGGCTGAGGTGGAGTCCCTCCAGAAGGCCCTGAGCGAGGCCCAGAAGAAGGTAGAGAAGGAGCAATCTGCCCACAAAAAACAAGAGTCAAGGGTCGGGGAGGTTCAGCAGGAGCTCGAGGACGCCGTAAAGAAGTGTGAGTCCTTGGAGCGCAAGGTTGCGGACCAAGAGTCCGAACTAGCTAAGGCCTGCCAAAGCGCACAAGAGGCCCGGGTTGAAGCCCAGGCCGCCCTCCGAGAAGTCCAGGAGGCCAAACAAATTGCGGCGGCTAAGACCTTCATTATGCAGAGCAAGTTTGTGAAGAAAAGGTACCTCTTACTGACCCGGATTTGGAGTTCTCCAGGAGCGTTTGCGGATCTGCCTCGCAGTGTGGCTGATGCTCCGGAGTTCTTCCGAGCCAAGGAGGGGAGCTCATCGGAAAAGCTGTTCTGGTCGCAATACCTTGCGCCAGAGCATCCGGTGGCTCTCAGCGATCAGCTGAAACAGCTGTCCGAACTACATAGGGTGGCCGGATTGGCCATGAGGGATTTAATAATCCGTCTATGGCCGGCCGAAGCCGTACCCAGCAGCCACTTCGGGCTCGTGAAGTGGCTGGTCGATGACTGCCCTCGGCTTGACGCCATAAAGCGATCGGTCTGCATTGAAGGTGCGTGGATGGCCTTCGCCCGCGTCAAGGTGCCGTGGGCGAAGATGAACGACGTCAAGCTGGCAACCGAGGGGCCGCCTGAGGGCAAAGAGCACCGCACGTCCGAGCGCTATTTTGATGACGTCCTGGAAGGATCCCGCATTGTAGCGGGCTAGTTTGCGAAGGACATTATCTTTGAATGAATGTATTCGTGTTTATCCAATCTTGTTATTATGGAACAAAGCCTATATGTAATATATTGCTTATTGTTTTTTAGAGTATTTCCTCCTGTGCGGCCATTTATTTAAATCCGAGGGTTGGCCAGTCGTCGGCTTCAGCCCCCATGTACATAGTACGGGGGTGTTCGGATTAGAACCTAAACACACTTGACCCAAGAGCTTGGTCCTTGAAGGAGGTGTTTAGTGCATCGAACCAGGCAATCGGACTATGTGGATTTATCACCCTCACTTAGCCATAGGAGTTTGACAAATAGGAGTATAGGCGCAACCCCTAGTTTGTTTCTCCGGACTAGGGGCTGTGAACACCTGATCGGGTGGAGGCCGATCCATCGCGTAATGCGTAAAAAATCGCTAGAGATTTTACCCACTGAATAGCTGACCAGCTCTCGCCGCATCATGACAGTCAGTTTTCGGCTTTCTCTACTGAGGTGTTTATCTGGATGAACCAGAAACACAATCGCAGTAGTTCTCCCTTTACTACCCTAGCCGATAAAACGGAATGTAAGGTAGCAAGCACAGGAGTCGGGCATCCCAACTATTGACCAAAGACATGATTCGGAGCCGATGCATATAATGCAATATTCGGGGCGCCGAATTGTACTGTAAAAAGTGTTCGGACTTGTTGCCAACATATGGAGCGCAAAGGAGCCCCTGGCAGGTTAAGTCGTACCCAAATTTACGGGTGCAAAAAAGGTTTAAGTATAATGAAGGAGTAAGCCAGTGCCACTTATGTTGGGCCATAAATTGTTTCCATTATAATCTGATTGATACGTCAAAGCGTATTTGTACAAATAGTGCGATAAGCAACATGGCTATTTAACATGCCGAGAACAAGGGGGAGCTACATGCGGGTCCTTCAAATAGGCAAAGTGATCGTCAAAAAGATCATCTAGATGTTTCTGCCACACGTCTATGCTGCTTGCCTCCTTGGTATGTTTATCCTTCGAAAGGATCGATGGTGAGGCCGTCGTGAGGGGCCTATGGAAAAGAAACCTGAAAAAAGGATAAAAAGAAAAAGGGAAAGTGTGAGTGCCCGGATACGGTCGAGTCGTATTGTGGACCATGATTGAGTTATGCCTCCGTCTTTGCCCATGGTATTTTTAGTGCGTAGTTATGTACGCGCGGTACATACGCCGCAGTTTGGTCGGGACTGAGACGGAGGCCGAATTGCAAGCATAGCTGCTAACGTACCGGGCTGTCATGCTGCGGAGTAATCGGGACTCGTTTAATAGTGTCCAGGGGCTTGGCCGCTGAATTAATGTTCTGCTTGATAAGGCTGCCATGTACTTCTGCTGCCAAGGCCGCGGTGTGCTCCTCGGTGCGGAGGAAGCGCTCCATGTTTCCGTTGACTA
The DNA here is from genome assembly GCF_003073215.2 of Triticum urartu. Lineage (NCBI taxonomy): Eukaryota > Viridiplantae > Streptophyta > Magnoliopsida > Poales > Poaceae > Triticum > Triticum urartu. The sequence goes on from NC_053023.1 coordinate 273,346,890, forward strand.
TTATGACACCGCGTGGCCCGGGCATCTTAAGTTTGAGATAGGCATAGTGTGGCACCGCTTTGAAGCGAACAAATGCGGTTCGTCCGAGCAGTGCGTGATAGCCACTGTGGAAGGGGACAATGTTGAAGATCAAGTCTTCGCTTTGGAAGTTGTCGGGTGATCCGAAGACGACTTCCAATGTGATTGAGCCCGTGCAGCGGGCCTCTACACCTGGTATTACTCCTTTAAAGGTAGTTTTGGTGGGCTTGATCCATGACGGATCGATGCCCATCTTGCGGATTGTGTCCTGATAGAGCAGGTTAAGGCTACTGCCACCGTCCACGAGGACCCGCGTCAGGTGGAATCCATCAATGATTGGGTCGAGGACTAGTGCGGCTGAGCCGCCATGACGAATACTGGTCGGATGGTCCCTGCGATCAAAAGTGATCAGGCAAGATGACCATGGATTGAATTTTCGGGCGACTGGCTCTATCGCATAGACGTCCCTGAGTGCGTGTTTGCGCTCCCTCTTGGGGATATGAGTGATGTATATCATGTTCACTGTCTTGACTTGGGGGGGGGGGGATTTCTTCTGTCCCCCTGTGTTCAGTTGACGGGGATCCTCGTCATCACCTTCACTTGGCGACTGAGGGAGTCCTGGACAAAGGGGTCCTCGGGCGTCCGGCCTGTTATCCATAGGCCGGACTGATGGGATGTGAAGACATGAAGGCCAAAGACTGCATCGTGTTCGGATTGGACTCTACTTGTCGTGGAAGGCAAGCTTGGCGACCGAAGATTTCTTCTTATGTAACCGACTCCATGTAAACTCTAGATCCCCTCGGTGTCTATATAAACTGAAGGGGATAGTCTGGGAAGGACACCACATATACTCATTACCATACCCATATAGGATAGACTTCTAGGGTTTAGCCATTACGATCTCATGGTAGATCAACTCTTGTAATACTCATATTCATCAAGATCAATGAAGCAGGAAGTAGGGTATTACCTCCATAGAGAGGGCCTGAACCTGGGTAAACATCGTGTCCCCCGTCTCCTGTTACCATTGATCCTAGACGCGCAGTTCGGGACCCCCTACCCGAGATCCGCCGATTTTGACACCGACATTGGTGCTTTCATTGAGAGTTCCGTTGTGCCGTCGACAAAAGGTTCGATGGCCCCTTCAATCATCAATAATGATGCTGTCCAAAGAGGAAGCTTCCTCCCCGGACAGATCTTCCTATTCGGCGGCTTCGTACTGCGGGCCAACTCGCTTGGCCATCTGGAGCAGATCGACAGCTACGCCCTTGGCCATCAGGTCAGATTTGGAAGCTTGAACTACGTCGTGGATATCCATAAAGACTTGACCTTCGAGGGATTTGAACCCGTAGCGATCGCTCCCCCTCATCCCGATGAACGTGACTTAAATCTGTCATCGGATCACACCTAGGAGATGGTCCCTGGGTTAGTATTGCAAGGAAGAGCACTTGTGTATCCAAAATCACAATCATTAAACGTGATACCAATTGAAATTTGATATATTGAAATTGTCAAAGGATATGTTGATTGAGTTCATCCTTCCTTGCATTCAACAACCATATAGTAGGAACTTGGTGTAGATATTGCTCAAGATGTGAGTGACTTGCAATCCTATGGATTTGAGTTCATCCAAGTACCTACAAAGGTTAAATAACATGCAAAGGTACAAGTATAGATCCAAGACATATGATCATCATAAGAGAGATATCAAGGATTAGTCATAAAAGGCTTATGCCTTGCATGTATCCAAAAGGAGCTTCTGCTCCAAGTTTGAGGCATCAGTGATATTCAATTCACCTCTCAAACAACAAAATATTTTCTCATCAAGCAGTTTAGTGAATATATCCGCCAATTGCTTATCGGTACGAACATGCTTAAGATTGATGTCTCCTTTAGCAACATGATCTCGAATGAAATGATGACGAACTTCAACATGCCTAGTCTGAGAATGTTGCACGGGATTGTGAGTAATCTTAATAGCACCTTTATTATCACAAAGCAATGAAACATGTTTCACATGTATCCCATAATCCTTAAGGGTTTGGGTCATCCAAAGTAATTGAGCACAACATGATCCGACGGTAGTGTATTCCGCTTCGAAGGATACCGAGTTTTGTTTCTTGGAGGACAAAGACACAAGGGATCTACCAAGAAATTGACAGGTACCCGAAGTGGACTTCCTATCAACCTTGTCATCGGCATAGTCCGAATTGGAGTAGCCAACAAGATCAAAAGATGACCTCTTAAGGTACCAAATGCCAAAGTTTGGTGTATGAATTAAGTATCTCACTATCCTTTTCACGGCCTTAAGATGACATTCTTTACGGATGCTTGATATCATGCACACATGCACACACTTAGCATAATATCGGGATGGGAGGCACATAGATATAATAATGAACCAATCATAGATCGGTAAACCTTTTGATCAACCGGTTTGCCATCCTTAGTCAAGTCAAGATGTCCACTAGTAGGCATGGGTGTTTTCCTACCTTTGCTTTCTTGCATGTTGGACTTCTTGAAAAGATCCTTCGTATACTTTGTTTGAGAAACAAAGGTACCTTCCTTGGTTTGCTTGATTTGTAAACCAAGGAAAAATTTGAGTTCACCCATCATAGACATCTCAAACTTCTCTGACATTAGCCTTCCAAACTTTTCACTAAAATGGGGGTTAGTATAACCAAATATGATATCATCCACATAATTGGCACACAAATAATTCACCATTAACCCTTTTAGTAAAAAGTGTAGAATCAATCTTCCCAATTTCAAAGCATTTTTCAATAAGGAACTTGGTCAAGCATTTATACCATGCTCTAGGAGCTTGTTTAAGACCATAAAGAGCATTGTGAAGTTTGTAGACATGTGTAACACCCACGATGTGGCTATATATCCCATGTGTCGATGCACGACTTAGAGGCATAACCGCATGGTGGTTTAGTCGCAAGTGAGGTAATCTTCACACAATCCCATGTACTGAATAAGAAAGGGATAAAGAGTTGGCTTACAATCGCCACTTCACACAAATAAAAAATTAAACATACATCATCCAGAGTACAATCAAAGGTCCGACTACGAAACCAAAATAAAGGAAGATAACCCCAAATGCTAGATCCCCAATCGTCCCAACTAGGCACCACTACTGATCATCCGGAAAAGACACATAACAACGACCAAGATCTTCATGGAGCTCCCATTTGAGCTCGGTTGCGTCACCTGCACTGGTATCATCGGCACCTGCAACTGTTTGAAAGTATCCATGAGTCACGAGGACTCAGCAATCTCACACCCACGAGATCAAGACTATTGAAGCTTATGGGTAGGATAAGGTAATGAGGTGGAGCTGCAGCAAGCGCTAAGCAAAGATGGTGGCTAACATACACAAATAAGAGTGAGAAGAGAAGCAACGCAGCGGTCGAGAAGCTAGAAGTGATCAAGAAGTGATCCTGAAAATACTTACGTTCAAGCATAACACAAGACCATGTTCACTTCCCGGACTCTACCAAAAAGAGACCATCATGGCTACACATGTGGTTGATGCATTTTAATTAAATGAAGTGTCAAGTTCTCTACAACCGGACATTAACAAATTCCCATCTGCCACATAACCGCAGGCACGGCTTTCGAAAGTTTATACCCTACAGGGGTGTCCCAACTTAGCCCATCACAAGCTCACGATCCGCGGAGACAATCCTCCATCGCGGGACACCCGATCAGACTCGGAATCCCGGTGCACAAGACATTTCGACAATGGTAAAACTAAACCAGCAAGACCGCCCGACTATGCCGACAAATCCCGATAGGAGCTGCACATATCTCGTTCTCAGGGCACACCGGATGGGATAAGCTACGAGTAAAACCAGCCCTCAAGTTTCCTCGAGGTGGCCCCGCAGGCTGCCTGTTTCGGACCAACACTTAGACAAGCACTGGCCCGGGGGGATTAAAATAAAGATGATCCTCGGGACCGCAACTCCCAAGGGAAAAGTAATAGGTTGTTAGGCAAATGTAAATCCAAGGTTGGGCCTTGCTGGAGGAGTTTTATTCAAAGCGAACTGTCAAGAGGGTCCCATACCCCTCATCATGTTAGGGACACAAAATCAAGGAACATAACACCGGTATGACGGAAACTAGGGCGGCAAGAGTGGAACAAAACACCAGGCATAAGGTCGAGCCTTCCACCCTTTACCAAGTATATAGATGCATTAATTAAATAAGAGATATTGTGATATTCCAACATATCCATGTTCCAATATGGAACAAACTTCAACTTCACCTGCAACTAACAACGCTATAAGAGGGGCTGAGGAAAAGCGGTAACATAGCCAAACAACAGTTTGCTAGGAAGGTGGGTTAGAGGCTTGACATGGCAATATGGGAGACATGATAAACAAGTGGTAGGTAGCGTGACATAGCGGTAGAACGAACAACTAGCAAGCAAAGATAGAAGTTATTTCGAGGGTATGGTCATCTTGCCTGAAATCCCGCAAGGAAGAAGAACGTGTCCATGAAGTAGACAAACGGACATAGTCGAACGGATCCTCACAAACGCAACGTTACCGAAACTAACAAGAAGAAGCAACACCGGAAAGAAGCAAACAACATGGTAAACAACCATCACATAAACATGTTATGATGCACAATCAAGTATGATGCATGTCCGGTTTAATGAGGCATGGCATGGCAAAGTCCAACAAACAGTACTACAAATTAAGTGGAGCTCAATATGCAATGAGTTGCATATTGATGAAACACCACATGACTTATTTAGTTCTCTCTCGGTTATGTACCCAACAATATTAAATGTTGTTAAACATGGCAAGAGGGTGAACATACATGAACTACCTATCTAGGCAAGTTTAAATGAGGCCGGAAACAACAAGCAACAATTCCGGAAAATCCCCATGAGCATATTTCAAATTTGGTACTGCTCTGCCCCATAGACAATTTTAGAGTTGTTAAACATGCAAAGTAAGTACACCATGATAATCTATGCATTTTTCTACCCCATTTACATATATAATTTATTTAAAACCAAGCTGCGGTTAATTAGTTATGAAATAAAGCATTTTAACATGGCATTATGCAAAATAAACACAAAGATCATTTTAAACATTTTAAACATGCATGAAAGCAGCATATTATGAAACTAGACGAAAATCTAAGCATTTTACATATATAATGTTTTTACATGTGATGCATGGTTGGTGAGTTAGGATATGCATGAAGCTTAGGGGGTTTTCTGCAAAACTGGTAAACTCTGGAATAATTGCTAAAATCGCAGAGCCGAAATAATATGACATGGGCCGAATCTGGTGGAACTGGGCTACTCACATCGGGCCTCAGGGAGCTGGCAGATCTAGGCCTCGGCCTGGTTTGGTGGAGAGGGAGGCCGACAGGGGCACGCTGGGCCGACCTGCTTGTGGCCCACTCGGTCGCTGGAGCTCGGGAGGTTGGGTAGGCGCTGCGAGCGGGCTCAGTGTGCGTCATCTCGCGGGAAGCAGAGCAGCAGCGCGAGTGCAGGACTGGCCGGTGACGAGTAGGCGATGCAGGACGAACGCATGAGAAGTAGATCCGACCGGAATGCTCCAGATCTAGGCGGCGGCGGAGGCAGGACGGTGGTTGCTGCTGCGGTGGTGCTCCCATGGATGTCCTGCAGAACGGGAGGGATAGAGAGGGAACGTGAGAGGGAAGACGAGGGAGAACAAGAAGGAGGAGGAGAGGAACAGGGCAGGGGGGGTCCAACCTGGGTGGTCTCCGGTGGTGGCTCCGGCAAGGCCGCCGGTGAGTACGGGGTCAGGCGGCGCCAGGAGCTCGATCGAGAGCTCCTCTCCTCGATCTCGCTTGGGTTGTAACATCCCAAAATTCTAAATTTTGGAATGTTATATTAAATAAATATTTATGATTGTTTGTTTGATTATTGTGTGACTGATTGTGTGAAATTGAGTGGCATTTTGAAATTTCAGAGGCATTTGAATTTTATTTGAATTTGGATTCAACTTGGCCTTCGAAATTTATTTCGTATACCCCTGACAAATACTTGTTTAAACGTATGAGAGAAGCTAACATGACACTCCAAAAAGTCAGGAGAAATTAATGCCAAAAGTTTTTGAATTTAAATTGGAGTTTATTTGGAATTTAAAAAAATGTTTTTCCTTAAGTTTGGATTTTGCCTCTGGAAAAATGTACACGGTGTAGGATTTATTTTTCTGAGTTTTTAGATATATATATATGTCCTATACAAATGTATTTCTGTTTTCTCTCTGTATATATATATATATATATTTCTTTCTTTCTTTTGACTTTATTTCAAAAAAATGCCTCAGCCGGGCGCCAGGCCAGCGAGGCCCAGCCACAGGCCAGGTGAGGCCAGCGCTAGCAAGGCCGAGCCCCAGGCCAACCGCCCCAGCACCCCCACGTGCAAAAAAAGAAGGAAAAAGGAGATCGAGCGCCCCATGCCCTCTCCCCTCGTTCGCTCTCCCCTCCCTCACGTAACCCTCCCCCCTCGTTGACTTCCCACCTGGCGCATGGGCCCCACCTCTTCTTTCTTTTTCTCCATGAAGAACAGAACTCCACGCGTTCACGCTCCCGCCGCCGCCGCCGCGTCCGATCCTCTTGGAAACCCTACCCCGAGTCGATCCCTTCCCCAAGCCTCATGTCCTATAAATACCCGAGGCTGTCCTCTCCCATTTCCCTTTGAAAACCCTCGCCAAAACCCACCGTGTCACGCGACCTCATCGCTTGGATCTCGCCGGAGTTCACGCGGTTCACCGGTCGTTTCCGACGCTTGTAAGTATCCTCGAAACCTTTCCTTCCATAGCCAACTATCCCTCGTTGTTGCGAATCTGTTTGACATGTTTCGGATGTCTAGGAAACACCGGAGCCACCGCCTCGAGCTTGCAACGCTGCCGGAGTTCATCCAGAGCACGAGAGTTTACGGCGACGCCCGCTCGACCCCGACGTCCCTTCGCCTCACCATCCACAGAAAATCGGACGCCCTCGACCTTCGGCATCGCCTGGACATCCTCGCCAACGCCGCCGACAACCGGAGCCTCGCCACCCACCGGCCTCTTCTTCCCTGCCACACACGTTGTTCTTCTCTGTAAGCACGAGCACATCTCCTCTGTTCGTTTTTTTTTCTTCTTTAGATCGAACCGTTAAGTTAGATTAGATCGGTTTAGTAGAACTTCGGTATACTTCGGTTAAGTTACGTTTTAGTCTAGACCGGACCGATCGGTTTTTTCAGTTATTCGCACACGCAGGCTTCTGTTAAGTTGAGCCTGAGCGCTGTATAACATCAGATCGCACAACCCTTAGGCCCAAGAGCGCCTATTTTCGTTTTTTTATGTAATTTCGTTTCTGTTTTTCAAACAGAATAGTTTCAATATTAGATATTCTATAACTTTTATGTTTTATATCCAAATTGAGTGATCCTTTTTGCATTGTGTCACAAATTTGTTGAAGTTTCTGTTTGTGTACTTAGCTTTCAAATTTGAGTAGTGTAAAGTTGAGTTTGATGAAATTTGTTCAAATCACTATTTTGGCCGTATCTTGAGTTTTATTAAATATTTTTGATTGATTCTTTTTGCTACTGTTTTGTTATTGTTTGGTTTATCTAGTAGAATATAGTTATTTATTTTAATTTATTTTTAAATTAGATTTTTAGGCAAAACAGTACTGTTTTAGTTCTACTTTTGTTTTAACCTTTTCTTTATAGTTTTAATTGTTTTTAAATTATTTCTTTTTGTCACTTTTGACAAATTTAGTTTTGTTTCTGTTATTTAACTGTAGACAATTTTATTCTTATTTTTTAAAAAAATTGTTAGTTTTGTATGGAAACTTGTATAGGTCATAGTTAGAGTTTTATAAAAGCTTTTTATTTGTTTCTTTTTGCAAATAAAGTTTTATGAAAAATACTTTCTGTTAACTTAGTTGTTTTACCTTTTATTTTCAGTTAATTTATTAGTTTAGTATTTTCTTTGTTAGGTTTTGCTTAGGACAAAACTATTTTTGTAGTTAAGGCAAAAGGTTTTCCTAGTAGGTTCTTTATAGTTTTCCCCTATTAGTTCTTTCGATGTGCTATTTGTTTTGTGTTGGGTTTTCTTATTGAGTTTTCTTTTGATTGTTAGATTTGCTTGCTAGAATGCTTGCTTATGTGAATGTCATGTTTGTTATTATAGATTTCATCAGAGAGTTGCGAATAGTCCTATCAAGTTAGTTTCGAGAGCGTTGTTATCTTCATCAACCTACCAGGCAAGTTCACTTTGACCATGTTTTTCATACCTATGTTTTATTTGCATGTAGTAGCACCTTTTCAATAATCCCGCCAGTAGTGATATTGATATCTTGTAGTTGAGTAGAATGCATGAGGTAGGAACCCATCTCCCTGTTATCAAGACCGGGACGTTATATAGTTTTAATGCTACGCTATAGTAGACGGGGTTTGGTATGAGTGCATGGGAGTGGTGTGAGAATGAAGGACTTTACGTCAAAGACGACAACTTCATGATGGCATCTGCAAGGACTGCATCTTCAGGACTCCTCAAGATTTCGAGACTCGAGAAAAGAATTCAATACACACTACTGGGTGAAGGACGGTTGACGGGCACCCTGGAGAAACCAGTGGTTGGCTGGGATGCATGGAGAAGCGCCATGACATCTTGCGGAAAGCTTCACCCAGACTCAAAGAGACGGAAGAATACTTCATGCCCGGAAGCTTATCTGTGCAACCGCAAGTCACTATGGGCTCTAGCTTGGTTGACCTTAGTTGGGACTCTGGCTGGGACGGTGCTAGCAGATGTAGAACTACGGTAGGATTGGATGAGCACCGGACAGTGGTCAGAGGAACTCTTCGGAAGACCATGTTTCGGTCATCTTGTTCTCAAACACCCTGAAGTGCGAGAATGTAAAGAGAGGGATCGAATCTTGCGGGTAAAGTGTACAAACCTCTGCAGAGGGTTAAAAACCTAATCGATTAGCCGTGACCCCGGTTACGGACAATTTGAGCCTCTGGACTTGGATCTATCTTAGAACTCTCAACACCGGACTGATAATTTAATTGTGGGCAACTTATGATGATTTGGGCTATGAGACATCGGTTGGCGGAACCATGTCATGACAGAAAACTCCATAGTACAGACTCCTGATATTCCTTTGTTGTAGGGAAAATAAAACCAGCTTTTATGCAAACAAAACTCAGATACAGAGCCACAAAGCCATATTGCATATAGTATAGTTTATCATTTGTTTTCTCTTATTTTGATCTTGCCGGTACATTCAATGTACTGACCTACACGGCTGCAACGTATCATGTTGCAGATATTTCTTCGACGAGTAAGAGTTACGATACAGGGTTACGGTCTACACTCAACTTGCCGATGGCGTTGATGGGACACCACACCCGATTGTTTGTTTCCGCTGAGACATATGAGGTATATATATCAGTTTTACGTTATTTATACATGTGATTGCACTTTGATATATACATTGATGTACTGTGTGTGCCAGCTGCCAGCATACCGATCCAGGGATGGCACAGATACACAAAGGCTTGACCGTCTGAGGTCGGGTCGCTACATGGGTAGGAGGAGGACGAATGGTGGTGGCGCAGCACGGGCGCCTTGGGCCCAGATCAGCCCAGGGCGGGCCACAGATGGGCTTCCAGGGCCCCGGCGAAGTGGGGGAGCTGGGGCGCGATGTGGCTTGCGCCGATTGGTTCGAAGGCGATTGAGAGGTGAGGTGGCGCGATGTGGTTGGCTACGGGGGTGCTGGCGGCGGTGCCAAGTGGCGGAGGTGGGTTCGCCGGCACAGATTTGGAGGAGGGAAGCGGCGGCTAGCTACGGAAAACGAGGAAGGGTTAGGTAGGAGGCCAAAATGGCACGGGGGGGCATTTATTTATAGCAAGGGGGCTAGAGTTAGGGGGTTTAGAGGGGTTTGAGGACGTCACGGAGCCCTCCGATCGCGATCGAACGGTTTCGAATGCGAGGAGGGGTTAGGTGGGCTGTGCTAGAGAGAGATGGGCTGAGAAGAAAGGAGAGAGAGAGGCCCGGCAGCAGTTTCGGAGACCGAGAACGTCCGACGTTTGACCGACTATATTGTCGCCATAGTTATCCGTTGGGGCATCAAACGAACTCTGAATGCGATGAAATTTGACAGGCGTTCTATCTACACTATAATAAGACCGCACACCAACTTTTATCCCATTCCGAGAACATTTTCTGGCCACTTATAAAATAATATTTTGGAGGTGCCGCGGGCGCGTGCAAGTGTGTTTGGGCTCAGAATGGACAACTGAAGGAACGGGGAGAAACCGGACGGATGCAAGTTTTGAAAACATGATGATGCAATGCACATGATGACATGGCAAGATGCAACACGCAAGCAAAAGACATGGCAATGACAGCGAATAATTGGAAGACACCTGGCGCATCAGTCTCGGGGCATTACAACACTCCACCACTACAAGAGGATCTCATCCCGAGATCTCGGATGGCACCGGAGAGAAACGGAAGAGGAAGAGAAGAGGTAAAACTAAGTTGCTTCTTGGACAAACGAGTGAAACCACGAACCTTGAGATGTTGACAAATTGAAAGAAAGAATACAACAAAGTTGAAAACACTCCATTTGAAAAAAGGAACAAGGAACATTACTAGAATCTTGTAGGTTGAAAGTCATGAAACAAGAGCTCATGGATGTCGAAAGAATTTAAAAACCACTCTGGTTAAAAAAAAGATGGAGAAGGAATAGGAACAAAATAATTCGGACATCACTCCAACTGAAAATGGAAGGAATTAGAATCATGAACTTGGGAAGATTGGATGATACTTGACAAAATCGACAACACACTACCTCCAAAGCAATAAAAGAATGGCACAAGGGGTAAGAAAGATTTCAGACAACACTCCGATTGAGAAGGGAGGCAAAACTTGATAAGATGATAGAACTTGAATGGAGGACACGACACTGCGGTTAACTGGGCAAGCAAGAAAATAACATGATCTTGACAAAACAAGGTGACTGGTGAAGAGAGCAACATCACAATGACTCCGGAACAAAAGAATAGAATCTAGATCGTTAGGAAGAAAGAAAGTAGAAGAAAATGGTAACTTCTACCACCAATGAATTTGAAAGCATCCTTATAAAGAAGGATTGAATGGAGTTATTGAAAATTAAACAACAAAAGAATAAGGTTGTTGTGGGCTTATGGAAAACATCTCAAAACTGAGGTGAAATTCTGCCACTTACAAAATCAATTGCTTGCTTCAGAGCAACAAAGAGATGAAAACTCCTTTCATCACGAGAATAGGAGGAAACTTGGATTATTGATAAGCACCACAATAGCAACATTCCTTAGGGAAGGCTTTAGGTGAAATATAACCCAAGATTACTCCAACAAAGAGATTGATGGATTGAGAAGTGATCATGCTCGAAGAAATTGATGGGTTTAACTATCTCATACTTGACAACTGTTGAATCATGACACACGAAGGGAAATTGTCAAGAGTGACATAACACCACCTCAAAAGATAAGATAGGAAGAACTGCACTTTGGAATGCAAGATGAAGAAGGCTTGAACTCCTCAAAACAAAACATGTGTTGAGCTCCATGTTTATTTGAGAGTATAGCTTGGCAGACCTTAGCTTCGAGAGAAATCTTGAAGAACAATTGAAGAATGAAAGGAATCCTTGACGAACAACCATGTAGAGCCTCCATGAAGAACTCCGGTAATAAAAGGATGATAGAAAGAAAGAGAAGTTGAAAACACAAGGTGAAGCCTTGCAATGATTTAGATGGATCTTCGGGACGAAATAATTGAGAGAGCTTTGAACTTCGAAAAGAAAAGATGAAGCATCTCGAACCGAGAATGTGATATGATGAACAACTCCGGAAAGAAGAAATTAATCACTTGGATGAAACAAGAATAAGAATTAAGTTATGCTTATCCTTCATCAATTTAAGTTGATGACAAGCAATGGATTTGGCATACTACTTATTGTCGTAGAAAGGATTAAGATAGATATAGCGGAAACTTGAGAAAAGACTTCAATGAACCACCGTTAGGATTCGAAAGAACGAATGAATTGATATGATAACCAAGGAATATAACTCTTGAATGAACCACCGTAAGAATTGAAAATGAACGGAGATACTTGAGAGAATTTAGATACAAGTGAACGAAGAGATCCTGAGCTGATTAGATCATACTTGAATGATGCACCGGTATGATTTGGAGAACCAGAGCTGAAAAGCTGAGAATGAATAATTCTAAGATGATGGGCTCCAGAGAATCAGACTGAAAAGACTCCTAAATTGCTCCGGATGGGTGAAAAGAATTCTCACAATTGAAAACAATTATGAGAGGATGGCATAACTCTAGAACCATGAATCTTCGAGAGAACGGACCAAGATTTAGAGGAAACACTTCTTCAGGCTTCAAATGCAAAGAATGACCATGAGAAACACCGCCACAAATTGTTGAGACACTCCGGAATAATGAAGAATATAAAGATCTAATCAACAATGAAAAGAATTTGAAAGATCTTCGAAAAAGACATATGACTGATGGTAATTCGTTCTTACGTCAACTTTGAAAGAATTTGAGACGCTCTGGGAAAAATAGAAGACTCAGGTAAGATCCTGGGAAAAGACATGTGGCTTAGGGCCCACTCAAAAGAAACACCGTTGAATGATTTAAAAGAGAGATTGCGCCGATTGAATTAAATGGCTTGAATATGATAACATCCTCAAAATAGCTTGAAAGGATTACGAATAGAAACTTGGATCTTCTGTGATATCTTTAGCGCTCCAGATAAACAAGAATAGCAAGAAGTGGATGATTAAGAGGTGCACCGGCATGAGAAAACATTTGAAACAAAGAAAAAGATATGATCAACACCGAAAGTTTGAATTGAATCCACCGGAGAAGAAAAGAGAATGAAGAATGATGAACTTGAAGCTCCGTTAGTATCTTCCTGAGGATAACCGGATAAGAACATTTATTGAAATGAATGAAGAGACTTCACATGAATAAAATGGATAGTTGATTTGATATCTCTGAGACATTGAAGAAAAGGGTGGGAGGGTGGTAAAAACAAAGGCAACTTGGGACGGATGAAACAAACACCATTGAGAAAACTTAGAGTTGATCTTGCGGATGTTGAAATGATCGGATTCACTTGAAGAGAAACACGCTGGTTGGAAAATAATTGGCATGACCATCTCGATGATCGAAAAGAATTAGCACTCCAATAGAAATATGAGAACACCATTTAGGAAAAAGGTATGGATTCAACACTTGACATTGAAGCAACTCGGATACCGCAACTCAAAACAAAACAAAGGATTTGGCTTACAGAATAAGCCAGAAACAAACATATGATAGATCCCATATCGTATCATGTGTCTGTTGGAAATATATCCTACAAGATACTTGAATTCCCACCTATAAACTCCCGAAACTTTCTGGTTATGCAATCTGGTGTTGGGGATACAGGGGAAGCATAATATCTCACCCAAACTAACAATCCCTACATCCAGCTGTATCCATCCTTCAACACATAACCAAGAAACCTTCGGAAATCATGTACCTCAACCTTAGAAAAAGCATCTGTTATATGGGTTATCACAATACTCCCGAACTCCCGCCCCAGTACTGGGTGGCATCGAGGTTATCTCACCAACAACTGCATAAAAGAGATTTCAATGGCGGCGAAACTCAGGTATTCTAGAACTGCAATGATAAAATTGTGACGACAACACCTTGGAGCTCAACTCCCCGGGACACTACCACAACCCCTAAATGTCAGGAGGCACCAAGAACAATGTTCTCGTCACAAGAATATCGAAACGATTCCAAGATACCCGCGTGATCCTAAAAAAATTCGTGAAATTTGAGGAGAGGAAAGTCAAAACATCTACATCAAGAGGCCTCACTAGAGCGGCGAAGGGACTAAGGAGTAAAAAGAATCCTACTCTCTGATATATATAATCCTAAGACTCAAAACATTTTTGTTCTAGACTCAACAACTTCAGCGATTCAATCAAACAGGGGGCTCCTAAGTCAGGGATGGCTCTGATTATCGACATATAACACCCACAATGCGGCTATATCTCCCACGTGTCGAGCACGACTTAGAGGCATAACCGCATGGTGGTTTAGTCGCAAGTGGGGTAATCTTCACACAATCCCATGTACTGAATAAGAAAGGGATAAAGAGTTGGCTTACAATCGCCACTTCACACAAATAACAAGTTAAACATACATCATCCAGAGTACAATCAAAGGTCCGACTACGGAACCAAAAGAAAGGAAGATAACCCCAAATGCTAGATCCCCGATCGTCCCAACTGGGCACCACTAGTGATCATCCAGAAAAGACACATAACAACGACCAAGATCTTCATCGAGCTCCCATTTGAGCTCGGTTGCGTCACTTGCACTGGTATCATCGACACCTGCAACTGTTTGGAAGTATCCGTGAGTCACGAGGACTCTACAATCTCACACCCGCGAGATCAAGACTATTTAAGCTTATGGGTACGATAATGTAATGAGGTGGAGCTGTAGCAAGCGCTAAGCAAATATGGTGGCTAATGATACATCTCCAACGTATCTATAATTTGTTTTGTTCCATGCTAATATATTATCAACCTTGGATGTTTTATATGCTATTTTATATTATTTTTGGGACTAACCTATTAACCTAGAGCCCAGTGCAAGTTTCTGTTTTTTCGTTGTTTTTTAGTATCGCAGAAAAGGAAAACCAAGCGAAATCCAATTGACCCAAAATTTCACGGAGATCATTTTTGGACCAGAAGAAGCCCACGGAGTACCGGAGATAGGCCAGAAGAGTCCCGAGGCCACCACGAGGGTGGGGGCACGCCCTACCCCCCTAGGCGCGCCCCCTGCCTCGTGACCACCTCGGGGACCCCCTAACTTGTCCTCGACTCCAACACCTCTTATATAACTCAAAACTTCCAGAAATAAACCTATATCCGGAGTTCCGCTGCCATGAGCCTCCGTACCCACCGAAAACCAATCCAGACCCATTCCGGCACCCTGCCGAAGGCGGGAATCCCTCTCCGGTGGCCATCTTCATCGTCCCAGTGCTCTCCATAACGAGGAGGGAGTAGTTCTCCATTGGGGCTGAGGGTATGTACCAGTAGCTATGTGTTTGATCTCTCTCTCTCTCTCTCTCTCTCGTGTTCTTGATTCAGAACAATCTTGATGTATCGCGAGCTTTGCTACTATAGTTGGATCTTATGATGTTTCTCCCCCTCTACTCTCTTGTAATGGATTGAGTTTTCCCTTTGAAGTTATCTTATTGGATTGAGTCTTTAAGGATTTGAGAACACTTGATGTATGTCTTGCATGTGCTTATCTATGGTGACAATGGGATATCACGTGATCCACTTGATGTATGTTTTGGTGATCAACTTGCGAGTTCCATGACCTCGTGAACTTATGCATAGGGGTTGCCACACGTTTTCATCTTGACTCTCCGGTAGATACTTTGGGGCACTCTTTGAAGTTCTTTGTGTTGGTTGAATAGATGAATCTGAGATTGTGTGATGCATATCGTATAATCATACCCACGGATACTTGAGGTGACATTGGAGTATCTAGGTGACATTAGGGTTTTGGTTGATTTGTGTCTTAAGGTGTTATTCTAGTACGAACTCTATGATAGATCGATCAGAAAGGATAACTTTGAGGTGGTTTCGTACCCTACCATAATCTATTCGTTTGTTCTCCGCTATTAGTGACTTTGGAGTGACTCTTTGTTGCATGTTGAGGGATAGTTCTATGATCCAATTATGTTATTATTGTTGAGAGGACTTGCACTAGTGAAAGTATGAACCCTAGGCCTTGTTTCCTAGCATTGCAATACTGTTTGTGCTCACTTTTATCATTAGTTACCTTGCTGTTTTTATATTTTCAGATTACAAAAACCTATATCTACCATCCATATTGCACTTGTATCACCATCTCTTCGCCGAACTAGTGCACCTATACAATTTACCATTGTATTGGGTGTGTTGGGGACATAAGAGACACTTTGTTATTTGGTTGCAGGGTTGTTTGAGACAGACCATATTCATCCTACGCCTCCCACGGATTGATAAACCTTAGGTCATCCACTCGAGGGAAATTTGCTACTGTCCTACAAACCTCTACACTTGGAGGCCCAACAACGTCTACAAGAAGAAGGTTGTGTAGTAGACATCAAGCTCTTTTCTGGCGTCGTTGCCGGGGAGGTGAGTTCTTGAAGGTAAATCTTTAGATCTTGCAATCGAATCTTTTAGTTTCTTGTTTTATCACTAGTTTAGTTTATAAAAGAAAACTACAAAAAATGGCATTAAGGTTGCCGCATATGCTTCATCTTTTTAATGTCTTTCGTGAAAATAAGGATTCCGATAATTGTGCCAAAGTGTTAGAAGAAGAATGCATTAAAATGTTTGGCACTAAATATTTGAATGATGAGCATGATTGCAATGTTGTTAGTATGAATTCCTCGAATATCCATGATGCTAATGATATTCAAAGCCACAAGCTTGGGGATGCTATGTTTGATGAAGATGATATTTTTTCTCCCCCAAGTTTTGATGAGCAAATTTATTATGATGATAGCATGCCTCCTATTTACGATGATTATTGTGATGACACATATTCTATAAAGAATAATGATAACCATGAAACTTGTCATCATGATTTTAATTTTCAATTGGATTATGCCTCACATGATAGTTATTTTGTTGAGTTTTCTCCCACAATTATGAATGAGAAGGATTTTGCTTATGTGGAGAGTAGTAAATTTTCTATGCTTGTAGATCATGAAAAGAATGCTTTATGTGATGCTAACATTGTTGAATTCATTCATGATGCTACTGAAAATTATTATGAGGGAGGAACATATGCTTGTAGGAATTGCAATAATATCAATTTTCCTCTCTATGTGCTTAAAGTTTTGAAGTTATGCTTGTTTTGCCCTCCTATTCTAGTTGATTATTGTTCCCATAAATTGTTTTCTCACAAAATCCCTATGCATAGGAAGTGGGTTAGACTTAAATGTGCTAGTCATATTCTTCATGATGCTCTCTTTATGCTTCAATTCTTATCTTTTATGTGAGCATCATTGAAATCATCATGCCTAGCTAGGGGCATTAAACGTTAGCGCTTGTTGGGAGGCAACCCATTTTTTATTTTCGTTCCTGTTTAGTAATAAATAATTCATCTAGCCTCTCTTTAGATGTGGTTTTTTGTATAACCTTTGGGAAGACTTGGGTGATGTCTTTGCGATCTTTCTGTAAAAAACAGAAACTTTTGCGCTCACGAGATTAGCTGCCATTTTTTACTGGATAGTGCATTCAGGTTAATTCTTTTTGAAGATGATTAATAGACAAATTACTCAGGTCCACCAACTTATTTCAGATTTTTTCGGGTGACATAAGTATTCGAAACCTCCAGATTGCTACAGACTGTTCTGTTTTTGACAGATTCTGTTTTCATTGTGTTGTTTGCTTATTTTGATGAATCTATGAGTAGTATCGGGGGGTATGAACCATAGAGAAGTTGGAATATAGTAGATATTACACCAATATGAATTTATAATGAGTTAACAAAAGTACAAAAGTGGTGATTTATTTTCTTATACTAACGGAGCTTACAAGTTTTCTGTTAAGTTTTGTGTTTTCAAGTTTTCAAGTTTTGGGTAAAGATTCGATGGACTATGGAATAAGGAGTGGCAAGAGCCTAAGCTTGGGGATTCCCAAGGCACCCCAAGGAAATATTCAAGGACAACCAAGAGCTTAAGCTTGGGGATGCCCCGGATGGCATCCCCTCTTTCGTCTTCGTTCATCGGTAACTTTACTTGGAGCTATTTTTTTATTCACCACATGATATGTGTTTTCCATGGAGCGTCATTTTATTTTATTTTGTTTTTCTTGCTGATTGAATAATATAACAAGATCTGAAATTCTTAAATGTGAGAGAGTCTTCACATAGTTGCATAATTATTTAACTACTCATTCATCATCACTTATATCTTTTGGAGTAGTTGGGCATTTGCTCTAATGCTTCACTTATATCCTTTTAGAGCACGGCGGTGGTTTTATTTTGACAAAATAGATGAACTCTCATGCTTCACTTATATTATTTTAAGAGTCTTAAACAGCATGGTAATTTGCTTAGATTACGAATTTATTCCTAATATGATGGGCATCCAAGAGGGATATAATAAAAACTTTCATATAGAGTCCATTGAATACTATGAGAAGTTTGATACTTGATGATTGTTTTGAGATATGAAGATGGTGATATTAGAGTCATGCTAGTTGAGTAGTTGTGAATTTGAGAGATACTTGTGTTAAAGTTTGTGATTCCCATAGCATGCACGTATGGTGAATCGTTATGTGATGAAATCGGAGCATGATTTATTTATTGATTGTCTTCCTTATGAGTGGCGGTCGGGGACGAGCGATGGTATTTTCCTACCAATCTATCCCCCTGGGAGCATGCGCATAGTACTTCGTTTTGATGACTAATAGATTTTTGCAATAAGTGTATGAGTTCTTTATGACTAATGTTGAGTCCATGGATTATACGCACTCTCATCCTTCCACCATTGCTAGCCTCTCTAGTACCGCACAACTTTCGCCGGTACCGTAAACCCACCATATACCTTCCTCAAAACAGCCACCATACCTACCTATTATGGCATTTCCATAGCCATTCCGAGATATATTTCCATGCAACTTTCCACCGTTCCATTTATTATGACACGCTCCATCATTGTCATATTGCTTTGCATGATCATGTAGTTGACATCGTATTTGTGGCAAAGCCACCATTCATAATTCTTTCATACATGTCACTCATGAGTCATTGCACATCCCGGTACACCACCGGAGGCATTCATATAGAGTCATATTTTGTCCTAAGTATTGAGTTGTAATTCTTGAGTTGTAAGAAAATAAAAGTGTGATGGTCATCATTATTAGAGCATTGTCCCATGTGAGGAAAGGATGATGGATACTATGATTCCCCCACAAGTCGGGATGAGACTCCGGACAAAAAATAAAAAAAAGATAAAAAAGAGGCCATAAAAAAGATAAGGCCCAAAAAAACAAAAAAATGAGAGAAAAAGAGAGAAGGGGCAATGCTACTATCCTTTTACCACACTTGTGCTTCAAAGTAGCACCGTGATCTTCATGATAGAGTCTCCTATGTTGTCACTTTCATATACTAGTGGGAATATTTCATTATAGAACTTGGCTTGTATATTCCAATGATGGGCTTCCTCAAAATGCCCTAGGTCTTCGTGAGCAAGCAAGTTGGATGCACACCCACTTAGTTTCTTTTTGAGCTTTCATACACTTATAGATCTAGTGCATCTGTTGCATGGCAATCCCTACTCACTCACATTGATATCTATTGATGGGCATCTCAATAGCCCGTTGATATGCCTAGTTGATGTGAGACTATCTTCTCCTTTTTGTCTTCTCCACAACCACCATTCTATTCCACCTATAGTGCTATGTCCATGGCTCACGCTCATGTATTGCGTGAAGATTGAAAAAGTTTGAGAACACCAAAAGTATGAAACAATTGCTTGGCTTGTCATCGGGGTTGTGCATGATTTAAATATTTTGTGTGATGAAGATAGAGCATAGCCAGACTATATGATTTTGTAGGGATAGCTTTCTTTGGACATGTTATTTTGAGAAGACATGATTACTTTGTTAATATGCTTGAAGTATTATTATTTTTATGTCAATATTAAACTTTTGTCTTGAATCTTATGGGTCTGAATATTCATGCCACAATAAATAAAATTACATGAATAAATATGTTAGGTAGCATTCCACATCAAAAATTCTGTTTTTATCATTTACCTACTCGAGGACGAGCAGGAATTAAGCTTGGGGATGCTTGATACGTCTCCAACGTATCTATAATTTTTGATAGTTCCATGCTACACTACTGGAATCTGCTAATTTGCCATCTGCCAGCTCTTTGCCGTCTGCTAGCTGACGGCAAAGAAGCTCTTTGCCATCAGCTACCAAAAAGCAGACGGCAAAGATCTGGCGGACGACAAAGAAGCTCTTTGCCGTCCGCCAGATCTTTGCCGTCCGCCAGCAGACGGCAAAGAATCTTTGCCGTCAGCTGGCAGACGGCAAAGAGAGAGGTGGCCCCCACCCCCCGCCCGTTTGGGAAAAACTTAACGGCCCACCTCTTTGCCGTCTACCAGCAGACGGCAAAGAGGCAAAAGGCGGACGGCAAAGAGGGGCGGACGGCAAAGAGGCAGTATCTAACGGCCCGTATACCCCCCGCCCCTTTCTGTTCTCTCCTCGCCCCACTTCCCACCCCACCACCGCCGCCTCTCGCCCCCGCCGCCGCCGCCCCGTCGCCCCCCCCCCCCCGCCGGCCCCCCCGCCCCGCCCCCGCCGCCCCGGCGCCCGCCGCCCCCCCCGCCCCGGGCCCGGCCCCCCGCCGCCCCAGGCCCCGGCCCGGCCAGCTCCTCCACCGCCCCGCCCCCCTCCTCCACCGGCCCTGCCCCAGGTGAGCCCCCCTCCTTTTTTCTGTTTTTTTCTTTTTTAGTTTTAGTTTAGATTTAGTTTTAGGTTTAGTTTTAGTTTAGTTTTAGGTTTAGATTTAGTTTTTTCCTTTTTTCTGTTTTATTAGTTTTAGGTTTATGTTTAGTTTAGATTTAGTTTTAGTTTTAGTTTTAGGTTTAGTTTAGTTTGAGGAAAGAAGAAGAAGAAGAGAAAAAGAGGAGAGGAGGAGAAGAAGAAGAGGAAAAAGGAAAGGAAGAAGAAGAGGAGGAGGAGGAGGAGAAGAAAAAAGAAGAAGAGGAAGAAGAAGAAGAAAAAAGAGGAGAGGAGGAGAAGAAGAAAAGGAAAAAGAAGAAGAAGAAGAAGAAGAAGAAGAAGAAGAAGAAGAAGAAGAAGAAGAAGAAGAAGAAGAAGAAGAAGAAGAAGAAGAAGAAGAAGAAGAAGAAGAAGAAGAAGAAGAGAAGAAGAAGAAGAAGAAGGAAGAAAGGAAGAATAGGAAGAAGAAGAAAAGGAAAAAAGAGGGAAAAACCCGACCCGACACGGCACCCCGACCCGACACGGCACCCCACCCCGACCCGGCACCCCGACACGACACCCCCTAGACCCGACCCCGACCCCGACCCCGACACCGACCCCCCCCCGACACCCCGACCCGAACACCGACACGGCACCCCGACCCCGACCCGGCACCCCGACCAGACACCCCGACCCTGACACCCCGACCCCGAGCCGGACCCGACACCCCGACCCCGACACCGACACGGCACCCCGACCCCGACCCGACACCCCGACCCCGAGACCCCGACACGGCACCCCGACACCGATAGGACACCCCGACCACCGACACCTCCTGAAAAGGTGTTCTTTGGCCTTCCAGAGGCCGACGGGGTCATATATTTGTGAATTGTTAGTTAGGTCATATATTTTTCGATTTTGTTATGAAAAACATCATATATAATTGTGTTGATCGTGTAGTTTTAAATGTGCAGTTGTTTCATCGCTGCGAGGTTTGGTGTTCAACGACCTCGCCGTGCGTTTGACGAGCTCTGCCCCTTCATTCGTGGGTGAGCACAAATGACAAGTCCACCTCCCCCATTAATTATTTGATCTATTCCGATGAAACTTGATAGCTAGCTATATATGTGTCTTGAATCATCAGTATGCGTAACCAATATGTGTCTCCCGTTCGAAAGCGTCATAGTTATAAATATGCATGCATTTGCATATTTATAACCTTGATTCTTTCGAATTGTCCAACGCTATCCATGGAATGACATGCAGGCAAGGGCCATGTACGAGCTCCTTGTGGTAAGTTTCTTCTGCAGATTAGCCAAAACATTCATGTAGTGTTTGTCTCATTACTAACTAGTATGACTGAGTCGTCAAAACCAAATGTGCAGTCTGTGTGCGAGAAGATAGGTCAGACCGCTCCGCCGATGCTAGTGATTGCTCCTGGGACCACGGTGAGTTTTATTGAATGGACATTACTTGCTAGTCTTAACATTTGAGTGTCATCATGCTAACAAGACATTGGAAATGATCTTTGGTGCAGCGTAACTCCAGACAAGCATCGCACGATCCTTCTCCAGCTACCGACACGAGCCACCCCGCTCCTACACCTCCTACATCTTGGTAAGTTTATCTAGTGTTTTGCTTAACACATGCATAAAGACCTAGACTTAGCTTTATTTCCTCCAATGCTTACCATAATGACCTAGACTTAGCTTCTTCACCTCCAAAATGACTTAATAAGCTTACTGACCTCCAAAACCATCCATTTTACCTAAGTTAGCTCTAAAACGATCTGTACTTAGCTTACTTATGTCAAAAATTGCATAATTAGCTTAGTTAGCTTATAGACGATCCATTTTACCTAGGTTAGCTCTAAAATGACCCATTTTACCTAGGTTAGCTTATAAATGATCCAGTTCATCCAAGTTAGCTCAAAAATGACCCATTTTACCTAGATTAGCTCCTAAATGATCCATTTTACCTACGTTAGCTTTAAAATGACCCATTTCACCTAGATTAACTCCAAAATGACCAATCTTACCTAGGTTATCTCATAAACGATCCATTTCAACTAATTTAGCTCATAAACGATCCATTTCACCTAGGTTACCTAAAAAACGATCCATTTCACCTAAAATAGCTTATAAATGATCCATTTTACCTAAGTTAGCTCAAAAAGATCCATTTCAACTAGATTAGCTCATAAATGATCCATTTCACCTAAGTTAGCTCAAAAACGATCCATTTCAACTAAGTTAGCTCATAAATGATCCATTTCATCTAAGTTAGCTAAAAAAGATCCATTTCACCTTAGTTACCTGAAAAACGATCCATTTGACCTTAGTTAGCTCATAAACGACCCATTTCAACTAAGTTAGCTCATAAATGATCCATTTCACCTTAGCTAGCTCATAAACGACCCATTTGACCTTAGTTAGCTCATAAACGACCCATTTCAACTAAGTTAGCTCATAAATGATCCATTTCACCTTAGCTAGCTCATAAACGACCCATTTCAACTTAGTTAGCTCATATATGATCCATTTCACCTAAGTTAGCTCAAAAAGATCCATTTCAACTAGATTAGCTCATAAATGATCCATTTCACCTAAGTTAGCTCAAAAACGATCCATTTCAACTAAGTTAGCTCATAAATGATCCATTTCATCTAAGTTAGCTAAAAAAGATCCATTTCACCTTAGTTACCTGAAAAACGATTCATTTGACCTTAGTTAAACGACCCATTTCAACTAAGTTAGCTCATAAATGATCCATTTCACCTTAGCTAGCTCATAAATGACCCATTTCAACTTAGTTAGCTCATATATGATCCATTTCACGTAAGTTAGCTCATAAATGACATACTCTTCTTGTTCTAGTCTTCTTCTTGTTCTACTCTTCTTGTTCTACTCTTCTTGTTCTAGTCTTCTTCTTGTTCTACTCTTCTTCTTGTTCTACTCTTCTTGTTTTAACTTTCTTATTTTTCATTTTGCAGAGTTCATTCACTTGACGAAAGCTTGCATAGATGGAGTGCTCCTTATCCCTTTCTCTGTTTCTTTTGTATCGTTGAACTATGCATGTATCGTTGGATGAAACTATTGTAATATATATGGTTGGATGCCTCTATGTTGAACTTGTTATGTATGATGGAACTATGCATGTAATATATATGGTTGGATGATGAAGTTATGTGTTGGATATCTTATATGTTTGCTCTGTAATGGCCTTTTGAAATATATCTATATATGTCATCTATATTTGTGATGAAAATTGTTGGATTTAATAAAAAACAGATAAAAGAGCCAATATGCAGGCTCTTTGCCGTCTGCCACCGACGGCAACGGGCTCTTTGCCGTCTGCCGCGGACGGCAAAGAAGGCACGTGGCATCCAGCTGTGCTTCCTGGGAGCTGACCCGTTTGGCCAGTTTGCCTACAGTGGCAGACGGCAAAGACTTTGCCATCAGTGGCAGACGGCAAAGAACCTGCCATGTAGTGACGTGTAGATGACATCATACGGCGGACGGCAAAGACACTAGAAAGTTTGTCATCAGCGGCGGACGGCAAAGGCCTGCCGTTAGCCACTTAACGAACTGACAGCGCAATTATTGCCGTCCGCCTTCTTTGCCGTCTGCCGCGCTTTCTTTGCCGTCTGCGGCGGACGGCAAAGACTTTGCCATCAGTAGCAGACGGCAAAGTAGCTGTTTACCGAAGCCTACTTTGCCGGAACCTTTTGCCGTCCGCGGCTGACGGCAAAGGCCTTTGCCGTCCGCCGTTCATGCCTTTGCCGTCCGCCGTGGCGGACGGCAAAGTAGCTGATTCCTGTAGTGCTAATATATTATCAACCTTGGATGTTTTATATGCATTTATATGCTATTTTATATGATTTTTGGGACTAACCTATTAACCTAGAGCCCAGTGCCAATTTTTGTTTTTTTTGTTGTTTTTGAGTATCGCACAAAAGGAAAACCGAACGAAATCCAATTGACCTGAAATTTCACGGAGATCATTTTTGGACCAGAAGGAGTCCACGGAGTACCTGAGGTGGGCTATAAGAGTCCCAAGGCCACCACGAGGGTGGGGGCGCGCCCTACCCCCCTGGGCGCGCCCCCTGCCTCGTGGCCGCTTCGGGTACCCCCCCTGACTTGTCCCCGACTCCAACACCTCTTATATAACTCAAAACTTCCAGAAAGAAACCTAGATCGGGAGTTCCGCCGCCACAAGCCTCCGTACCCACCGAAAACCAATCTAGACCCGTTCCGGCACCCTACCGGAGGGGGAATCCCTCTCCGGTGGCCATCTTCATCATCCCGGCGCTCTCCATGACGAGGAGGGAGTAGTTCTCCCTCGGGGTAGAGGGTATGTACCAGTAGCTATGTGTTTGATCTCTCTCTCTGATGTTCTTTATTCGGAACGATCTTGATGTATCCCGAGCTTTGCTATTATAGTTGGATCTTATGATGTTTCTCCCCCTCTACTATCTTGTAATGGATTGTGTTTTCCTTTTGAAGTTATCTTATCGGATTGAGTCTTTAAGGATTTGAGAACACTTGATGTATGTGTTGCATGTGCTTATCTGTGGTGACAATGGGATATCGCGTGATCCACTTGATGTATGTTTTGGTGATCAACTTGCGAGTTCCGTGACCTCGTGAACTTATGCATAGGGGTTGGCACACATTTTTGTCTTGACTCGCCGGTAGAAACTTTGGGGCACTCTTTGAAGTTCTTTGTGTTGGTTGAATAGATGAATCTGAGATTGCGTGATGCATGTCGTATAATCATACCCACGGATACTTGAGATGACATTGGAGTATCTAGGTGACATTAGGGTTTTGGTTGATTTGTGTCTTAAGGTGTTATTCTAGTACGAACTCTATGATAGATCGATCAGAAAGGATAACTTTGAGGTGGTTTCGTACCCTACCATAATCTCTTCGTTTGTTCTCCGCTATTAGTGACTTTGGAGTGACTCTTTGTTGCATGTTGAGGGATAGTTCTATGATCCAATTATGTTATTATTGTTGAGAGGACTTACACTAGTGAAAGTATGAACCCTAGGCCTTGTTTCCTAGCATTGCAATACTGTTTGTGCTCACTTTTATCATTAGTTACCTTGCTGTTTTTATATTTTCAGATTAAAAAAACCTATATCTACCATCCATATTGCACTTGTATCACCATCTCTTCACTGAACTAGTGCACCTATACAATTTACCATTGTATTGGGTGTGTTGGGGACACAAGAGACTCTTTGTTATTTGGTTGCAGGGTTGTTTGAGGGAGACCATCTCCATCCTACGCCTCCCACGGATTGATAAACCTTAGGTCATCCACTTGAGGGAAATTTGCTGCTGTCCTACAAACCTCCGCACTTGGAGGCCCAACAACATCTACAAGAAAAGGTTGTGTAGTAGACATCACCTAATGTACGCAAATAAGAGTGAGAAGAGAAGCAGCGCAACGGTCGAGAAGCTAGAAGTGATCAAGAAGTGATCCTGAAACTACTTACGTTCAAGCATAACACAAGACCGTGTTGACTTCCCGAACTCCGCCG
This sequence comes from Triticum urartu, assembly GCF_003073215.2. Lineage (NCBI taxonomy): Eukaryota > Viridiplantae > Streptophyta > Magnoliopsida > Poales > Poaceae > Triticum > Triticum urartu. The sequence continues at coordinate 273,373,025 of NC_053023.1, forward strand.
AAAAGAGACCATCATGGCTACACACGATGTTGATGCATTTTAATTAAATTAAGTGCCAAGTTCTCTACAACTGGACATTAACAAATTCCCATCCGCCACATAACCGCGGGCACGGCTTTTGAAAGTTTATACCCTGCAGGGGTGTCCCAACTTAGCCCATCACAAGCTCACGATCCGCGGAGACAATCCTCCATCGCAAGACACCCGATCAGACTCGGAATCCCGGTGCACAAGACATTTCGACAATGGTAAAACTAAACTAGCAAGACTGCCTGACTGTTCCGACAAATCCCGATAGCAGCTGCACATATCTCGTTCTTACGGCACACCGGATGGGATAAGCTACGAGTAAAACCAACCCTCAAGTTTCCCCGAGGTGGCCCCACAGGCTGCCCGTTTCATACCAACACTTAGAGAAGCACTGGCCCGAGGGGTTAAAATAAAGATGACCCTCGGGAGCGCGACTACCAAGGTTGGGCCTTGCTAGAGGAGTTTTATTCAAAGCGTATTGTCAAGAGGGTCCCATACCCATCATCGTTTAAGGGACACAAAATCAAGGAACATAACACTGGTATGGTGGAAACTAGGGCGGCAAGAGTGGAACAAAACACCAGGCATAAGGCCGAGCCTTCCACCCTTTACCAAGTATATAGATGCTTTAACTAAATAAGAGATATTGTGATATCCCAACATATCCATGTTCCAATATGGAACAAACTTCAACCTCACATGCAACTAACAACGTTATAAGAGTGGCTGAGCAAAAGCGGTAACATAGCCAAACAATGGTTTGCTAGGAAGGTGGGTTAGAGGCTTGACATGGCAATATGGGAGGAATGATAAACAAGTGGTAGGTAGTGCAACATAGCGGTAGAGCGAACAACTAGAAAGCAAAGATAAAAGTGATTTCGAGGGTATGGTCGTCTTGCCTGAAATCCCGCAAGGAAGAAGAACGAGTCCGTGAAGTAGACAAACGGACGTAGTCGAACGGATCGTCAAAACGCAACGTTACCGGAACTAACAAGAAGAAGCAACACCAGAAAGAAGCAAACAACATGGTAAACAACCATCACATAAACATGGCATGATGCACAATCAAGTATGATGCATGTCCGGTATAATGAGGCATGGCATGGCAAAGTGCAACAACCAATACTACAAATTAAGTGGAGCTCAATATGCAACGAGTTGCATATTGACAGAACACCACATGACTTATTTAGTTCTCTCTCGGTTATGTACAAAACAATATTAAATATTTTTAAACATGGAAAGAGGGTGAACATACATGAACTACCTATCTAGGCAAGTTTAAATGAGGCCTGAAACAACAAGCAACAATTCCAGAAAATCCACATGAGCATATTTCAAATTTGGTACTGTTCTGCCCTATATACAATTTTAGAGTTGTTAAACAAGAAAATAAGTACACCATGTTAATCTATGCATTTTTCTACCCCATTTACATATATAATTTATTTAAAACCAAGCTACGGTTAATTACTTGTGAAATAAAGCATTTTAACATGGCATTATGCAAAATAAACACAAACAGATTTTAAACATGCATGAAAGCTGCATATTATGAAACTAGACGAAAATCTAAGCATTTTACATATATAATGTTTTTACATGTGACGCATGGTTGGTGAGTTAGGATATGCATGAAGCTTAGGGGGGTTTCTGCAAAACTGGTAAACTCTGGAATTATTGCTAAAATCGCGGAGCCAAAAAAATATGACATGGGCCGAATCTGGTGGAACTGGGCTGCACACATCAGGCCTCAGGGAGCTGGCAGATCTGGGCCTCGGCCCGGTTTGGTGGAGAGGGAGGCCCGCAGGGGCACGCTGGGCCGGCCTGCTTGTGGCCCACTCGGTCGCTGGAGCTGGGGAGGTTGGGCATGTGCTGCGAGCGAGCTCAGCGGGCGCCGTCTCACCGGGAAGCAGAGCGGCAATGCGAGTGCGGGACTAGCCAGCGACAAGTAGGCGATGCAGGACGAACACAGGAGAAGCGGATCCGACCGGAATGCTCCAGATCCGGGCGACGGCGGAGGCAGGACGGTGGCTGCTACTGCGGTGGTGCTCCCATGGTTGTCCTGCAGAACGGGAGGGAGAGAGAGGGAATGTGAGAGGGAAGACGAGGGAGAACCAGAGGGAGGAGGGGAAGAACAGGGCGGCGGGGTCCGGCCTAGGTGGTCTCCGGTGGTGGCTCCGGCAAGGCCGCCGGTGAGTACGGGGTCGGGCGGCGCCAGGAGCTTGATCGAGAGCTCCTCTCCTCGATCTCGCTCGGGTAGGAGGACGATGAATGGTGGCGGCGCGGCGCGGGCGCCTCGGGCCCAAATTAGCCAGGGGCGGGCCATAGATCGGCTTCCAGGGCCCCGGCGAAGTGGGGGGGCGGGGCGCGACATGGCTTGCATCGATTGGCTGGAAGGCGGCTGAGAGGTGAGGTGGCGCGACGTGGTTGGCTGCGGGGGCGCTGGCGGCGGTGCCAAGTGGCGGAGGTGGGTTCGCTGGCACGGATTTGGAGGAGGGAAGCGGCGGCTGGCTACGGAAAACGGGGAAAGGGTAGGTAGGAGGCCAAAATGGCAGGGGGAACGTCTATTTATAGCAAGGGGCTAGGGTTATGGGGTTTAGAGGGGTTTGAGGACGTCACGGAGCCCTCTGATCGCGATCGAACGGTTCCGAACGTGAGGAGGGGTTAGGTGGGCTGTGCTAGAGAGAGATGGGCTGAGAAGAAAGGAGAGAGAGAGGCCCGGCAGCAGTTTCGGAGACCGAAAACGTCCGACGTTTGACCAACTATATTGTCGCTATAGTTATGCGTTGGGGCATCAAACGAACTCCGAATGTGATGAAATTTGACAGGAGTTCTATCTACACTATAATAAGACCGCACGCCAACTTTCATCCCATTCTGAGAACATTTTCCATCCACTTATAAAATAATATTTTAGAGGTGCCGCGGGCGCGTGCAAGTGTGTTTGGGATCAGAACGGACAACGGAAGGAACGGGGAGAAACCAGACGGATGCAAGTTTTGGAAACATGATGATGCAATGCACATGATGGCATGGCAAGATGCAACACGCAAGCAAAAGACATGGCAATGACGGCGAATAACTGGAAGACACCTGGTGCATCGGTCTCGGGGCGTTACAACATGATTAGGTTTCCTAGGATTTACAAATCCGGGAGGTTGTTTAACATACACTTCCACCTCAATTTCTCCATTGAGAAAAGAACTTCTAATGTCCATTTGGTATAAATTGATGACATGGCGATTGGCATAAGCAAGTAATATGTGTATGGACTCAAGTCTAGCAACAGGGGCATATGTCTCGCCGTAGTCCATACCTTCGAATTGAGTGTAGCCTTGGGCGACGATATGGGCCTTGTTGCGTACAACTTGTCCATGTTCATCTTGCTTATTCTGAAACACCCATTTGGTTCCAATGACATTGTGGTTGTCGTCCGGTATCGGTGGGAAATGACACCTATGGGGTCACTGGGATCCCTTCTATGGTTGGCGGGCGCAGGGTTGTGCAAAGAGCGGGTCTGGCGGTCAGCACGCAAATCGTTTACCCATGTTCGGGCCGCGGAGATGCGTAAAACCCTAGTCCTGCTTTGATGTATATTTGGGTGTTCTTGTGTTCTTGAACTAGCTGCGGTGGCTCTCTAGTACAAAAGATCTAAATCCCCCTCCAGTACACCTCGGGCCTCCTTTTATAGACAAATGGGGTCGCCACAGTGGCACACAGGAGGTGGAAAGGTGTACAGGGGCTGAGTCTATCCCTTGGCATCGTCGGACAAACGCATTTAATGCGCTACCGACGTTCCCCTCTTGCTTTATTAGGGACGGCAAAGAAGCTCGTCCCAGCTATCGTCGCCTCACCTGGCTTCGACGTGCGTCCAAGCTGACGAGGCGTTGTAGCGCCACGTAGGCTGGCTGCTGGGCTGGCGCGGTGGTGGAGCTTTCATGAAGATCTACATGCCACCACGCAGGTGCTTGCTGAGTTGGTGTAGAGGCCGCGCGCTGCCACGCAAATGCCTGCTCAGCTGGTCGAGCTAGCAGCTATGTGGGGGCGGCGATGGAGTCTTGGCAGGTGTGGGCCTGGCTACAGCCCCGCAGGTGTCTTCGGCAAGGGCCTTGCCGGGGGCCCGACAAGGGTCTTGCCGCGGCACTACGGTCCTCCTCGGCAAGGATCTTGCCGGGGGGGTCTCGTGGATTTTCTTGGCAAGAATCTCGCCAAGGATCATCGTCTTCTGGTTCTCTTGATCTTTTGTATTTAGGATCCTTACAAAGACCTGCATGCGACCACGGAGGTGCCTCCCAAGCCTTGGTTCCAATGTGGTTGCTGGTGTTGGAACCCCTTGGGCTCAAGGGTGGCGCACTCTGTTGGCGTCAGGCAAGTTGCCTTGGCAAGGATCTTGCCGAGGCTGCGGAAGCCACCCCGGCAAGGGCCTTGCCGAGGGAGTTCACCTTGCCCTCTTGCTCTCTTTGTGCCTCTGGTCTTGGCGTTGTTGTGGTCATCTTGTGTTCCGGCTATCCTCCCCCGCCCTGCTTAGTGTGGCCGTGGGCGCGGCTCTGACTTCCCGTGCATGAGTAAAGGGGCGCAAAAGGAGAGCCCCTCCTTTTGTACACCGACAGGATCCCCCGAGACTGGGCCACACATAAGTGCGACGCGTTGTTGGGCTAGGCCCAGAACGGTGCGCGGGCAGGTGGGGAGGACTTTTACTGTAGTAACTTCTCCGTCCGCTGCGCTTCCCCACGACCCGCGTTGAACGCGCGACGTGGGGGGTCATGCGTGACGTCGGGGTCATGTGTGGGACGGTTTCCGAGCGCATGCGTCACATCATGGTAAAGAGGCTCAGCCCATTTATTGAGTGGGCTCGGGTCGTGGTCTCCAAGGCGCCCGCGCCCCACAACCGCGGGGCGGAGAACGGCCGTTTCGTCCGTCCCCTCGATTTGTGCTCACCCACCATGTATCCCCCGTGCTCTGAAGATGGTAGGCGGTGGGTGTGGGCCTTGAGTGACTGATACGTCTTGAGCTTGCGTTGGTTTTCCCCGAAGAGGAAGGGATGATCCAGCAGAGTAGCGTAAGTATTTCCCTCGATTTTTGAGAACCAAGGTATCAATCCAGTAGGAGCCCATGCTCAAGTCCCTCGTACCTGCACAAAGCAATAGCTACTCACAACCAACGCGATTAGGGGTTGTCAAGCCCTTCACGGTCACTTACGAGAGTGAGATCTGATAGATATAATATTTTTGGTATTTTTGGTATAAGATGCAAAGTAAAAAGTAAAGGCAAAGTAAAAAAGCAAAGCAAGATTAAAGTAATGGAGATTGATATGATGAGAATAGACCCGGGGGCCATACGTTTCACTAGTGGCTTCTCTCAAGAGCATAAGTATTCTACGGTGGGTGAACAAATTACTGTTGGGCAATTGACAGAATTGAGCATAGTTATGAGAATATTTAGGCATGATCATGTATATAGGCATCACGTCCGTGACAAGTAGATCGAAACGATTCTGCATCTACTACTATTATTCCACTCATCGACCGCTATCCAGCATGCATCTAGAGTATTAAGTTAAAAACAGAGTAACGCCTTAAGCAAGATGACATGATGTAGAGAGATAAATTCATGCAATATGAAATAAACCCCATCTTGTTATCCTTGATGGCAACGATACAATACATGCCTTGCTACCCCTTCTGTCACTGGGTAAGTACACCGCAAGATCAAACCCAAAGCTAAGCACTTCTCCCATGGCAAGGACTACCAATCTAGTTGGCCAAACCAAACGGATAATTCAAAGAGACTTGCAAAGATAACCAATCATACATAAAAGAATTCAGAGAAGATTCAAATATTATTCATATATAGACTTGATCATAAACCCACAATTCATCGGTCTCAACAAACACACCACAAAAAGAAGATTACATCAAATAGATCTCCACAAGAGAGGGGGAGAACTTTGTATTGAGATTCAAAAAGAGAGAAGAAGCCATCTAGCTACTACCTATGGACCCGAAGGTCTGAGGTAAACTACTCACACTTCATCGGAGGGGCTAGGATGATGTAGAAGCCCTCTGTGATGACGGCCCTCTTCCGGCGGAGCTCCGGAACAGGCCCCAAGATGGGATCTCGTGGATACAGAAAGTTGCGGTGGTGGAATTAGGTTTTCGGCTCCTGTTCTGATCGTTTGGGTGTACGTGTGTATATATAGGAGGAAGAAGTACGCCGGAGGAGCAACGAGGGGCCCACGAGGCAGGGGGCGCGCCCCCCACCCTCGTGACCGCCTCTTTTGTTCCTTGGAGCAGGGTCCAAGTCTCCTGGATCACGTTCCCGAAGATTTTTATTCCGTTTGGACTCCGTTTGATATTCCATTTCTTCGAAACACTGAAATAGGCAAAAAACAGCAATTCTAGGCTGGACCTCCGGTTAATAGGTTAGTCCCAAAAATAATATAAAAGTGGAAAATAAAGCCCAATATAGTCCAAAACAGTAGATAATATAGCATGGAGCAATCAAAAATTATAGATACGTTGGAGACATATCAATGACGAGGCGGGGAAACGGGCCGCTGCTGATTGGGGCAGGGGGTCGGCCTCGATTCTCTGCGCCCCCGATGGTCAGATTGGCTAAGTGGGGCGGGCGAGTCTCGACCCCATCCCTTCATAAGAAGGGGGAGGGGATTGCACCCCACAATCTTTCATCACCCCTCTCCTTCCACCTCGGCTCCGCTCTTTCATCTGCCATGGCGAGAGGGGGCGTCGGTCCTTTGACGATGGCAGCGAGGGTCTCTGCTCGACAGTGCGTCCCTCCTTCCCAAGAGCCCGCGGTGGCGGAGCCGGCCATCAGGGGAAGGGGGAGGGGGCAAGGACGGCCGGCGTGGCGCTCGGGGAAGAGGGGGACGGGGCGGCGCATCGGCCTTGCCTTCGCCAGCGATGCCTCCCCCAATGGAGGGCCACGTCGGGGACCAGCCTCGTGAGTTCTTCATCAGGCTGCGTAGGGCACCGCGTCGCCGCCTTCATCTCCCTGCGCCACTCGCTTAGGAGATGGAGCTCGATCCGCCCCAGACCTTGAGGTTTCATATGAGGGGCTGCGAGAACGGCGGCATGCGGGTCGACGTTGACTTTCCCGCCCCTCACGTCATGTACCTTCGCCGTGGATGGAAGACTTTTGCTCGTATCCACAGCCTGGCGGCGGGGCTCATTCTCTGTTTCAAATTAATGGAGAACAGCCTGCTCTCTGTCAAGGTCTTTGGAGACTCTGGAACTCGCCTGAAGTGCTGCGTGGAGAGCTCCTCTGACGATGAATACTCCTCCTCAAGCGGGAGTGATGAGGAGGACAACGACAGCGACAACGAGAGCGTCGAGCGAGGGCACGTCGACCTCGTCTCTGACTGACCGCGTCGCCCCTCCCTCCGCCGTGCGCTCTGCCGAGGGCCTTCCTCGTCAAGCACTCCATCGGTGCGTTCCCCGTCTCCTCCCTTTTGCCTTCGTTTGCCGCACCTGGGAGGAAAAGGGCAAGAACGGGGATCACAGGGCACTTATCTTTTCTAGTTTGTAAGCCTGTGGGCACTCGTCAAATTTCAAAATTTGTAATCCCCTTGCTCGTGTACCCATTCCGTATAAATTGTACTTGTTTGCAATGTATGAATGAAAGGAAGGGTGTTTGCCGGGTTTCGTTTGCGCATGGGCGAGGGCCACACCGAGGAACGTGTCCTTGTTATCTTAAGATAAACATGGTATCCCGGCAACAGGCCTTGCCGTCCTCCTGCTCTATGGCCCCACTACGCTCACGCTCTTGGCGGAGGTAGGGGCCGAGTTGGATTAGGCCTTTCACTCGCCCTCTTTCCATCGCACTACAACCAAATTCTGGTCCAAAGTAGAGTTTTCAGACACAGGACGGAGGGGGCAAAATAGTACGAGAGCGAGCGAAGCCTTATACGTTCAAGGTTCATACGGGCGCACGGAGTGGGGGAGAAAAACTTATCTAATGTTGCAGCCCCCGGCAACCTTAGCTTGCCGCGGTTAGATCCTTGTGTCTGTAGCCCCTGGCAACCTTGGTTTGCCAGGGCCGGAACACCGGCTCATTCTTTTTCTTCCCAATAGCTCAGCAGAAATGTCCATGTACCCTGCGAACCAAAGAAGATGGAAAGGAACAGAGTGACGCACACTCGACCTCTATTGATGCGGAGAATCCTACGATCATCCCCATGTACACTCAAGCATACACCTTTGGGCCTAAGGTGAACTCGCTCCTTCCCGAATCTTCCCTTTCCGCATGTAAGACATGGATGCTACTTCAAGCGCGGACCTTGTGCATACTCAGGTACACCCGAGGAGACCATGGAGAACCCAAGGACCAAGGCCAAGCGTGTGCAGAAGCGACGACGGAAGAAGACGGAGACAGCTCCAAGACCCGGACATCCAGCCGCTGGAGACGACCCCTACAGCAACAGCCTCCCAGCCGCCAAGTGCTACAGGCCCCGGACATCCAGCGTCAACCCCGGACATCCAGTGCCTCGCCATGTCCCAGACATCCGGCCTCGCCCCCAGAAATCCGGCACCCTCCAACCAGAGAGCAGAAGAATCGGGCAAATCCAGCCCGGACATCCGGCCAGAGGCCTGGACATCCGGCTCTTCATGAGCCGCCGGACATCCGGCCCCCAGCCCGGACATCTGGCACCTGCATGTGCGCAGAGATCGGGCCAAGGGCCCATGTATCCCCCTCTCACTTGCCCCTTCATGGGCTAGCACTATATATACTTCCCCACCTCCTCCTAGTTAGGGTTAGCGTTGTGATAGCTCATTTGAGAGATAGAGCTTCGCTCATCCATATCGGATCTACTCCACGAGAGAGACCGCGGCCCCTCTATGGAGAAGATCCACCTTGGATTCAAGACCCCTCACGGGAAGATCTCCTTGTGGATTCAAGACCTCCTCACGGAGAAGAACCGGTTACCTCTTGTATCGTTCGTTGTTGACTTTGGATCTTGTATCTCTCTTTGTGTTTCGAGGATCTAGCACATGTGTGATCATACCTGTTGGTTTGAGTGTTCTTTTGTGTTCCCCTCGTGATTTTCCCCTCGTTTCCCTCCTCGTATTCTTCGCGTTCTTCGCGGGATCCGCTCCTTTCGTGAAAGATCGGGCCACTAGGGTTCTACCCTACATCATCTTGGTATCAGAGCCAGCTTGTCTCATGATATCATCTTGGTATCATGAGCCACGTTGATTACGATTTCGGAGCCTCCCTGTTGTGTTTTCTATCCTAATTTTGTTGATTTTGTCCTAAATTCGAAAATCCCCACCAAAAATAGCCCTAAATTTTTTTTTGATGTGTTGGTTTGACGAAGTTTTGTTGATTTTGATCCATGGATTTGCTTGGTTTCGAGTGGATCTAGCATATCCTCAATTTTCCCCACTTTCCATCCACGAAATTCATCAAAATTTTCCCTTGAAATCATCAATTTCCGCCCCAATTCGAAAATTTCCGCCCCAAACGAGATCTGAAATCGTCGGGCCGGACATCCGGGCCTCAGGCCGGACATCCGGGCCATCGGGCCGGACATCCGAGCCCCAAGCCGGACATCCGACTCCTGGAGCGCCAACTCTGCACGGTTCTGGACATCAGGTCCCGGATTTCCGGCCACGAGCCCGGATGTCCGGCCCCTGACATCTCAGCCATCCCCGTTTCACCGTTTTGTCCATAACTAATTCATCCGGAGTCTGATTTTCGCGTTCTTTAGCTCGTTGAAAAGCTCTTGACATCCCCCTTCCATCAAAAATACTACCATAACCATTTGTCTCCATAAAGTTTTTGGAACTTTGGCATCTTTGCCTAGGGATTCCACCACAACCTCCGCATAACCACCACCGACTTCCGCAACCTAACCAATTTTGTTCCCCGTCGCATTAGTGGTTGCTTGAGGAGTGATTTGAGTCTCCTAAGTTGTCTAGGCTACTTAGGGATGGTTTCTTCTTCATCAACCACCACCACCACTTCCGCATAGGCTTACCAACCATACACTTCCACCATCCCAACTTAACCCAATTTTGTTAGTGTTGTGAGTTGTGTCTCCTAAGGTGTTTTGGCTACTTAGGGACCGTGCTTTCAACTCCGACACCGTGTATAGCCAACCTTACCCTCCACTTCCGCATTGCCTACTCGTATAACCCATCATTGCACTTCCACAAAACCACCATCGCATCCCGCTACCATCATTTGACATTTGAGATTTTGAGTTCGCGGTTTTTCCGTTTCCTAAGGTGTTTCGGCTACTTAGGGACAAGTCTCCATCATCTTGGTATATCCATCAAGATCACCGCCACTCATCATCACCGCGGACGGTAACCTCCATATCATCTCGGTATCGAGGTATCCCTCCATTGTATATTCCCTTGCCATTGCATTGTTAACCCCTATCCCATTTTGCGTCACTTGCCTGTCGAGACTAGCCATTTGAGTATTGCCGGCAACGTTACTTGTGCACATTAGTGATCTCCACCATACATTGCATACATACCATATCATATTGGTATCATCATATCATCTCTTGTGCCTCAAGTTTGTCCCCGCATATACACAATTGCTATCTTGGTTTGTGCATTGTGCAAAAGTGGCCATACAAAAAAAACAAAGAAAGAATAAGCTTTTAAGAAAAGAAAAAGAGTGAACAAAGAGCTTGTAAGAAAGTGCCATAGCATCATACCACATTGTCAATCCGATCATCTTGGATCATACCACCAGAACATCATATACATAGTATACTTGGGATAGAAGTTCATACATTTTTCATCTTATAGGTTGTGCACAAGTGTCGTATCCGCCTATTGAGCAATCGTGCTAGCGTCTCTCTTGAGTTGTGCAACACGAGCGTTTTCCGTGGATTCCACATTTTGAGCTCATTCCTTGATTCCACGACCCCATTTATCTATCTGTGTGTGTGTTTCCGTGTACCCCATATTGCTATTGGTCTACTTGTTACACTTGCGAATTTGTGAATCTCTTTCAACATTATTGACTCTTGCTAACATTTTACATCAAATTTTTGTGCCACTATCCTCACCGAGCTCCACCATAAGCCTTATTTGTGTAGGTGTGAGAAACCGACAAGAATTGGTACCAATTGTGCTATTTCCTTGTCCACATTGGAGTGATCATTGATCCACCTTCAACTTCAGTCAAGGTACATTTGGTATTCGTTCTTCTCTTTCTCCCACTCATATTTGCTCGAGTATTGTGATGGATAGGCAAGGCATTTCATCTCCGGTCTTCCATAACAACTACGGCGTGAACAACTACATCACCAAAGCGTCAATCTTCGATCTACAACGACAAATGCAAGACGCACAATCAAGATTGCGAGAGCGCATCGAGAACCTCTCCATCGACATTCGTCACTCCGAAGCAAGGAAAAGGGACTACATCGACAACAAGCTTTCCACACAAAAGAAGGAGCAAGATGCAAGGATGGAGGAGATTCGGGCCTTGAGCAAGTCTACTTCCCCTTTGTCATCTTCAAGGCGGCGGCGAGCACATCGATCCTCTTCGGAGCGCCCAAGCGATACAAGCGCAAGTCGTCCACGTCCACATCTCCATGGAGACAACTATCACGTTCGTGATCCACCTCGTCATGAAGGGCAAATCACCTCCAAGCAACATGTGCACGACGACAACGAGCGACATCTACTATGAGCTCAAGTGCGACAACGCCAACATCATCATGACGATGCTCACCAAGCGCAAATGCACAAGTCCCAACAAGCCCTACTTCATGCCAAGTCCAAACTTCATGAGCATAAGAGAAGACCGCGAGATGAGCACCACCAAGATGGCGATACGGCTACTACCACCACCACTTTGGCATCTTCGCCAAGTGCTATCAAGGCATCTTCGCCTTTGGACGTACGGCATCTTCGCCTACTTCCCATGAGTTCTCCTACATCGACATCATCAAGTACAAGGTGACCAACTACAAGCGAGGGTGATAATTCCATCTTCGGAAGCCTCCCAAGGAAGATGGCCGAGCATGGGACATTCCCTTCGTTCATGGAGATGAGCTACGATGTGCCACATCATATGGGCCTCCTACAACAAGACGGCGACAAGAAGGTCGAGCAAGGGCTATCCCCTTCGACCACGGCGACGATCATGAACCTCTTCAACAACATGAAGACGGCGCCCATATTGGACTCATACTCCGAGTCAAGCTACGAGAACGCACATGAGACCTTATCTTTGGTATTGGAGGAGAGTGATGATGTGCCATCTTCGGCATTCATCCACGGCTATGACCACGACATGATTGAGCATGGAGACATTTGCACCTACATCTCTCTAACACTGACATGTGACGAGATGCCCCAATTGCCATGTGAGGAAAGCCACCACCACATGAGTGACATGAGTGACTCCACCATACGTGACATTGAGAGCATTTCCTATGAGAGGATGAGTGTGACCACCACTAGCCCCACACTTGAGAGCATGCCACACATCCTACGTGAGGTTGAGAGCCATTTGAATGACTCCAACAACCATATGAGTTAGAGCATCCGAGAGGGAGTGAGTGAGCCACAACACTTAGTGAGTGAGGTAGTTGACACGACATGTGAGGCCACTTTGATTTCTAACGACTTAACCTCTACTCCTAGTGTGTTTTCTTCTTTGGTGCTAGGTCTCCTACAAGATGACACGCCTATCCTCGACGAGTCCATACCTCCAATGGACACAACGATGGCCATGGTGGACGATGATGCACCCCCCCACATGGTTCCATCAAGATGAAGACGACCACGACTTGGTCTTCGACACCTCACCTACAACACATGAGCGATGCTCCAAAGGTAAAATAGGTGATGGTGCTTTTCTTGTCCCACTAGTGGACTATCTCACCAATGATTGCTTGCATGATGTTGATCCACCTATTCCCATGATTCATGCTAGTGCGACTTCTTCATGCCATGACTTACCTATTTATGATGAATATGATGATGAGCATGTTGAGTTGCCTAGTTGTGATGCTATGCTCCATAGGATATCATGTGAAAATTCTTTTGGTCACATCATGTTTGACAATCCATTAACCTTGTCATATGCTATGAGTGAGATATCCCATATTGCATCATTTCAATCTCAACATAGTAGCTATGCATGCCCCATTAAAATCAATCCCATTTGCACTTATGGCATAGATCACGAGATGATGGTCATTGGCTTTTGTTTTTCATGTGATGATATTGCTATGCTTCCTTTGCAAAATTTGCACAATTCATCTCATATGCCATGCCATGAAAATTATTGTGCATCGCATGATTACATCCCTTGTGTGCACCATATGCACTCCATGAATAACAATGCTCTACATATTTCCCATGATGCATTACACAATTTGGGTCTCCATTATGCTATACATAACAACAAACCTATCATGATGGATGACATGTTTCTCTATCATGCATCACATTTATTTGAGCATTGGATATTTTGTGCTAACCGACACAAGCACGTGCACATCATGATGGATGATGTGTACATATACCGTGCACACACAATTTTCCCTTTGTCTTTGTTTTGTGTAGGTACTCCCGTATACTCGTCAACCTCTCAATCCCAAGAGTTGACGAAATGAGCTCTTGAGAGCAAAGATGACTTGGGATCTCATGAACTATCCTTCCCACCGCTCGCTTCACGCAACGACTACGCACATCTCTCTCACTTGGCTCTCACACGGCTATGGGCTATATACCGCTCTCTTGCTCATTTTACCATGTTCACTTTGCATGTTATGCTTGCTTCTATGCCTTTGCCATGCAATTGTGACCCTTGCTTGCATCTACCCATGATTCACAATTATGCTACTCGTATGTGTATTTGCATGCTTGGTGGAGATCCTTGTTGCTATTGCCATGTTTATCATGTGCCTCATGCTATTGATGCTATTTTGCGCATATCCTCCTTTCATGCTTGTGATATGTCTTGTGCATTATTCATGCCCACCATTTGCACACATGACATACTTGACATGATTCCTTCTAGTACGTTGCATCTTCGCACTACTAGCTTTCTTGCCTTGATTCACGTAATTGCTTGCTTTGTCGCATCACCCATGTTCCATTCTTACTTGCTTTCTTGGGTGGATGACGTATATGTTCATGCCTCTCACATGATATATTTTGTTCATTGTCGCTTGCCTCCAATTGTTGCATCTATGCTTATTGATCATGGAGACTTGGACACTTTACTTGTGATGCATGCTTTCTTGATTGAGCCTATTGTATTTGGTTGTTCTCGCATCATCATATGCCTCCATACTATGAAATGCTCCCTTGTACTTTCTTATGATGAGCATGATGCATCAACTTGTTGGGTATTTTACCGCACGAATGATAGGTTTTCCGCTAACCTCATTTGTTTTTCCAAGTGTTTGTCATGTTCTTTCATGTTGAAGGATTCACAAGGCGATACCGTCATGACACAGTTTGGTCATGTGAAGGCATACACGATGTGCAACACCAACATTTGCGAGAATATCCTAAAGGTGAACTTCTTCCCTTTGAGCCATCCTCAAATATGCATACTGGATGGGTCACTCTTTCATTGTTGTTTCCTTCTTCTTATCTACATGTTACATCTGTTGGATGGAGGACCAACATTGGAGATGGAACCCATGGACCTTCAAGTTGAGGAGCGCTCGGACTTATTGGATGCACCTTCGAACCTCCACTCATGCCACGACATCGAGCATTGGTACACCAACACCTCCTTATCTGTTGATTGTGCTCACACATGTCATGCTCCATGGACATATCATACACATGACAAATTTGCATCTTATGCATGTATTGACTCATATTACGATTGCCTTGTTGCATCTTGTATTCCCATGTCGTCCACGATATATGAGCTTGTGCATTTCCTTAGCAAATTTGTTGTGATATACCTTGATGGCATATTCATACATCATGATCTTATTGCCTACCATCAATTGCATGATCACATCACACTGAGCATCCATTACCATATTCATGCTATTGATAAACCGTCTCACTATGACATCATTTTTCACCATGGTTGCATTGATCATATTCACAACACATTTGTGTGCATAATGAATGTTTTGCTCCCATGAATGATCTGCATACCATTCCATATCTTTTGGATAAGCTTCATGCACCTTGTCATGCTCAATCTTGTCGCACAGACTCATTCTTACATGATGGACACTTTGTGTGCACTAACCATTGTATTTCCGAGTATCGTTTGTGTTTGCTCTTCTTGCATGTGTACCACTCCGGAGACACCTTGGAGTACTTGGATTGCGCCATGTCTTCCACTTCGTCCAACTACAAGTCCGTCACGACAACCGTTTCCATGGTGATGAGGATCACGATCCGAGGTCGGATCTTTCCCAAGGGAGGGGAGATGATGCGGAGCATCCTACGATCATCCCCATGTACACTCAAGCATACGCCTTTGGGCCTAAGGTGAACTCGCTCCTTCCCGAATCTTCCCTTTCCGCTTGTAAGACATGGATGCTACTTCAAGCGCGGACCTTGTGCATACTCAGGTACACCCGAGGAGACAAAGGAGAACCCAAGGACCAAGGTCAAGCGTGCGCGGAAGCGACGACGGAAGAAGACGGAGACAGCTCCAAGACCTGGACATCCGGCCCCAGGCCCGGACATCCGGCCGCCGGAGATGACCCCTACAGCAACAGCCTCCCAGCCGCCAAGTACTACAGGCCTCAGACATTCGGCGTCAACCCTGGACATCCGGCGCCTCGCCAAGTCCCGGACATCCGGCCTCACCCCCGGAAATCCGGCACCCTCCAACCAGAGAGCAGAAGAATTGGGCAACTCCAGCCCAGATATCCGGCCAGAGGCCCGGACATCCGGCTCTTCGTGAGCCGCCAGACATCCGGCACCTGCATGTGCGCCGAGATCGGTCCAAGGGCCCATGTATCCCCATCTCACTTACCCCTTCGTGGGATAGCACTATATATACTTCCCACCTCCTCCTAGTTAGGGTTAGCATTGTGATAGCTCATTTGAGAGATAGAGCTTCGCTCATCCATATCAGATCTACTCCACGAGAGAGACCGCGGCCCCTCTACGGAGAAGATCCACCTTGGATTCAAGACCCCTCACGGGAAGATCCCCTTGTGGATTCAAGACCTCCTCACGGAGAAGAACCGGTTACCTCTTGTATCGTCCGTTGTTGACTTTGGATCTTGTATCTCTCTTTGTGTTTCAAGGATCTAGCACATGTGTGATCATACTTGTTGGTTTGAGTGTTCTCTTGTGTTCCCCTCGTGATTTTCCCCTCATTTCCCTCCTCGTGTTCTTCGCATTCTTTGCGGGATCCGCTCCTTTCGTGAAAGATCAGGCCACTAGGGTTCTACCCTACATCATCTATGCTAGGGGTTAGCCGCCGCTAAGCACTATCAACCCTAACTGATGGAGAGACTCAACCTAGAATCCATGCTAAAACTTAGGGCGCCAGCGCTTCATTTATTTATGCTCAGGGTCTACGCCTGGCTTTGTACAAAGGGTTACATGCCTTTCCGGCAAGGCTTGTACAAAAGGTGGTTTGCCGGGGGGCCCGGCAACCGTGCCTTATGGATAAAACTTGTGAAGATGTTCGATGTTCCAGGAGTTGCTCACTACAATGCCACCTTCGGTCTCTAGGCGGACTGTGCCAGGCCTGGTGACTCTTATTACCCGATAAGGGCCTTCCCACTTCAGCGTCAACTTGTTGGAATTCTTGGCCGACTAAACGTGCCGAAGAACAAGGTCGCCTTCCTCAAGGCTTGCTGGTAGCGTGTTGCTCGTATAGCCGCCCGAAGACGATCTTCCTCAAGGAGCGTTGCGTCATCTTGCCGCAACTGCTCTTGCTCAAGCTTATCATAAGCAAGCACTCGATGTGACCCATATGTGAGTTCCGCGGGGAGAACTGCTTCTGCCCCGTAAATGAGGGAGAAGGGTGTCTCACCGGTGGCTCGACTTGGCGTCGTTTTGATTGACTAAAGAACCGTCGGCAATTCATCAATCCAGCATTGTCCGCACCTGCGTAGCCTATCAAAAGTCCTTGTCTGGAGGCCTCGCAACACTTCAACATTTGCCCTCTCAGCCTGGCCGTTGCTCCGTGGATGTGCAACAGAAGTAAAACAGACCTTGTTACCGAGGTCCTGGATGTACTGCATGAAGGCGTGGCTCGTGAACTGTGTGCCGTTGTCAGTGATGATTCTATTTGGCACACCGAAATGGCAGACTAGCCCCTTGAAGAATTTGACGGCTGATTGTGCTGTCACCTTTCTCACTGTCTCCACCTCCGGCCACTTTGTGAACTTGTCGATTGCAACATACAAGTACTCAAAGCCCCCGATAGCACGGGGAAAGGGGCCCAGTATGTTGAGCCCCCAGACCCAGAATGGCCAGGAAAGAGGGATTGTTTGGAGCGCTTGAGCTGGTTGATGAAGCTTCTTCGAATGGAACTGACACGCTTCACACTTGGTTACTAGTGTCGTTGCATCCTGGAGGGCAGTGGGCCAGAAGAAACCTTGCCGGAATACCTTGCCGGAATGCCTTGCCGGCAAGGGCCCCTGACCCTATCTGGGAGCCACATATGCCTCCGTGTATCGCTGCCAATAACTCCAGTCCTTCCTCTCGGGGAATGCAGTTCAATTTCACATTGTTTGGTCTTTTTCTGTACAGGACATTGTCGACGAACTGATACATGGCATATCGACGGGCTACTTTCTCCGCTTCTTCCTGCTCCTCAGGGAGTTCCCCTGTTTGGAGGAATTGGACGGTATGTTGTGCCCATGCCAGAGCCTGAGGCTCGACGGCAAGGACTAAAGGCACTTCCTCTGCCATGGGAGCAGTTGTCTCTACAGCTAGGACTTGACGCCCCGCCGGAGTCGGTTGCCTCATGGATGGCTCAATGTCCACGGCAACATCCTTGCCGGCGGCTCCTGGGAGCACAGCGGAAAAGTACTTGCCGGGGCCTGATTTCCTTCGCTTGTTCTGCTCTGTTGATGGTTCAACGGATGGTTGAGTCAGCCGAAGCACAAAAGTACCTGGTTCCACAGGTAGTTTGAAGGCGGCGCGCTTTGACAGGTAGTCGGCAATGTCGTTCTCCACTCAGGGAACATGCTCCGCCTATATACCGTCAAAGCGCTCTTCCAGCTTCCTCACCTCATCCACATAGGCCTCCATCAACGGGCTTTGATAATCTTTGTTGACTTGTCTGACAACAAGCTGCGAATCACCCCTGACGATGAGCTTCTTGATTTCGATGTCTGTTGCGATCTTGAGACCGGCAAGCAACCCCTCGTATTCAGCAGTGTTGTTTGTGGACATCTCCTGGGAAAGTGCATCTGGATTACATACTTGAGGTGCTCTCTGGTGGGTGCGACAAGTAGCACACCAGCGCCGGCGCCTTGCAGCGAAAAAGCCCCGGCAAAGTACATAATCCAGTTGTGACTTGCGTCCTTGCCGGGGAGGGTGGTCTCCTGGATCTCTTCGTCTGGCGTTGAGGTCCACTCGGCAATGAACTCTGCCAAGACTCTGCTCTGGATTGTCGAAGTACCTTCAAACTTCAAACCAAAGCTTGATAGCTCCACAGCCCACTCCACAATCCTCCCGGTTGCGTCTGGATTATGCAATATCCGTTGCAACGGGAGGCGGGTGACGACGGTGATCTCGTGTGTTGGAAGTAATGATGCAGCTTCCTCAAGTCCATAAGGAGGCCGAAGAGCAAGTTCTGCACACCGGAGTACCTTGACCTAGCCCCCTGCAAGAGGGAGCTGACAAAGTAACCCGGGTGCTGCATCATTTTCTTCTTCTGCAGCACTTCGTCTGGTTGCGCAGACCCTGTCCCGCCAACCTCAGACCCTGCCAGGGGCCTTGCCTCTTCGTCGACCTCCCTCTGCACCACTAGTGCAGCACTGACCACTTGGTTCGTTGCTGCCAGCTATAGCATCAGCGGCTCTTGTGGTTTGGGCGCAACCAGTATCGATGTAGAGGAGAGGTATTTCTTCAAATCCTGCAGCGCTACTTCGGCCTCTGGGGTCCATTCCATTGGGCCCACCTTTTTCAATATTTTGAAAAAGGGAAGGGCACACTTAGCAGACCTGGAGATGAATCTGCTCACGGCGGGAACGCAACCAGTGAGCCGATGAACGTCCTTGATCCGCTTGGGTGCCTTAATCTACTCAATAGCCTTGGTCTTGTCTGGATTCGCCTCGATCCCACGCTGTGACACAAAGAACCCGAGAAGTTTGCCGAATGGAACACCGAAGACACACTTCTTAGGGTTCAACTTGAGGTTGATCTTGCGCAGATTCGCAAATGTCTCTTCCAGATCTTGTACAAGTGTCGTCCTGTCTTTAGTTTTGACCACTATGTCATCCATATAAGCTTCCATACTTCTATGTAGCTGGGGCTCAAAACCAATCTAGACTGCCCTTGCAAATGTCGAGCCAGCACTCTTCAACCCGAAAGGCATCCGTAAAAAGCAATACATGCCACATGGGGTGATGAACGTTGTCTTCTCTTCGTCTTCTCTCGCCATGAAGATTTGGTGGTACCCCGAGTAGGCGTCAAGGAATGCTAACAGATCACACCCGGCCGTGTAGACAACAATCTGGTCAATGCGCGGCAACTGGAAAGGGTCCTTGGGATAGGCCTTATTGATATCTATGTAATCAATACACAGCCTCCACTTCCCATTTGCCTTGTGCACCACCACCAGATTGTCCAACCACGTCAGATGGAGTACTCCTCTCACCAAGCTTGTCACTTCCAACTTCCTGATCTCCTCCGTAATGAACTCCTGTCATTCCAAAGCTTGCTTCCTAACCTTCTGCTTGACGGGTCACGCATGGGGACAGACAACAAGATGGTGCTTAATCACCTCCCCGGGAACGCCGGGGATGTCGGATGCTTGCTGTCGGTGTCAAAACCGGTGGATCTCGGGTAGTGGGTCCCGAACTGTGCATCTAGGCTGGATGGTAACAGGAGGCAGGGAACACGATGTTTTACCCAGGTTCGGGCCCTCTTGATGGAGGTAAAACCCTACGTCCTGCTTGATTAATATTGATGATATGGGTAGTACAAGAGTAGATCTACCACGAGATCAAGGATGCTAAACCCTAGAAGCTAGCCTATGGTATGATTGTTGTATATGGAGTTGATTGCCTATGGACTACAACCCTCCGGTTTATATATACACCGAATAGGGTTAGGGTTACATAAAGTCGGTTACAATGGTAGGAGATCTTGAATGTCCGCATCGCCAAGCTTGCCTTCCACGCCAAGGAAAGTCCCATCCGGACACGGGACGAAGTCTTCAATCTTGTATCTTCATAGTCCAGGAGTCCGGCTGAAGGTATAGTCCGGCTACCCGAACACCCCCTAATCCAGGACTCCCTCAGTAGCCCCTGAACCAGGCTTCAATGACGACGAGTCTGGCGCGCAAATTGTCTTTGGCATTGCAAGGCGGGTTCCTCCTCCAAGTCCTTCATAGAAGATTGTAAACACCAAGAGTAGTGTCCGGCTCTGCAAAACAAGCTTCCACATATTGCCATAGAGAGAATAATATTAACACAAATCAAATCTGCCGACGTATTCCACAGTGCGTCATCACACTACAGCCAAGTCCTTCACTCGAATCGTTTTCACTTTTCCACCTCAGCGTGTTTTGCGAGGCGGTTTCCTTGGCACGTCTTGTCAAAGCAGATATCGTGTGCCCCCCTTTTACGGGATTCTCATCAATACAGACGTGGGTAACCCAATCATGCCCGTTAGCATGTTTTCTCGATTAAAGGCGAGTCCCAAACGGTTACGGGGAGGGCTCCTGGTATTCAACCTCTTATAAAGAGACCAGGGCCTTACTCCTTTTCCCCAATCCCAAAACAAGTTCGCCCATCGCCTCTAGTTCCAACACCCTAGGCTCCAGATTCTGGGCGCCTCAGACCTTCGACAATGTCCGGTTCCGACCTTCAAGGCCGATGGATGATGGAGGAGGACGTGCTAAAGTTGAGAGAGGCTAAGTTCTTGACCGCCGAAATTTCGCACAGGTTGCCTGCTCAAAGGCAGGCTATCCCCAGTCCCCAGCCCGATGAGAGCATAGTGTTCGTGTCACACTTCCTTCGGGGGTTAGGCTTCCTGATGGACCCCTTTGTGAGGGGACTGTTGTTTTATTACGGACTGGAATTCCACGACTTAGCTCCGGAGTCCATCCTCCATATCTCCTCGTTTATCGTTGTATGCGAAGCGTTCCTCTGTGTTACCCCTCACTTCGGATTATGGCTCAAGACTTTCAAAGTGGAGCCAAAGATGATCAAGGGACGGCACGCAGAGTGCGGAGGCGCCGTTATAAGCAAAAATGCTGATGCTCCATGGCCCGAGGGCTCTTTTCAAGAGGAGCTAGGCTTGTGGCAACGAGAGTGGTTTTATATTACCGCTTCCCGGAGCACCAAGTGGGTGGCGCTTCCCGCCTTTCGCTTGGGTCCCCCACCACGGCTAGCGTCATGGGTTAACAGAGGGTTAGATTGGGGTTTGCCCAAAGACGTGCCCCTGTTACAAGGCCGAATTAAGGATCTCTTGGAAGGAGACCTCAGCTTGGTCAAGGTGACGCAGGTCATGCTGATTCGCCGAATATTGCCCGGCAAACGTCGCCCCCTTCGCATGTGGGAGTTTAATCCAGAGGGACCGCGAGCTCTCCAGAACTTTATGGGCGCAACGCTCGCGGAGATGTATAGACTGTTCTTCGGATCACAAGAGATGCGTCCGGATTTAACCGAGGACGCAGGCCTAAGCTGCAATCGCCCGGATACTCAAGTAAGCAACCTTGTGCCCGAACCTTCTATCCGTATAATTGTCATAACCTTGCCCCTAAAAGAGCCGTCCTTTTAAACAGGAGTGGATAGCGAAGGCAAAGCTGATCAGGTGTCCAGCTCCCCTTCCTGAAACCAGGCCGGATCCTGTGCTGGTCAGGATGCTGGAGATAATGCCTTTGGAGGGGGAGGACAAGGAAGCTATGGCCTCCTCGAAGGAGGCTGCTCCGAAGGGAGGAACCGACAATTCCTCTCCTAAGGGGAAGAAGAGAGCTGCCTCTGACGACCCGGAAACCATGGCCTCGAAACGGGGGAGAAAATCCTTGTCAGAGGGTCCGACGCCGGGGAGTTCCTCGGCCGGACTACGCCCTCAAGGGGATCAGCCCTCCAGCGAGCCGTAAGTGGAGAAAAGATTTTCCTTTTGAGGGATGAGGGAAGTCCTTGATTTATATCTAAGAAGATTAACCAAACCTTTATCCTGTAGCTCGGACCTCGGCCCTTCTCAGCAGAGCTCGTCTTCGGGGGATCTCCTTCCGGAGATGATGGAGAGCGAGACGCCTCCCCCTGCCGTGCCTCCTAGCGAGGCGGGCGACCCTGAGGTGTCGTCGCGGAGGGTTTCTCCAAATCCGGTAGGGGCGGAAGGTGGCTATGCGGCCCCCCGAGGTTCTCCGCGTCCGGCCTTCGAAAGAGGTCATGGGATGAGCCCGGCACCGTCTGGTGCTCGGCCGGAGGAGCTAAAGATTCTGCTAGGGCGAGCTTCTATCTCAGAGGAGCACCGCGCGTTGATGGGCACGGTGATTGAAAGGATTTCATCCGTAGAGAGCAGATTGTATGAGGCCGTCAAAAGTTTACTGACGGGTTTCGAGGTACATTAGATAATGTATACTTTTGTCAGTTACGCATGAGTAAGATGCGCCCTGTGTAGATAGTAGCCCCTGAGACTCCGCGCGTCGTCAAGAAATGACGGCACGCGGAGGATCATAATCCCAGGTCTAAGATGTCGCCTTTGAATGTAGGCGGCAGGGTGCCTGGAATCGAGTCGAACTGACGATTTTGCCGAACTAAAGCGGCAACTGGACGTCGCAGATGCCTACATCACGCTTGTCAATAAGCGGCTTGATGAGGCTCAAGGTATGTAATTCCTCGGGCGACATCAGGTAAGAATAGTTTTATGCCTGTGTCTTACGATGTGTGTGCTTGACGCAGATGGTGCGGCCGCCGTGGAGAGTCTTAGGGCAGAACTTGCCCGAGCTAAAGAACAAGCCAGCAAAAGTGATGCGGCCACCAGGAAAGCCCTTGAAGAGCTGAGAGCCGAACAGGCTGCTCATTGCCGAAGCAAGGAAGAGATGGCCGAAATGGCCGAAAAGTTAAAAAGCGCTACAGACCATTGCAGACTTCTTGAAAGAGAAGACCAGGCAAAACAGACAGACTTAGAGAAGGTCGTTGCCAATGCTAAGGACGCACGCTCTGCGATGAGAGCTGCGAAGGAGGAGCTACGTTAGGCCGAACAGATTGCGGCTGGAAAGCCCTTTATGCTGCGAAGGAAATTTTGTGATCCGAAGTTTTCTCCATTGGACCGGATGTTGAGTGTGGAGGATACCTATCTGGACTTGGCAGCGAGTGCTGCTGATGCGACCGAACACTTTCGAGATCAGAAAGATCGCGAAGTGGAAAAGCTTTTCTGGTCGCAGTTTCACAATCCAGAGCGTCCACTGGCAGCGGATGATCGTTTGGCTCAATGGGCCGAACTGAATAGGTTGTCTGGACTCGCCATGAAGTACGTCATGGGTCACCTGTGGCCGGGGAGATCGGAGCCGAAGAGTTATTTCAGCTTGGTGCAACAATTCCTTGACGCGGTGCCGCGTATAAATGCAATGAAGAGGTCAGCATGCATAGAGGGCGCTAGGATGGCTCTTGCCCGTGTTAAGACATACTGGGCAGAGATGGAGACCACCGTTGTTGCATCCCGAGATTTGGACAAAAGCCGAGTACCCTCCGAGCACTATTTTCAGGAAGTTCTTGAAGGCGCTAGTGTAATAGAGACGCAGTGCCCGAAAGATGCTATGTTATGATAGCATATGTAATTATAAAGTAATATTTTGATAAACTGTAGTGGCCTTTTTTATACTTGTGCCTCCAAGTATTGGAAACACCTCATGTGCGG
Source organism: Triticum urartu (assembly GCF_003073215.2). NCBI lineage: Eukaryota > Viridiplantae > Streptophyta > Magnoliopsida > Poales > Poaceae > Triticum > Triticum urartu. The sequence goes on from NC_053023.1 coordinate 273,397,045, forward strand.
CCGTTTTAAGATATATATATATATATATATATATATATAGAATCTGAAAGATGGCAGTCGTTGGCTTCAGCCCCCACGCACATAGTGCGGGGGTGCTCGCAGAAGACACATTTTCACACTTAACCCAACGTCTTGGTCCTACAAAGGAGGTGATAGCGCAGCAGGCCAGGCAACCGGACTATAATGCTTTAACACTTTCACTTAGCCATAGGAGTTTGACAGTGAGACTATTTAGGTAGCCCCTTGGTGGCAACTGCGCTCGTCCGAGTTCGGGGCGCATATGTGCCTGACCGGGAAGCGGCCCTTCGTTAAAGCGGAGGAATCCGATAGATTCCGATAGGTCATCGAGTGGCTGACCAGTCTCACGCTACATCATGACAGTCAGTTTTCGGCTTTCTCTACTGAGGTGCTCGCCCGGCCGAACCGGGGCACAATCGTAGTAGTTCTCCTGGTGCTACCTTAGCCGATAGAGCGGAACGTAAGGTAACCGAACTCAGGAGCCGGGCAACCCAACATTTGACCAAAGACATGATTCGGAGTTGATGCATATAATGCCAAAACTCGCGACGCCGAACACTCCCTAAGTTGTTCGGTCTTTATGAGTGCGGGCGAAACAACACTCTTTATTAAAAAAGCCCCTAGTGTCCAGGTACGTGCAAAAATTCTGATGTGGCCACATGCCAAGACGCCAGCCTCCTCCTTGGTTATATCAGAAAGAAAAAACCAGGGGATGTGTAGCAACAAGAGACAGTAAAAAAGGTTTACGCAGGGTCTTAATCTAAAAAGAATCCTTTAGGACGGGTCCCTACTGCACGTCTGCGCCTGTGTCTCCGTTGTGCCGTATCCTGGACGGGCGCCGCACGACGTTCATCTGTAAAAGAGAGGAACTGAGTTGAAAACGGGTCGTGCCGAAAAAGTTTAAAATAAGCAAAGTATAAAGTAAGATATATAAGATTGAGCTTTATTGTCTCTTATTGTATATGCGTGGAGCCCCTAGTGCGAGGGTATATGGCTTCTAGGCCTGCATCAATGATGATTTTGCACCGAACTCGTCTATCCACGTTCGTGGTCTTGAATGACCTATTTCGAAGTTTTTTGGCCGGTGAGGCCATTTTGCTGTGGGGCTGTCAAAGCGGCCGCACAGTCCTCCGCTTGGGGAGGCGCACTTTAGTGCTTCCCCTTCAAAGATATGATGCCTCGTGGACCGGGCATCTTAAGCGTAAGAGATGCGTAATGCGGTATTGCGTTAAAGCGAGCGAAAGCTTCGCGTCCCAGTAGTGATTGATAGCGACTTGAGAACAGGACGATATGGAAGGTCATCTTTTCACGGCGGAGGTTATCGGCAGAGCCGAATATGACTTTAAGCCGGAGAAAACCCATACAATGGGTGTCCAGACCAGGCATTACCCCTTGAAAGGAGGTTTTGCTGTGGCGGATTCTTGCTGGGTTTATCCCCATGTGCTGGATTGTATCCTGATATATCAGGTTTAGTCCACTGCCGCCGTCCATAAGGACATTTGAAAACTGGAGTCCGCCAATTATTGGATCGAGTATCAAGGCAGTCCAGCCTACATTCTTGATATTCCTAGAATAATCTAGCTGATCGAAGATGATCGGTTTTGACAACTAGTGGCAGGACCCTTTGGGGATGGGCCGTGTGGTGCGTACCTTTACGGGCGCTGCACGTTTTGTTATGTAAAGTGAGTTCACTGTTTTTACTTCTTGTGGGAAGTTCTTTTGTTTCCTGGTGCTCTGCTTTTGGGGTTTGTCCTCGTCTTCGCTTGGTGTGTCGAGCCCCTTGTGTTCGGCATTGAGTCTGCCGGATTGTTTGAAAACCCAACAGTCTCTGTGGGTATGGTTAGCAGGCTTCTCGGGAGTACTGTGTATCTGACATATCCTGTCCAGGATTTTATTTAGGTTGGATGGATCGTCCCTGTTCTCCTGAGGGGGCGATTTTTCCTGATTTTGTCGTGAGCCTTTGAATCCGGCATTGACTGTCGTGCTCTTCGGACTTTTGTCCTTAGTCCAGCGACAGTCCTTGTTGCGTCGCGGTTTTCCGTTTCCATCCGTAGTTTCGGATGTACTTGGGTCGCTGGGGCTGCACCTTGCCAACCAGCTGTCCTCCCCTGCACAAAAGCGGGTCATGAGGCTTGTTAGTGCGGCCATTGTTCTTGGCTTTTCTTGGCCGAGGTGTCTGGCGAGCCATTCGTCTCGGACGTTATGCCTGAAAGCTGCTAAGGCTTCGGCGTCCGGACAGTCGACTATCTGATTCTTTTTAGTGAGGAATCTATTCCAGAACTGCCGAGCTGATTCTCCGGGTTGTTGAGTTATGTGACTATGATCGTATGCATCCGGAGGGCGGACATAGGTCCCTTGAAAGTTTGCTCGGAAAGCATCCTCGAGCTCTTCCCAGCTTCCAATTGCATTTTTGTGAAGGCTTTTAAGCCAATGCCGGGCTGGCCCTTTAAGCTTAAGGGGTAGATATTTTATGGCGTGGAGATCATCTCCTCTAGCCATGTGTATGTGGAGGATATAATCCTCGATCCAAACTCCAGGGTCTGTTGTTCCATCATATGCCTCTATGTTTACGGGTTTGAATCCCTCTGGGAATTCATAGTCCAGGACCTTATCGGTGAAACATAGGAGGTGTGCGGCACCCTTGTATTTGGGTGTGCCAGATTCTGATGATGGCTTCATAGCGTTGCTTACGAGAGCTTGCTTTCTTGGCCCATAAATGGACCTGACTGGGCCACGATGCGAATCCTTAAGTGGATCTCATGCCGATTTCGGTGCGGCGCCGCTTGCCGCTTTATGGGGTTGTCTATCCGACCGTGTGGCTTTTTCATTTTTTGAATGCGAGGGCTCTAGGGCCTCTTCGTCGAATTCAGGCAGTAGCTTTCTTTTTGGATAGCTTTTAGTGCGGCGACTGTCACCGTACTTATCTGTTGTATTGATTACTTTGCTCCATCTAATTCGGAGTGCATCTTCCACTGTTTTTAGCTTCCGCTTCTGCTTTTTTAGGCTGCGTGCAGTTGCAACGAGCCTCTCGTGGAGATTCTTCTGCTCCATAGGTTTATTCAGTGTGAGGTCGTCCGGAATGCCGTTTTCACCGGAGGAGGGATGTTCGGTTTCTCTATCCGTGTTGCCCTGTTCGGACGGTTGCTCTAAGGCCTGCTCGTCGTCTACCGGCTCGTCCTGCTCTATGGCTGGGTTTTTGTCGAGGCGGGGCTTGGGTCGGCGTTTACGCCGACGCTTTGATTGCTTTTCGGGGGGTCGATCTCCCGTCCCATCCCCTTTTTCCTCGTTGTCGCTTCCTTTAGGGGTATCCACCATGTACACATCGTGAGATGAGGTGGCTGTCCAATGCCCTATGGGCGTTGGTTCGTCGGTATCTCCTGCATCGTCATCCATGTTGTCAATGTCTCCGGAGTCGAAGTTGAGCACGTCGTTTAAATTGTCGACAGTGGCTACCAAGTGGGTGGTGGGTGGGCTTTGAATTTGTTTATCATCCGTATCCCATCCTCGCTGACCGTAGTTTGGCCAGGGCTCTCCTCATAAGGAGAGAGACTTGAGAGAGTTCAGGATATCGCCACAAGGCGAGTGCTGAAAGATGTCTGCGGTGGTGAACTCTATTATCAGCGCCCAATCGGATTCGATCGGCAGGGGCGCGGGGGGTTCGAAGTTCGGAAAGGAGTCCGGATCCTCGGAGTCACGGATCATGCAGAGTGCGGGGCTAGCGTTCGGCTCGATCGCCTTTGAGATCGAAGCCCCCGAGGTGATGTCCAACCGCTCATCCTCGATTGGCGCAATAGGCTCCGAGTTAGGGGTCGGAACCAATGCGTGTGCGGCCTCCAGGACACTGTTCGGAGGCAGAGCTAGATCATGCCTCTCGAGATAGTGCGGCGCGCTTGGCCGTGGCTCGAACCCGTCGAAGATCAAGTCTTCGCGGATGTCAGCCATGTAGTTTAAGCTTCCAAACCTGACTTGATGGCCAGGGGCGTAGCTTTCGATCTGCTCCAGGTGGCCGAGCGAATTGGCCCCCAGAGCGAAGCCGCCGAAGACGAAGATCTGTCCAGGGAGAAAAGTCTCACCCTGGACCATATCGTTGTTGATGATCAAAGGAGCCATCGGGCCTAAAGGCGACGACACAGAGGAACTCTCAATGAAAGCACCAATGTCGGTGTCAAAACCGGCGGATCTTGGGTAGTGGGTCCCGAACTGTGCGTCTAGGCCGGATGGTAACAGGAGGCAGGGAACACGATGTTTTACCAAGGTTCGGGCCCTCTTGATGGAGGTAAAACCCTACGTCCTGCTTGATTAATATTGATGATATGGGTAGTACAAGAGTAGATCTACCACGAGATCAAGGAGGCTAAACCCTAGAAGCTAGCCTATGGTATGATTGTTGTATATGGAGTTGATTGCCTAAGGACTACAACCCTCCGGTTTATATAGACACTGGATAGGGTTAGGGTTACATAAAGTCGGTTACAATGGTAGGAGATCTTGAATATCCGCATCGCCAAGCTTGCTTTCCACGCCAAGGAAAGTCCCATCCGGACACGGGACGAAGTCTTCAATCTTGTATCTTCATAGTCCAGGAGTCCGGCTGAAGGTATAGTCCGGCTACCCGAACACCCCCTAATCCAGGACTCCCTCACTTGCCATGCAAACACGTCAACATTCGCCTGTAGGAAGGTGACAAGCGCGCTTTCCTATTTGCTGTCTAGGGTGGAGCTTATGGTGAAATCCCCTCTCGTGCCATCCTCCTCGATGGACACCCTCTTGGTCTCTGGTGGCGCAGCTCTGGATTTCTTGCTCTTGTCGGTGGAGCTCTCTGGAACGTCCTCGACGGGAGCACAACACTCCGAAGAGGTGCGCTTGTCGGATGGGCGCGAGAGATCTTGCCGGTCTTCTTCCCTGTCGGGGCTCCAGCAGCAGGAGTGAGTGCCTTGGCGGCAGTCACTGCAACTGCTTCCCAGTAGAGTTGGTCGGCGCAGATCGGTGCATCCTTTTTGTCGGAGGGGACGGTGATGATGGTCATCGGCCCCGGCATCTTCAGCGTGTTGTAGGCGTAATGCGACACCGCCATGAACTTGGCTAGTGTTGGGCGACCGAGGATCCCGTTGTAGGGCAAGGGGATCTCGGCTACATCGAAAACAATCATCTTCGTCATGTAGTTTAACTCACCTCCAAATGTCACGGGCAGCGTGACCTTACCCTTCGGCTGACTCCTCCCGGGTTGACCCCTTGAAATGTGCCCGTCTCTTCGAGGTCTCCATCAGGAATCTGCATCCTTTTGATCACGACAGGCGAGATGAAGTTAAGACCGGCCCCGCCGTCAACTAGCATCTTCGTCACCTTGAGGTTGCGTATTGTTGGCGAGACCAACAACGGCAAACACCCGACCACAGTTGTGCGATCAGGGTGGTCCTCGGCGTTGAAAATGATAGGCGTGCTGGACCATTTCAGTGGCCTCTGAGCATCGAGGGATGGTTCTGTTGATGTGATATCACGCGCCCACTGCTTGAGCTGGCAGTGAGAAGTGTGCAGCGAGGCGCCACCGTCGACGCACATGGCCTCCGTAGCCTTCTAGAACTCGTGCTCGCCGGACTCATCATCTTCGTCATGATCATCATCTCCTTGCTTCTTGTCATGGCCCCGAGCGGGCCTCTCTTGCTGATTATCCTTTCCGCGGCGGTCTCCTTGGCCGCCACGCTTCTTGCCAGATCCCTCAGCGCCACCCTGGCCCTTCTCCTTGTCCCGCCTCTCATACTCAGCTTTTTGCTTCTCAGCAAGCAGCTCGACCTGCCGACAGTTCTGGAGGCCGTGGCCCTTGGTGCGGTGGATCTTGCAATATTGCTTGTCAGAGCCTCCCGGCTTGTCGGCAGCCGCCAAGTGAAACGTCTCCAATGTATCTATAATTTTTGATTTCTCCATGCTATTATATTATCTATTTTGGATGTCAATGGGCTTTATTTTACACTTTTATATCATTTTTGGGACTAACCTACTAACCGGAGGCCCAGCCCAAATTGTTGTTTTTTGCCTATTTTAGGGTTTCGCCGAAAAGGAATATCAAATGGAGTCCAAACAGAATGAAACCTTCGGGAGACGTGATTTTCTCAACAAACGTGATCCAGGAGACTTGGAGTGGGCATCAAAAAACAAACAAGGAAGCCACGAGGCAGGGGCGCGCCTACCCCCCTGGGCGCGCCCTCCACCCTTGTGGGACCCTCGTTGCTCCACTGACGTACTTCTTCCTCCTATATATATCCACGTACCCCCCAAACATCCAGGAGCACCACGAAAACCTAATTCCACTGCCGCAACCTCCTGTACCAAGAGATCCCATCTCGGGGCCTTTTTCGGAGCTCCGCCCGAGGGGGCATTGATCACGGAGGGCCTCTACATCAACTCCATGGCCTCTTCGGTGATGTGTGAGTAGTTTACTTCAGACCTATGGGTCCATAGTTACTTGCTAGATGGTTTCTTCTCTCTCTTTGGATCTCAATACAAAGTTCTCCTCGATCTTCTTGGAGATCTATTCGATGTAATCTTCTTTTGCGGTGTGTTTGTCGAGATCCGATGAATTGTGGGTTTATGATCAAGTTTATCTATGAACAATATTTGAATCTCCTCTGAATTCTTTTATGTATGATTGGTTTATCTTTGCAAGTCTCTTCGAATTATCAGTTTGGTTTGGCCTACTAGATTGATCTTTCTTGCAATGGGAGAAGTGCTTAGCTTTGGGTTCAATCTCGCGGTGCTCGATCCCAGTGACAAAAAGGGAAACGACACGTATTGTATTGTTGCCATCAAGGATAAAAAGATTGGGTTTATATCATATTGCATGAGTTTATCCCTCTACATCATGGCATCGTCCTTAAAGCATTACTCTGTTCTTATGAACTTAATACTCTAGATGCATGCTGGATAGCGGTCGATGTGTGGAGTAATAGTAGTAGATGCAGAATTGTTTCGGTCTACTTGTCGCGGACGTGATGCCTATATACATGATCATATCTAGATATTCTCATAACTATTCTCAATTCTATCAATTGCTCGACAGTAATTCGTTTACCCACCGTAATACTTATGCTCTTGAGAGAATCCACTAGTGAAACCTATGGCCCCCGGGTCTATCTTCCATCATATTAATCTTCCAACACTTAGTTATTTCTATTGCCGTTTATTTTACTTTGCATCTTTATTTCTCTTTATCATAAAAATACCAAAAAAATATTATCTTATCATATCTATCAGATCTCACTCTCGTAAGTGACCGTGAAGGGCTTGACAACCCCTTTATCGCGTTGGTTGCGAGGTTCTTATTTGTTTGTGTAGTTGCGTGGGACTTGAGCTCGATCTCCTACTGGATTGATACCTTGGTTCTCAAAAACTGAGGGAAATACTTGTGCTACTTTGCTGCATCACCCTTTCCTCTTCAAGGGAAAACCAACGCAGTGCTCAAGACGTAGCAAGAAGTATTTCTGGCGTCGTTGCCATGGAGATTCACGCCAAGTCAAATCAAGATTTGACTCCCAACAACAAGCTATTTCTGGTGCCGTTGCCAAGTCAATACATACCAAGTACCCATCACAAACTCTTATCCCTCGCATTACATTATTTGCCATTTTCCTCTCGTTTTCCTCTCCCCACTTCAACCTTGCCGTTTTGTTCGCCCTTCTTCTGTTCGTCTTTCCATTTGCTTTGATGTCCCACTTGGCTCGTTTGCTCGTTTGGTTGGAATAGTTGTTTATTTATTGCTAAACAGAGAACCTAAGATCTATGGATCATCATCCGCTTGCTAATCTTTTTAAGAGATCCAATTATGATGAACCAATTGCTAGTGAGTTTTGTGCACTAGGTTATCTTTATGTAGTTTTGCTTGAAATTTCTGAATCTGAAAATTGTGATGAAGTACTTTATGGAGTGATTCACGATGGATCTTTGAATGGAAAGCATGATTGCAATGATGATAGTATAAATTCTATTAATTTCAATTGTGCTTATAATATGCAAAACCCTATGCTTGGGGATGCTAGTTTTGCTATGTCTACTACTTGTTGCAATGATCATGATTGGGGTGATTCTTCTTATGATCTTGAAAATTTATTTAAGCCCCATGATGAATATGACATTGATAATAGTGTTTGCAATATTATTGAAAGTGGGTTTGGAAGAGTGTCGACTTTAGATCCCACGTATTTGGAGAATGTTCAATCTTATGAAATTTTTAATAAAAGTGGGTTTGGAGAGGTCATGACTTTAATTAATGTTAATCCCACTATTTCGGAAGAGTGTAAACTTTGCATGCATGTGGATCGTGTTGAAAATATTTTATGTGATAGCTATTTTGTTGAATTTTCTTATGACCCCACATGTAATTATTATGAGAGAGGAAAATATGACTGTAGAAATTTTCATGTTACTAAATTACCTCTCGTTATGTTGAGATTGCTATTGTTTCTTTCCGCTTCCTTGCATATGCTTGTTTTTGCTTGGTATGACAATTTGTTTGCTTATAAGATGCCTGTGCATAGGAAGTATGTTAGACTTAGATGTGTTTGTCACGTGTTTCATGATGCTCTCTTTGTGCTTCAATTCTTGTCTTTGATGTGAGCATCATTGAAATTTTCAATGTCTAGCTAGAGGCTTTAAAGAAAAGCGCTTATTGGGAGACAACCCAATATTTTTCCTTGCAGTTATTTAATAAAAAAAAATGTAGCCTCTGTTTTGGTTGCGTTTTTTGTGTTTAATTAGTGTTTGTGCCAAGTAGAACCGTTGGGAAGACTTGGGGAAAGTCTTTTTGATCTTGCTGTAAAAAACAGAAACTTTAGCGCTCACGAGAATTGCTGCTATTTTTTATTGGAGAGTGATATTTAGTTAATTATTTTTGCAGATGATTAATAGATAAATTCCTCACATCCAGCAATTTATTTTAGAATTTATGGGGTTCCATAAGTTGCGTTAGCTATAGATTACTACATATTGTTCTGTTTTTGATAGATTCTGTTTTTCGTGTGTTGTTTGCTTATTTTGATGAATCTATGGCTAGTAAAAGAGTTTATAAACCATAAATAAGTTGGAATACAGTAGGTTTAACACCAATATAAATAATGAATGAGTTCATTACAGTACCTTGAAGTGGTGTTTTGTTTTCTTTCGCTAACGGAGACGAGATTTTCTATTTTGAGTTTTGTGTTGTGAAGTTTTCAAGTTTTGGGTAAAGATTTGATGGATTATGGAACAAAGAGTGGCAAGAGCCTAATATTGGGGATGCTCATCGCACCCCAAGGTAAAATTCAAGGACACAAAAAATCCTAAGCTTGTGGATGCCCCGGAAGGCATCCCCTCTTTCGTCTTCGTCTATCGGTAACTTTACTTGGAGCTATATTTTTATTCACCACATGATATGTGTTTTGCTTGGAGCGTCTTGTATGATTTGAGTCTTTGATTTTTAGTTTACCACAATCATCCTTGATGTACACACCTTTTGAGAGAGACTCACATGATTTGAAATTTATTAGAATACTCTATGTGCTTCACTTATATCTTTTGAGCTATATAGTTTTTGCTCTAGTGCTTCACTTATATCTTTTAGAGCTCGGCGATGGTTTTGTTTTATTGAAATAATTGATATCTCATGCTTCACTTATATTATTTTGATAGTCCTTTAGAACAATATGGAAATTTGCTTTTAGGAATAATATAAAAACTTTCATAGAAGTGCATTGAATACTATGAGAAGTTTGATACTTGATAATAGTTTTGAGATATGGAGATGGTGATATTAGAGTCATCCTAGTTGAGTAGTCGTGAATTTGAGAAATACTTGTGTTGAAGTTTGTTATTCCCGTAGCATGCACGTATGGTGAACCGTTATGTGATGAAGTCGGAGCATGATTTATTTATTGATTGTCTTCCTTATGAGTGGCGGTCGGGGATGAGCGATGGTCTTTTCCTACCAATCTATCCCCCTAGGAGCATGCGTGTAATACTTTGTTTTGATAACTAATATATTTTTTCAATAAGTATGTGAGTTCTTTATGACTAATGTTGAGTCCATGGATCGCACTCTCACCCTCCCACCATTGCTAGCCTCTCTAGTATCGCGCAACTTTCGCCAGTACCATAAACCCACCATATACCTTCCTCAAAACAGCCACCATACCTACATATTATGGCATTTCCATAGCCATTCTGAGATATATTGCCATGCAACTTTCCACCATTCCGTTATTATGACACGCTTCATCATTGTCATATTGCTTGCATGATCATGTAGTTGAAATCGTATTTGTGGCAAAGCCACCGTTCATAATTCTTCATACATGTCACTCATGCATCATTGCACATCCTGGTACACCACCGGAGGCATTCACATAGAGTCATATTTTGTTCTATATAAGTATTGAGTTGTAATTCTTGAGTTGTAAGTAAAAGGAAGTGTGATGATCATCATTATTAGAGCATTGTCCCAAGTGAGGAAAGGATGATGGAGACTATGATTCCCCCACAAGTCGGGATGAGACTCCGGACGAAAAAAAATAAAAGAGGCCAAAAAAAGGAAGAAGGCCCAAATAAAAAATGAGAGAAAAAGAGAGAAGGGACAATGCTACTATCCTTTTTCCACACTTGTGCTTCAAGGTAGCACCATGTCCTTCATATACAGAGTCTCCTATGATATCACTTTCATATACTAGTGGGAATTTTTCAGTATAGAACTTGGGTTGTATATTCCAATGATGGGCTTCCTCAAAATTCCCTAGGTCTTCGTGAGCAAGCAAGTTGGATGCACACCCACTTAGTTTATTTTGTTGAGCTTTCATATACTTATAGCTCTAGTGCATCCGTTGCATGGCAATCCCTACTCACTCACATTGATATCTATTGATGGGCATCTCCATAGCCCGTTGATACGCCTAGTTGATGTGAGACTATCTTCTCCTTTTTGTCTTCTCCACAACCACCATTCTATTCCACCATAGTGCTATATCCATGGCTCCCACTCATATATTGCGTGAAGATTGAAAAAGTTTGAGAACATCAAAAGTATGAAACAATTGCTTGGCTTGTCATCGGGGTTGTGCATGATTTAAATATTTTGTGTGGTGAAGATAGAGCATAGCCAGACTATATGATTTTGTAGGGATAACTTTCTTTGGCCATGTTATTTTGAGAAGACATAATTGCTTAGTTAGTATGCTTGAAGTATTATTATTTTTATGTCAATATTAAACTTTTATCTTGAATCTTTCGGATCTGAACATTCATGCCACAATAAAGAAAAATTACATTGAGAAATATGTTAGAAAGCATGCCACATCAAAAATTCTTCTTTTACCATTTACCTACTCGAGGACGAGCAGGAATTAAGCTTGGGGATGCTTGATACGTCTCCAATGTATCTATAATTTTTGATTGCTCCATGCTATTATATTATCTATTTTGGATGTCAATGGGCTTTATTTTACACTTTTATATCATTTTTGGGACTAACCTACTAACCGGAGGCCCAACCCAAATTCTTGTTTTTTTTGCCTATTTTAGGGTTTTGCCGAAAAGGAATATCAAATGGAGTCCAAACGGAATGAAACCTTCACGAACATGATTTTCTCAACAAACGTGATCCAGGAGACTTGGAGTGGGCGTCAAGAAACAAACGAGGAAGCCACGAGGCAGGGGCGCACCTACCCCCCCCCCCTGGGGACACCCTCCACCCTCGTGGGCCCCTCGTTGCTCCACCGACGTACTTCTTCCTCCTATATATATCCACGTACCCCCCAAACATCCAGGAGCACCACGAAAACCTAATTCCACTGTCGCAACCTTCTGTACCCGAGAGATCCCATCTTGGGGCCTCTTCCGGAGCTCCACCGGAGGGGGCATTGATCATGCAGGGCCTCTACATCAACTCCATGGCCTCTTCGGTGATGTGTGAGTAGTTTACTTCAGACCTACGGGTCCATAGTTATTAGCTAGATGGCTTCTTCTCTCTCTTTGGATCTCAATACAAAGTTCTCCTCGATCTTCTTGGAGATCTATTCGATGCAATCTTCTTTTGCGGTGTGTTTGTCGAGATCCGATGAATTGTGTGTTTATGATCAAGTTTATCTATGAACAATATTTGAATCTCCTCTGAATTCTTTTATGTATGATTGGTTTATCTTTGCAAGTCTCTTCGAATTATCAGTTTGGTTTGGCCTACTAGATTGATCTTTCTTGCAATGGGAGAAGTTCTTAGCTTTGGGTTCAATCTCACGGTGCTCGATCCCAGTGACAGAAAGGGAAACGACACGTATTGTATTGTTGCCATCAAGGATAAAAAGATGGGGTTTATATCATATTGCATGAGTTTATCCCTCTACATCATGTCATCTTCCTTAAAGCATTACTTTGTTCTTATGAACTTAATACTCTAGATGCATGATGGATAGCGGCCGATGTGTGGAGTAATAGTAGTAGATGCAGAATCGTTCCGGTCTACTTGTCGCGGACGTGATGCCTATATACATGATCATACCTAGATATTCTCATAACTACGCTCAATTCTATCAATTGCTCGACAGTAATTCGTTTACCCACCGTAATACTTATGCTCTTGAGAGAAGCCACTAGTGAAACCTATGGCCCCGGGGTCTACCTTCCATCATATTAATCTTCCAACACTTAGTTATTTCTATTGCCATTTATTTTACTTTGCATCTTTATTTATCTTTATCATAAAAATACCCAAAATATTATCTTATCATATCTATCAGATCTCACTCTCGTAAGTGACCGTGAAGGGCTTGACAACCCCTTTATCGTGTTGGTTGCGAGGTTCTTATTTGTTTGTGTAGGTGTGTGGGACTCGAGCGTGATCTCCTACTGGATTGATACCTTGGTTCTCAAAAACTGAGGGAAATACTTATGCTACTTTGCTGCATCACCCTTTCCTCTTCAAGGGAAAACCAACGCAGTGCTCAAGAGGTAGCACCAAGGCCCGGCAAGCGGCGCACCCGGCAATTTCCTTGCCGGGGTCGTCTGCCTTGGCCTTCTTGGAAGCGTCGGTGTCCGTGGATCCCTCGACGGCAAGCACGGTCTTTCCCTTGCGCTTCCTGTTGCGGCGCCGGCCCTTCTTCGTCAGGGTGGCCGCGTCTTCGTCTGTGGAGTCAGTTTTCGCATCAATGTCCTTGCCGGGCTACTTCCTCCCCTCTTCAGCTCGAGCGCACCTATCGGCCAGAACATAAAGTTCGGCCACATCTTTGACATTGTTCATCGCCATCTCTTAACGCATCTTGCGGTTGCGCACATTCTGATGGAATGCGCTGATCACGGCGGTGGGATGAACATCTGGGATGTTGTATTGCACCCGGCTGAACCTCTGTATGTACTTGCGTAGGGTTTCACCTTCCTTCTGGGGGATGATATGCAAATCGCTTGCCTGGCCATGAGCTTGGTGGCCTCCGGTAAAGGCGCCAACAAACTCATGGCACAAGTCCGACCAAGAAGAAATAGAATCCGCCGGCAAGTGCATCAGCCATGACATGACATTGGGTTTGATTGCTAGCGTGAAGTAATTGGCAAGCACCTTGTCGTCGCAGGATCCAGCAGCTTGCATCGCGATGGTGTAGATGCTGAGGAACTCTGACGGGTGGGTCTTGCCATTGTACTTCTCGCCAACGTCTGGCTTGAACATGCGGTGGGAGGGCCACTGGAACTATCGTAGCTCACGGGTAAAGGCCGAGCAACCCACCTCGTAGGGTAGGTCGCCAGAGCCCCCCGGTGTTGGGTGGTCCATAGTGGACCCCGCCCGCCTATCTGACTGGTGGCATGCATCGTGCCGGCGCTCGATGGTGGTTCGAGCTTCTTCACGGGCTCGCTCCCGAAGAACTTGGTGCTGATCGCGGTGGGTCCGTGGGTCGGACAACGCTATGGAAATGTTATCACAAGCATCGTCATGACGGATCGACACCCGCGGTGGCTGGCGTGGAGGAGGAGAGTGCACTATGGCCACAGCGCCCCCGATCCTTCCACCACTGGCATGCGGCGGCTCGACGGAGCACCGGCCAGAGGGCCCCGTCGGTCGTCGCTCATCTTTGTTGGAAACGCCGACGAGGCTTCGGATGGTGGCTCTCCACTCGTCGAGCTTATCCGCAGCAGGAGGAAAGTCGAGGAGCAACTGCGCGCGTGCCAAAGCTTCTGCTGGCGTGGGTGGTGGCGAAAGCTGCATGGACCATGATGCGATCCGACTTCTAACCACGTTAGAAGGAGCTCTATCATGGCCTGGCGGGCCATACACTGTTTTTGCCAGTGCCTCGGCGTGCGTGCTGGCCTTCTACGTCCCGCGAATGATGCACAGGACTCTTCCCACGATGGTGCCCAGGATCACCAACGTGGTGAAGCTGCTCGTCGCGGACAACCTGGGAAGAGCGCGTCGAGGGCGCCGGCATAGGCGCCTCGGAAGTCGCCACGCCGCCCGTGGGCGGCATGACGCCGCCTGCAGGGGGCCTGGCTCCGTCTTTGGATTTGGTAGCATGTGGCTCGTCGTCTCGCGCACGAACTACGCCGCTCTCCAGGCTTTGGCTGCCAAAGCGATGCGGGTGTTCGCGAGCTGCGCCTCGGCTTCCGTTCGTGACCGCCCCACCACTCGCCCGTACAGGTACGGGCCGTTCGGCCCCCGACGAACCGATCACTATGATCGTCTTCTTCTTGGGAGCCATGGCGGTGAAGAACTGCTAGACCGTATTTTCACAACTGCGCACCCCCTACCTGGCGCGCCAGAGATGTCGGTGGAAATGACACCTATGGGGTCACTGGGATCCCTTCTACGGTTGGCGGACGCGGGGTTGTGCAAAGAGCAGGTCTGGCGGTCAGCACGCAAATCGTTTACCCAGGTTCGGGCCGCGGAGACGCGTAAAACCCTAGTCCTGCTTTGATGTATATTTGGGTGTTCTTGTGTTCTTAAACTAGCTGCGGTGGCTCTCTAGTCCAAAAGATCCGAATCCCCCTCCAGTACGCCTTGGGCCTCCTTTTATAGACAAAAGGGGTCGCCACAGTGGCACACAGGAGGTGGAAAGGTGTACAGGGGCTGAGTCTATCCCCTGGCATCGTCGGGCAAACGCATTTAATGCGCTGCCGACATGCCCCTCTTGCTTTATTGGGGATGGCAAAGAAGCTCGTCCCAGCTGTTGTCGCCTCGCCTGGCTCCGACGCGCGTCCAAGCTGACGAGGCGTTGTAACGCCACGTAGGCTGGCTGCTGGGCTGGCGCTTTCACGAAGATCTACATGCCACCACGCAGGTGCTTGCTGAGTTGGTGTAGAGGCCGCGCGCTGCCATGCAGATGCCTACTCAGCTGGTCGAGCTAGCAGCTGCGTGGGGGCGGCGGTGGAGTCTTGGCAGGCATGGGCCTGGCTGCGGCCCCGCAGGTGTCTTCGGCAAGGGCCTTGTCGGGGGCCTGGCAAGGGTCTTGCCGCGGCACCGCGGTCGTCCTCGGCAAGGATCTTGCCGGGGGGTCTCGTGGATTTCATTGGCAAGAATCTCGCCAAGGATCGTCGTCTTCTGGTTCTCGTCTGATCTTGTGTATTTAGGATCCTGACAAAGATCTGCATGCCACCACAGAGGTGCCTCCCGAGCCTTGGTTCCAATGTGGTTGATGGTGTTGGAACCCCTTGGGCTCAAGGGTGGTGCGCTCTGTTGGCATCAGGATCCTCGGTAGCAATCATCACACGCTAAGATTTGCATTCTCGCGCAAAATGTCCTCTTCCCTTACAACAACGACAAATAATATCACTTGTGTGCCCTGTTGATGCCATGGAAGAAGAGCTCTGCGCAGGCCCGGCAGGTGTGCTCTTGGCAGATAGTGGTGGTTGTGCCTGCTTTCTTGTATCACGGCTTGAGGTGGCACCTGATGGAGGTGCTGGTGAAGTGGAAGTAGAGGGTGCACGTGGTTTCCATGATGAAGATCGACCTGTAGAAAAGTTAGTTCGTGCCAATGCCTATCGATCCTGCACTTCACGTTCAGCTTTACAAGCAAGATGGAATAAACGAGTGATATTAGTATACTCCTTATACTCTAGAATGGTCTAAATCTCTCTATTTAATCCACCCATAAAACGTGCTAGCATAGCTTTATTCTCCTCAACAATACCACATCTAATCATGCCAGTTTGTAATTCCTGATAATATTCTTCTACAGAATTTTTTCCTTGTCTTAAGCGCTGCAATTTTTGAAGTAATTCACGTTGATAATAAGGTGAAACCCAACGAGTACGCATAGCAGCTTTCAAAGCAGCCAAAGTAGCTGGAATGGCATATAATCTACAATGTTCAGACCACCAAACACATGCAAAACTAGTGAAAGCACAAACAACAGCAGGAACACGTCTCTCCTCAGGATATTGTAAACATGTAAAACATTGTTCAGTTTCTAACTCCCAAGTAAGATATATATCAGGAACATATCTACCCTCAAATGGTGGAATATTCAATTTTAGTTTAGGAAGATGGTCATGATCTCGTACCTCGGGTGGTGGTGCAGCCCTACCGTTGCGATGATATGCATGAGGACGACCTGGTGGTGGTGGTGTTGGTGGTTGCACGTAGTTCTGATTTTGATCAGCCTCATCCTCGTAATGGTCCTCCACCTCTGCAGTAGCAGCAGGAGCTACAGAAGCACCAACAGTAGGTACGGCAGCACCAGAAGTTTGACCAGGCTCAATGGGAACGCGTTGTGCTCGTCCCACTTGATTTGGAAGACGATGATGTTGTTGTTGTAGAGGTGCGACTGGTGCAGCGGGCGGTGGAAGACGCGTGAGCAATTCATTAAACTTGTTATCAAGCTTTGTTTCGAACGCCTTCTCAATGCCATCTATCATCTCCATGGCCTCTTCAAATCTATTTAGCACATCTTCCACCTGTCCACTCAGCATTTGCTGAAACTTATCATGTAACTCTTTGTTTTTCATGTTCTCCCAGTCAGTCTTGTCGGCTTGTGATCCTGCCATGGTTAGCAGCAATAGAAACACACAAGAATATCATCCTACAGACTACTAGTAAGTGGTGGACAGTCACAAATCCGTCAAGCGGATCTCAAATTCTTACCAGTTCTTACCAAGCAGTAGGTGGTGATCAGCAACCGTTGTAGTCAAAACTCTCAAAGCTTGGATAGAGGGATTACCAGGGAGAGTCAAACGCACGACGTAGATGTATGTGGAGCTGGGAAGACTTATAATATGGTAGCAAAGGGGTCAGCAATAATCAATTCAGATATGCAAAGTTGAATAAATGCTCAACGACGGTACTGTGCTGGTCCTAGGCTAGACCGTACTAGAGACGCGAGCCTAGAACACTAACAAAATCACGGCGCTGCACATAAACAAGGGAGGAGCACACTCTGAAAAAAAATTCACTTTTGCACTTTTTTCACTCTTTTTTTGCTCCGCAACAAAAAAAAATCGAAAAAGTCTACTAATGTCCTAAAAACTTCCTAGCCAGAATTTTCTAGACTTAGTTTTTTTTAGTTTGGAACTATTTTTCTTCTGCGGATGGCTCGAAAGTTGGGGAGTACTACTCTGTCACGACTCAGAGTATCGCGTGATCTAGAAATCGAAAACAAAGCAACAATTACTGGACTCGGACTGGTGGCGGAGATGAGTCTGGTGGAACTCAGACTGGTGGCGGATATATGTTGCAGGTGGACTTGAATTGGCGTGATGGCGACTGATATTTGGTGGCGTATATGGACTCGGATTGGCGGTGACTATGTAGTGGTTGTATATGGCAGCAGCGATGAAGTTGGTGCGGTGGTGGTATATGGCAGCAGCGATGATGATGATGCGGTGGTGATATATGGCAGCGGCGACGTGACAACCTATGAACAGAACTCGAAACTCTAAAGGACTAGACGCTAAGACCAGCTACTTGACACGACGATGCAACCACAAATTCAAGAAAGCAAATACAGAAAAGATTAGGCAAAGGCTCAGATTGGTTCGGATAGGATGAACTAACCCTAATTTTTTTGGCTTTTTCGTGGACAATAGGTATGAAGAACAGACTCGATCTAAACTACGAAAAACTGTAAAATCTCACCGAGCAACCTGGAAATCTGATACCACTTGATAGAGGCAAAGGTGTCCCGTCTTTCGATGAGATGGTGGCTATCGTTTGGGAGGAGGTCGACTTTGACGATCCGACTACGAATGTGCAAGGATGTCGCGCCTTAGCAATTGCTAAACCAACTCCGAGAGGTTATTGACCACGCCGGAGCACGATCAACCTGACCACGAAGGTCTATTTTCCTACAGGCAAATGAAGAACAAGCAAGAAAATAAGATTGCAATCTGGATATTGCGAATATAAGAGGAAAGCTTTATTGATCAAGGTGGGGTTCTGTGACGTCTTGGTCTGGTCGTTGGACACAAACGAAGTACACGAAGTTGAAGCTATGGCGAACTTTTAATCTAAACAAAACCCGAAGTCTAAACGATGCCCTAAGGGCTGTATATATGGAGGGAGAGGGGGGAAATTTCGTGTCCCTTGGAGGAGGGGTCCGAAACCAACCCTAACTCTTGTTTCCCCACACATACGGACTCTAAAACAGCCTATACTTAAGTATTTTGAGAATACATGGGCTTGGCCCAATAATAAGGTGACGCAGCACCTAGAATAGCCTCTGGACGAAATTTATGAAGTGACATCTTGTATATTTCATCCAAGGCTTCATGCACTCCTTATGGTGGATTCAAAGTCCTCAAATCATCACTTGTAACTTCGTTCTTGATCCCCTTGCGCATGCCATCATCTCCATGCTTGAGCTTGCTCCAAGGTTCATCTTTCTTGTCCAAACTAGGCCCTTCATTTGTAAGCAAAACAAATGTATCCAATTTAGGCAGCATCATATTCTCATGAACGTTAGAATCATTACCAAGAAACGAAAGTACCTGATAATTCAATTGGCGTGCGCGAGCTCTAGTAATTGGTCCAGTATGTATAGCAGCAGGGGTTGTGGGTGTAACCATGGTATTGATGTCCTCATCAAGTTGCCTCGGCAAGGATCTTGCCGAGGCTACGGAAGCCACCCCGGCAAGGGCCTTGCCGGGGGAGTCCACCTTGCCCTCTTGCTCTCTTTGTGGCTCTGGTCTTGGTGTTGTTGTGGTCGTCTTGTGTTCCGGCTTCCCTCCCCTGCCCTGCTTAGTGTGACCATGGGTGCGACTCTGACTGCCCATGCATGAGTAAAGGGGTGCAAAAGGAGAGCCCCTACTTTTGTACACCAACATCCGGCTTTTCGACCAATGTCCACACTTGATTCCTCTCGAAATTGTGTAGCTCTTCATGCATAGCGTTCACCCAGTCCAGATCCTCAAGAGCTTCTTCAACCTTCATAGGTTCAATACTAGAAATGAATGAGTAGTGTTCAAAAGTTAGCCAAACGAGTTTTAGAGCGATTAATTCTCCTAGTTTGAATATCATTAAAGATTTTATTGACGGGATGGTCTCTTGTGACTCTTGCTCTAACTCGTGAGAGATTTTGTTTGGATTGGGGTGGAACGTCCTCTTCATTGTCTTCTTCTTACTCTCTTTCTTCATTGTTGTTGGCGTTGTCATTCTCCTGTGGAGGTGGAGAGGGAGGTCGAGGTGGTTTGTCTTGTTGTACTTCCTCATTTCCTCCATCTTGACGTGTTCCACTTGTGGATGCCTCCAAATCAACTTGTGGTTCACCTTGATGTGAAGCTGAGGCTTCCACTTGAACGGATGAAGTACTCTCCTTCACCTCTGTTGGGCGAATCTTGCCAATGCACAAATCTTGGATTGCTTACGAATGATCTTTGTCTCCTACATCAATTGGCAATTGCTCTACTTGCGAGCTGTTAGGTTCATCAAACTTCACATCTACCATCTCTTCAACTTTTCGGGTGAAATTGTTGTAGACACGGTAAGTGTGAGAGTTTAAGCCATAACCGAGTAGGAAACCTTCATGAGATTTAGGAAAACTTTCTTCTTAGCTTCATCTCCGGGTAAACCTGCAAGCTTAAATAATCCACAAATTTCATCCACATATATCAAGTGCATATCAGGATGTTCGGTTCCATCTCCTGCATAAGGATTAGCTAGCAGTTTTTCTATCATACCTGAAGGGATTTTATAACCAATATTTTCAGTAGGTGCATTAGGTTGAGAGGTAACTAATTGTGGTTACGGTCGAGGTGAAGATACCCCGAACAAACCCCTCTGAGGACTGTTCTCCATAGTAACAAGTGACAATAAATTTCAGCACGTAGTAATATTTTTTCCTTATCGATTTCCACTTACCAAGAGTGCTTCACTCCCCGGCAACGGTGCCATAAAATAGCCTTCATGACCCACAAGTATAGGGGATCAATCGTAGTCATTCTGATAAGTAAGAGTGTTGAACCCAACGAGGAGCAGAAGGAAATGACAAGTAGTTTTAAGCAAGGTATTCTCTGCAAGCACTAAAATTGTAAGTAACGAGTAGTTTGATAGCAAGATAATTTGTAACAAGCAAGTAATGGTAACGGTAACAAAAGTGCAGCAAGGTAGCCCAATCCCTTTGAGGCAAAGGATAGGCCAAAACGGTCTCTTATGATAAGCAAAGCGTTCTCGAGGGTACACGGGAATTTCATCTAGTCATTTTCATCATGTTGGTTTGATTTGTGTTCGCTACTTTGATAATTTGATATGTGGGTGGACCGGTGCTTAGGTGATGTTCTTACTTGAACAAACCTACTACTTATGATTAACCCCCTCACAAGCATCCGCAACGACAAGAAAAGTATTAAGAACAAATTCTAACAATAGCGTTAAACATTTGGATCCATATCGGTCCCTTACGGAATAGCGCATAAACTACGGTTTAAGCTTCTGTCACTCTCGCAACCCATCATCTAATAACTACTCCACAATGCATTCCCTTAGGCCCACATATGGTGAAGTGTCATGTAGTCGACGTTCACATGACACCACTAAGGGAATCACAACATACATACCATCAAAATATCGAACACATATCAAGTTCACATGATTGCTTGCAACAAGATTTCTCCCATGACCTCAAGAACAAAAGTAACTACTCTCAAATGATAATCATGCAAAAGATCAGAGGGGTATTAAATAGCATAATGGATCTGGACATATAATATTCCACGGAATAAACCATATAGTAATCAACTACAAGATGTAATCAACACTACTAGTCACCCATAACCACCAATCTATAGTTCCGGTACAAAGATTGAACACAAGAGATGAACTAGGGTTTGAGAGGAGATGGTGCTATTGAAGATGTTGATGGATATTACCCTCCCCAAGATGGGAAAGTTGTTGGTGATGATGATGACGATGATTTCCCCCTCCGGGAGGGAAGTTCCCCCGGTGGAATCGCTCCGCCGAAGGGCAAAATTGCTCCTGCCCAAGTTCCGCCTCGAGACGAAGGCGCTTCGTCCCGAAAGTCCTCTACTTATTTTTTTTTCTAGGTCAAAATGACTTATATACCAAAATAGGGGCACCAGAGGTGGGCCGAGGAGGGCACAACCCACTAGGGCGCGCCTGGGCTCCCTAACGCGCCCAGGTGGGTTGTGCCCACCTGGTGGCCCCCCTATGGTACTTATTTTCTCCAATAATTCTTATATATTCCATAAATAATCTCCGTGAAGTTTCACCTCATTTGGAGTTGTGCAGAATAGGTAGCCTGACGTAGCTTTTTCAGGTCCAGAATTCCAGCTGCCGATATTCTCCCTCTTTGTGTGAACCTTGCATATTATGAGAGAAAAGGCATTAGAATTACTCCAAAAGGCATTATTATGCATAAAAACAATATAAATAACAATAGGAAAACATGATGCAAAATGGACGTATCAACTCCCCCAAGCTTAGACCTCACTTGTCCTCAAGCGAAAACCGAAATCGAAAACATGTCCACATGCTTAGAGAGAGAGGTGTCGATAAAAACAAAATACGGACATAGAAGCGTCATGTATATTATTATAACAGCAACAAACTTTATCATAGAACTTTTTTCATAGACTTCTCATGAATAAGTAACAATTCAACACAAAATCGAAGTATAAAGCATAAACTCTATTGAAAACCAACAAACTATGTTCTTAGTCAACTTTGCAACTACAATTCATCATCTTTTTAGGTAGGGTCACGTATCGGAGCCTTTAGGCAAGTCCACATACTCAACCATCATATAGTCTTCTATGATTGCTAACACTCACCGCATACACATGAGCAAAAAGTTTCAACTGGACACATAGAAAGATAGGGGCTTATAGTCTCACCTCCCAACGTATTCACCTCAAGGGTGATGTCAACAATAATAACTCATGCTACGCATATCCAACTGGGTATATGTGCCTAGATCTTTCCTCACCACATGGCTTGCCAAAAGAGAAAATAAAAAGGAATAGAGAGAAATACTTTGACTCTTGCATAAAAGTAAATACATATAAGTAAAAGATAGGCCCTTTGCAGAGGGAAGCAAAGGTTGCCATGCTCTTTTTCTGTTTGTATGCTCGATCTCTTAGTGCAAAAGAATGTCATGTTATATTGCCCCTTATGCAGTCTGTCGCATTTATTCTTTGCCATCACAAGTACGTACTACGCTCAATTTTATCTTACACTAAATGATCCAGCACTTTTAGAAGCAATTTTTATTGCCTTATTGCACCGATGACAACTTACTTGAAGGATCTTACTCAATCCATAGGTAGGTATGGTGGACTCTCAAAACAAGATTTGGGTTTAAGGGTTTTTTGGATGCACAAGTAGTATCTCTACTTAGTGTGGAATTTTGGCTAGCAGATATAGGGGCAAGCACCACATGTTAAAGGATCTATGACAATATAACTTCTATGTGGATATGAACAAACATAAATCATTATGTTGTCTTCCTTGTCCAACGTCAACCATTTTGGCATATAATATTTTGATGGGGGCTCACAATCACAAAAGATGTCCAAGATAGTGTATTTGCATGTGAATCTTCTCTTCCCTTATTAATTCTTTCATCAATTGCATCATTGACCAATGCTATGTTTGTGAATCTCCAATAAAGTTTTCTAGTTATACTCTTCCTTATGTGATGTCATTAGCATATGATCTTTTTCATTTATTTCCTTTCTTTTTATTGAACATGAAAGTAAAGAAAACAAAACTCGAACTAAACTTCATTATATATCTCGCACACGATTACAAGGATAGATCACTAAGCAAACTCTAGAAAAGAAAGGATCGAACTAAACTTTTATTCATCTAAAGAAAAAGATAACTATGGGTCGAACTAAGATAAGTAAGGGAAAAACATAGTGGAGGTGATACGATACTGGGGCACATCCCCCAAGCTTGGAACAAGCCAAGGGGAGTGCCCATAACTGATACTCAATTTTCCTTTGGTGATGAAGAAGGAGGTCGTGGTGATGAAGTAGTAGCAATCTTATCCCCGGGTTTCCATGGCAAGGGCTCACCATCATAAGAGGAGGAGTGAGTCTCACGGGTCCTGCAACTGGCAGCCAAACTCATACCTTTAAACCTCACCTCATACTACCGAAAAAGGCTTTCTCCCCGCTTTATATATAAAGCATACCGCCCAAGCCACAAACAGGATACACGAGTTCAGATGCACACACGCACAAGGCACGAGATTTCACAAGTGCACGCGCACACACACACAACGAAGGTACCAAGGTTAATGTTGAGGGCACAGCTCAACAAGCCCAAAAAAGGAGAAAAAACACCGGCACATCGGAGAGAGCCGAAAGCCTAGTCTGGCTCTGGAGGAGGCGATGGAAGCGGGGGCGCCACGTGGAAGGCTAGTGCTCGAAGGTCGGCATTGAGGGTGTCGATGGAATTCTGGTCCTGGAGGCGGCTAAGCGCCCGCCAGAGCTGCAAGAAACCACATGTTTTAAAGATGGTGTCAGTCGCACGTCGAAGAGGGGCACACTGGATGACAAGCCTGTTGCGCACAGTCCAGAGTGTCCAAGTGAGAACCCCAACACACAGCCACCTAATGTGGCGATGACGGGGGACAGAGGCCTGGATTTCTGCCAACAAGTCAGGGAAGCTGGTGTTGCACCAAGCTCCACCAACAACGTCGCGAAAGCAGGACCACAAGAACTGAGCGGTCATGCACGAGAAGAAGATGTGGTTAGCATCTTACGCCACATCACAGAGGGGGCACAGGCCGTCACCGGGCTCGTTACACTTGCGCACCTCAACCCCTGAGGGCAAGCGTCCCCGAATCCACTGCCAGAGGAAGATCCTGATCTTCAAGGGAAGGTAGATGTCCCAGATCAAACTGAACGGCTCAGGGGACGTGGAAGGAGCAATCACTTGATAGAGGGACTTGGTCGAGAAGCGCCCCGAAGTCTCGAGGCACCACAAGACGAAGTCGCCCGCGTTGTCGGCATCTAGAGGCTGAAGAGCGATGGCCTGAATGAGAGCATCCCATGCAGCCACCTCAAGGGGGCCAAAGGGTCTATGGAACATGAGGCACCCTAAGTCAATAAGGGCCCCCTCCATGGAGACCTGAGGGTCAGCCGCGATGGGGAATAATTCAGGGAAACGGGCGGCGAGGGGAAGATCCCCCACCCACCAGTCAAATCAAAACAAAACCGAGGAGCCTGAGCCCACCGAGATGGATGTACCAATGCGGAGGATTGGCATGAGCTGGACCACAGCCTGCTAGAACTGGGATCCACCTGAGCGCTGGCAGAAGGCAAGGAGCTGGCCACGAAGGTATTTGGATCGGATGATGCCCAACCAGAGGCCGCCCTCCCCATTGGCTATCCGCCAAAGCCAGCGGGTCAGGAGGGAGATATTCATGCGCCTAGAGGACAGGATCCCAAGGCCTCCCTGATCCTTGGGTTTGTAGATGTCCGGCCAAATGACCATATGGTATTTCTGCTTATCCCCCTCGCCAGCCTAGAAGAATCTGGACTGGTCTTTGGCTATATTCTGATGCAGCATCTCATGTAAGCTATAGAAGCTCATCAGGAACCAAAGGAGGCTGGAGAGGGAGGAGTTGATGAGAATCACCCGGCCTGCCTTAGATAGCCACCTGCCCCTCCAAGGTTCAACTCGGTGCTGCATGCGGGTTACGGCCGGGGGGAGGTCCGCCACTGTCAGCCTAGAATCGCTAATGGGAATCCCCAAATCATTGGTGGGGAAGGAGCCCAGTTTACAGTTTAGTCGGTCGGCCATATCTTCGCACTCCTCCTAGGAGTAGCCAAGGATCATCACCTCACTTTATCGAAGTTGATCGTGAGGCCCGACATCTGTTGAAAGAATAGGAGGAGGAATTTAAGGTTGGCGATGTCAGAGTCCGAGCCCTCGATCATGATGATGGTGTCATCCGCGTACTGTAGGAGGGTGACCCCTCCCCCTCCCACCAGATGGGGTACCACCCCTCGGATATGTCCAGCAGCCTTGGCCTTATCTAGAATAGTAGCCAGGGCATCGAGCACCATATTGAATAGGAACGGAGAGAAGGGATCGCCCTGGCGGACCCCACATAGGATGGGGAAGTAGGGTCCAATCTCATCATTGATGTTTACCGCAGTCCGACTGCACGAGACTA